>NC_134370.1:65730357-66034642 GCF_035582795.1 Mycteria americana | reverse complement strand
TTGTTTTGTATTACACCTCCGTCCTTTCAAAACACAGCAGCCTTGCTCATTCACCAGAGTATCTCCGCATGTGCCTCCGAACAGGAGTGGCCCAGCATGTTTCCTTACTGCCTAGCGATGGCAGGGTCTGTCTGGAGCAATTTCTTCCTTTCCGCTTTAAAAGACATAGAGAGAGAAGCAGCTCAGACTCCCAGCTGTTGATTTCAGATGCTTTCTGTGGAGTGGGTCCTTTCGGCTATTAGAGAATTGATGCAGAAAACCAAATTCCCTCTGAGTGCGTCTTTGCTCAGGACCAAACATTGCTCACCCGGTCTTTTTCCTTCACAGGGAGCGTTTCTAATTATATTCCTTAATAATTTGCTAGAAGTGACCTGGGGTGCGTGGGGTGATAAAATGGGCCATTAGATGTGTGTGTTTGGGTAAGCAGGAGTGGCGTTGCCTTCGCTGTTGGCTGTCAGACAGGCGTGACGCCGTTTCTCCCATTTGCAGCCATCGCACCGGGAAAGAGCAGCGTTACAAATGAATTGTCCTCCCCAGGAGCTCTGCCCAATCCTCCACAGGCCAAGCCACATGAGCCACACACCCCTTTCTGGTTAGGGCCACCTCTTCCCAGCAGCAGCCACTGGCCTGTGGCCCACACCTCCACCCCCACGCCCCCACGGAGGTTTTTGGTGTTCACCTCTCCCTCTTCCCAGTGAATTTTCAGCCAAAGGCCATCTCTGAAAGTTGACTACGTGGTGTGTTGCGTCAGTCCCTGCACAGCTCATGATTCAGCAGTTGTACAGGTTTCGTACCTGCTATGGACATGCCAGAAACCACAAATGTTCCTAAGCCAGCAACAGCAAAAGGAACTGGGAGTTTCCACTCAGCCAAAGACAATGTCTGCAGTACATTTTCTTGCAAATTGGTTTCCTTTCATTGCCAAGAGATGAGAGCAGGAAAAGGATGCCAAGGGCTGAGAGCAGGAAAACCAGCATCTGGATTTCTAGAGCCCAGAAAGCCCGAGATCTTCAAGAGAACAAGCGGCACGTTACTCTGCACTGGAGTCTGTTTAAAGGGAACAAAACTCCTCCTGGAAGCAAGGCCATTAAACCACTAAGTATTTTAGGAAAATTCCAGGCTGTGAGATCAATTAAAAGAAAACACTCCTGAGATGCATGGGAGCAAAATGCAAACATCTCTGCAGGCGTCAGCTTGAAAATATCATTATTCAAACAAATGTTGGCACAGGAGCAGTCGCCGCGGCGTACGAGCTGCGTGTCCTGGTGCCAGACCCCAGGCAGAAGGGCTGCCCCGCTGCTGATGGAGTCGTGCGTAACCCAAGAAGGGGCATCTCCTGGCATCCTGCGATGCCGCCTGCCAGCTCTGTCTGCCAGAAAGCCAGGAACGCGTGCCAGCGATGGCAAGATTGCTTCTCACTTAGCGTAGCAGAGACCGGGACACAGCCTTATTAATTTCATTCAACCGTTGGCTCAAATGAGTTGAGCTGGCAAAGAGAGCTGTGACAGCAAATGCTTATGTTGAGAGCACAGGAAGCCTTGTTCCCTGCCTTCCTCCTGCTCGTTTGCCACCCCTGCTCTGTGCAGGGATTTTAAGATCAATGCAATTTAGGTGTAAGGGGGAAGGGAAGGATTGAACAGTTGAGGGCTGGCAATAGAATAGCCAGGCTTTGCTCAGGGTTTGTAGTTGTGAGGTAGCCAAGATAACAGTGATTGGCATGCAGATGTCTGGAAAGAAGGGAGTAGTTAAGGTGCAGCCGAAGGAGTGGGAGGGATTGCTGCCTGCTCGGGCCTGCGGGTGATGGCTTACGCTCGGGAGAAGTGGAACACCATAAAAGTGGCACATTGTAAATGGATGGAGAGTGCGGGTGGGGGAGAGAAAGAGGGAACGGTGAAGAACCAAGCCTGGTCCATCCTGGATTTCCATCCTGCACTAAATTAAAACGCCCCAGGCCAAGGCTGAAGACGTTGAACTTCTTGTCAGGCCATTCTCTCTTATGCTCTTCGCCTCCCAAAGCAAAATTTTCTGGCAGCATGTGTTTAACAGTATGTGTTGCAGGCAGAGATGGGGATCCCCTTGAACTGTGAACTGTTGTAGGAATGGGAATCCTCTCTAAATAGCCTCGAAGTCATTTTCCCAACATGCTTGCACTGGAAGTGTGTGCCAGATCCCCATAAGGGCTGCTTGGCTGTGATCAAACAGAAGGCTTAATGATGGGAGATGCAAATGATTGCTATGGTTGCTGGTTGAAGACGATCTGAGCAGAAGTGGGAGGCTGAGTTCTCACGGAGCTGCTGGTGCGAGGCGGGGGCTGGAGTGGGGCTGGGGGGTTCGGCCTGCCATGTGCACTAATGTGTCTGGGGGTGACGGATCGGCTCAGCTGAGCACAGGGGGCAAAATGCGTGTACGTGGCTTGAGCAGGACTCCGAGCTCTGCCAGTGTGTGGTGTGGCTTTGACAAAGTTGCATTTGATAAATAATTTTAAGCATAAATTGAGTGCAAGAGGGAAGGACGGTGCTTTTAGCACTGCCTGGGCTTTCCTGTCAACTCCCACGGCGCACAAGGGACAGATTACCTCCCTTTCCCCGTGTCCATGTACCAGTACGCTCTGCTGTGTGCTGTGTTTGGTAGTAAAGTGTTTCGCTGCTTGGTTTGGGCTTCTGCCTGGAAAAAAATACATACCTGGCACCCACCCAAGAGCTATTTATAGCAGGAGCTCCTAGAAGAAAGTGTGACAACTTTAGAAAACAAGGAACTGCCAAATAATCCTGTAGAGAGCAGCAAATTAACCCCCCCCCCAACAGCCCCAAATCCTAGTGAGAATCGGTACCAAGTGACTTAATGAAGGAAACACCACCAACAGTCAACAAGGACAGCTTAAGAGTCCTGCACGAAATGCCACATCCCGGGCAACAGCCCATGCGAAAGATCATGTGAGCTTTTTTGTCCTTCTGACAAATCCTTTGGAAACAAACCCCGAGGACACGAAGACTCAATTCCCCAGCGACACAGCACAGTGTCTTTGAAGACGCCTCCACTATGTCAATAGCGATCTGTGCTTCAGACTCTTTCAGTCCTCAAACCTTTCTTGGTTTTGCTGCGCATCTTAAATAAGGGATCTGCTAAAGAAGAAAATACCTCTCTAGTATGACCTCTGAAATAGGTACCTGTACAGCTGTTGGACTGGTTGTTCCCATCAAGTAGATGCAATTTTTGCATCAAATGTCGTTTCCCCTTTCATAACTCACAGACAGCAGATGTTTCTCTCGCCGTGTCGGGAGCTGATAGGCAGAGGTCTGCAGGGAAACCCAGACTTTATTTTTCACTCTGCCTGGCCAGCTATTGCAACAGGGTGACCTTGACCCTTCCTGGGCGAAGGAAGTTCAGTGTCTAATTGAAGCACTGAAACCCAAATATGTAAAAACAACAACAAAACCCCAACCAAAACCCCAAACCAGACATTACCTAACTTCTACGTGGAGCAGAGTCCTGTCTAGTATATCATGCTGCCTCCTTCCCGGTACTGCTCTTTAAACACCATTTATGTTGTATGTTTATACAATCCATATGCTCCTTGCAGTTCTGCGATCCCTTCACTTGTTCCACCTGCTGGACTAGTTGTAACAGGCACTAAATTATGGGGGTTTTGTTGCTTGCTTGCTTTATACACATGCAATTTCCTGGTTTATATGTCCAGAGAGGTTTTGTAGTCTTTAATTTAATATTATTCATAGATTTTATTGAGTATTAGTTAACTTTGTAAACCACCTTAATGGGCACTGTCTTTTTAATTCTACAGGGCAAAACCTATAGAAACAAAGGAAAACGGACCCAATTTGTTATAGCTAGTTTACAAAGAGCCCTTGAGGTGACTGAGCATCACTTTCCCTTTTTATTGTATTATTTCACACATTTCCCAACTCCTGTCAATTCAGATCACACCTAACCTCTCTTTCCTGAAGCAGCCTCCGCATGCAGCGTGGCTGCCCCTTCTCCCTCCAGCACTGAGCCAAAACCCAACATCTTGTCAGTTATTGTAGGCAGAAGGAAGACGACTGGCATAGTCTCGTGGAGTTTTCTTTTCCTGCTGCTTACTGGAAACGTGCAAAATGCTGTTTTTCTGAACGCTGCTGCATACTGCGAGACTTTGTCTGTGCTCGTGGATCCAAACGCTTTGCATGCAGCGCCTTGCCCCAAAACAATTCCCCTGTGCTCTTCTCAAGGCTACAGGCCGGTTGCTTGCTCTCACTGCCATCTTGTTTCTGTTTTTCTCTGTCTCTCTGTCATACAAACCTGCAAAATAAAGAGAGAAACTCTTCTGCCAGAAAGCTGGATGCACACCTTTCGCGATGCAGCAGCGTGTGCCTGTGTTTCAACTGGAGGCTGCTGTTGTCACAGCACCGTCTCATCATAAAGTTCAACCGCTTCATACAATCATCTCAAAAAAACCCTTTCAATCCTGTTGAACTTGTAATGCTATCACGTCTATCATGGAGATGACCAAGAAGCATTTTCTACAACTATACAACTACACGATCGGTTAATGCATCTCCTTTACGCAGCGAAAGCTGCCATAAGCATTGAGATAATCTATGACCTTTTCGAGGTATCCATCAAACGCTGTCTGGCGCATCGGTGGAGCGTGAGATACAGCGCTGGTTCGTATAGCTGGAATATGTTTGAATATCAGCTACACCGTATCCTCGACGCAGCATTAATTAAACAGAACGGTCCTGCTTCAGGCCCCAATGGACAAGCATCCACATGGCAACTGTGAGCCTTGTCGGCAGCAAGAGATTAAGGAATTAATTGGCAGGGTTAATCTTCATGTCAGGGTTGGAAATGAATTGTTAATTTGTTTGGATGAGTGTAAAGTCCTCTCCCAGCGATGGCAGGTGGGATCACATGAGAACAAGCCTGCGAAGCTGCCCTTCCTGGGGTCCTTTCTATGTAACACCTCCTGCAAACAGACCTCTCAAATTCTGCGCCCCCGACACGCCAGACCCCCGCGCGGGGTCGGAGGAGCAGGTTGTGCCGCTCGCGTGTAAGCTCACGTCCTTTCAGGCTACAGCACAGCTGCTCTGGGCCGTGAGATGGGAGAGGGCCTGGCTGCGGCTTGGAAGGGCCCCTTCGTGTTACGGCTTTTCTTTCTGGTCTTGCTCCCTTGTGCTAAGCAGATCTGATTGCTGCATTGCAGATGCTGGATCAGGCCAACCTGCTCTAGGATCTCGGAGCGAGGGAGAGATGTGCTGGCCCCGAAATGCCGCTGTTAGGGCAAGTGGTACCAGCCTTGCACACGGTGAGCAAAACTCAGTAGGTCTGTACGGACGCTAAACCCCCTCAGACTCTTCTCTCCTCCTCCAGGACACTGTAGTACGAATCTGTCACGTCAGCTAATGCTTTTCCCTTTCTGCTGCCATTTTACACTCAGGACAGCAGAATATTTTCCATTTTAGTATCTTTCTAATCTGTTAAGGCTAATGCATTGGTCACATCACATTAAGACATAGGAGGAAAGCACTTCAGGGCTTAAATTATTTAAATGGCAATTTAACTTTTTGTCACTTATGCTCTCTTTTGTGCATTGATTAATCTAATTAGTTCAGCAATAAGAATCACTTTCTCCTCGTGCTGTGGTCTGATGCGTTGTGACTGACACAGCCTGATTCTAGATGTGACATCAAATAGGACTGGCCTATACAGCAGCCTGGGATCTTTCTGGGTGTGCAGCAATCCTGTTTAAGACCTTGCGGTCAAAATACTGCCCTGTTGCCCATGCTTCAGTTCGCACCGTCAGCTCTTACACCCGCTCTTTAATTTTCCCTGAAGCAGGGCTGAGGAAAGCGTGTGTTCGTCTTTCTTCCCCAAAAACGGAGGTACCGCTGTTCGCAACGCACAGGCACTACAAGGTCTGACCTGAAGACGTGTACGACAGGAGGTCAGGGTGTGGTTACGGCCTGATCCGCTGAAGTGGATTTGTAAGAAGTTGCTATTATACATATGCAAGATATGCTCCTCATTTTTGGAAAAGCCTTTGTGTGTGTATATAAATATCACAGAACTGGGTACTGAAGTACAGGTACGATCACCGTCTGTTGTTGTGTGCGACAGTCAGTGGCAAGCCACCTCTCTCTGTGCCCGACGCCTAATTTATGGGGAGGCTGATGCCGTTCCAAGGCACTGTAAAATAATGGGAGTTTTTCACAGCCAAAAATATTTGGCTGCGTTTAGCCTACATCTCTGCATCCTGTCTGCGCACATTCTGTGTCACCACGTCTGAGACCACGTCCTGCCGGTAAAACTCCAGGAGTCGGGTGCAAGGGGTTGTTTTGGGTGTTCAGGTTAAATCCCCTCCCAGAGCAGCGCTCGCCGCTGTGTCTGTGTCCTCTGCCCGACACCGACCGCCTCTCCTTTCCTTATCGCCCCACTCGTCCAGCATCCATCCCACAACCCCCACACCATGCCTGCCTACCATTTTTACCTCTGTTCTCCTGTTTAATGTCTTTATGCTGCTCTCCCCATCTGTGTGAGCCTCCAGGGACTTCCACCTGAGTCTTCTGCTGCAAGCAAAGGATCAATGAGCAGTTTTGCTGGAGAGAGGAGAGCAAGGCAAGGGTCTCCACAGAGGTTTGGGATGCTGAGTACAGCTCGAGGCAAAGCAGAAGGGCTGGTCTGATGTTTGGGTGATGCTTTTTGTTAGGCTGTCACAGTTGCTGAGTGCTAAGTAAAAGTATGCCTGACATGATACTTACTTAGGTATCCTTAATCTGACCACAGTCACTTGTTATTTGAGGCCACAAATAAATAAGAAACTCTGCCATCAATTGGCACAGCAAATATCTTGTGCATTTGTATAAAAATGTTTTGGGCTGCTCTGCATTCTTCAGATTCTTTGAGGCCATCTATTTGTAGGTGTCTGCCAAGCACCAGCACTTGCTCCTACTTTCACCTTGCATTTCATGTTCTCCTCACCGTACAGACAGCCAGATGGTTGAATGTAAGCCAAAACTAAGAAGGATTTCCTCTTTTCTTTTGAAGGGACGGGTGCTCAGAGATTTATCAGTAATACAGTTGTACTTAATCAGATAGAGGCTGTCCTGTGTAACTAAGGCAGCCCGCAGCATGTTGCTGGCATAAGCAGCTACTCTAGTGAAGTCCCGCTTGAGTTGCCATTTTGCATTCCACGTAAAACCGTGCTTTATGTTTTCTTGCCTTATCGTTATTAGCCAGTTGTCCTAAAATGCCAATAATGCGGTGATGTTCTAGTACAGCTTTTGTGTACTATCATTTCATATGAATCGTTTAGAAATTATGGCCACTTCGTAATTTGGAACAAGACCGTCACCCTCTCTATGCCACATTTAATAAAAATTTTAATATTAAAAGTGAATGACTGGGTTCGTCATAGCCCTAATTAGTTCTTTAGAGAATCTACTTTGTGCACTAGCCTGTACTACCCGTATTGATGTTAACATATTATATAATCAGCTTTAGAAAACGCAGCAGTCGGAAAGCTGGTTTCTATGTCCCTGTGCTCATTCACTACCCTAAGGAGAGTACTGAAAATCAGCAGAATTTTACTAGAAAGTTGGCAATTCTGCTGTGGGGCTTTTTGGGGGGTGGTAGAGCAATTGATTATCTTCAACTTTGGCTGCAACTGTGCTCTCCAAACACTTCTTTATTGAGACATATATAGAGATTTTACAAAATGAGTTAGATGTTCCCTTTTGCTGTTCAGATTGGGTGGTGAAGTAATGGAACATGCCCCAGAGTTGATTAAATTCTCTCTCTTACTGTGTATGGGAATTGTGCGTCTCCACACAAACATCAGAAGTATCAGAGCTGCAAACACAAGCCTGCAGTATCTGCTCTACCCCTGTACAGCAGAGCATATTGTTTACTACCTGCTTAAACACTAAACGTATTTTAATAGACAAGTACAGTTTGTCAACAGAAATAGTCCCCTATAAAACTGAACAGTGGATGAAGTGGAATTGCTACTGTGAACTTAGTGATAGGATATTTTGGGATCCTTTAGTAAGAGACCTTTTAGAAATCTAAGACCAGAATTTGAGGTTTTGCATTTTCCTTTCTACAAGTCATGACCCCCCTCTGCAAGCTCCAGTGCTTGAACACATGATCCTCAACAGCATCTGCACCTGGATTTTCCAAGGAGAGCTTTGCTGTCTTCCCTCCAAAGTGGAAACAGGAAGAAATCAACCATTCTGTTTGTTCCTCAAATCTTTGGTAGGCAGGACCCTGACAGAGATTTCATCATCTCATTTATGGCTTAGGTGAGCTATGTGGTAGGTGCAATTGGTCATCTGTTTCCCCATGGTAGGAGGTAATCTGCTTTAGTCATTCTGTACTATGGTTATAAGGTTGTTCTGATGTATTTACATCAATGAACCACACAGTAAAGATCGTCTTGTCTAAAGGAAACACAATAAAATATCCTGTAAAATTAATACATGAAATGAGAAATCCAATTAGAGCACACATCCTGCCACTTCAATCATTATGGGTAAGACACCCACAATGAAGTCCTTTATATTACACAGTAAGTGGGAAGCAGGCCATGTTTGATAAATTTGTTCCAATTCTTGGTTATGGATAGTTCAGGGAACTAAAGCAACAACAGATGAAGGCAAAGTTCCCAGATCAGAAAAGAATTAGATCTGTGTGTGTTCAAAGTCGGTAGAATACCAGTATTTCTTGACATGGCAGCCATTTGTCTTAGAGACACCAAAACAGAGATGAACAACACTACGTAGGTTTAACACTTTTATTAACAAAGAACCCATGGGGCTCATTCATTAGTACAAAATACAATCATGTTTCTGTATGTTAAACAGCAATGTTTGTTTTTTTTATTTTGTCTCTTTCAAACTGTTTCACAGTTATCAAAACAAAGCCCCTGCATATTGAACTTATTATTGTGCAAACTAATTATTTTAAGGATCAATTTCTGCACTAAGCCAAGTGTCAGAGAGCAGAATTTAATCTTGTTTTCACCCCTCCTTTGAGGGGCCATGTGTGCTTCCTAAGAAACACATTCTAGTTGTTTGTCTTTTTTGCAGCAAACAATCTAAGGCCACAGTTTATCTGCAAATAATGAAAAAACGACTCAAAGGTTTTAGGAAACAGGAAAGGAAAAAAAAAGCACATCTTTACCCTTCATGCTCTTGTTTGCTTGACTATCTTTACACCAGGTAGCACACATCACCTATCGGGTATTACAGTCCAAAAAAGCACCTAATGTTCTGTAAGCTAATATTTTGAATTATGAACATGCAGTTAATACACAGCCACATTACCTTTCAAGTAACTGTAATGGTATCTGTTTAAGGAAAATATGCTTGTTCCCTTTCTGGGTGATGTGAATGAAAATCCTGCATTGATTGTATGGGCACGCCATCACTTAAAGGCATGAGAGCTACATCTTGAGACTGAAGATAAATACTAATGTTTAGAATGTCCTTTCTAAAACATGCACTCAAATTTTGGTTAAAGCTGCATTTGCTATAGAAGACAATACTTAAAAGTTGCAAACGAAAAAAATAACTGCAGTTTGGAAACATGAATCTCAATTAGTATGTCTTTTAGACTGATGTAGAAGTGACTTGAGGTGAAGTGCTAGAAATTAGACAATGTAAGGAAGTCATACTAAAAGACAACTAAAAATATATATCCGTGTAAGCCTGTAGAAAAATCCCTGCTTCTTAAATGAAGACAGATTTCATAAAAAAAACCATTTAACCTTTTTTAAACTGCAGTTATTGATGAAATGAAGGAAACTCAATCACTGTTCTTGTAGTTATCAGAAAGTACAATGTTTTACCACATGAAGCACCGGGTTTTAACCCCAAACCCTTCTGTAAGAGATATGGAATAGTTCTAGTAGTTCAGAATCCCCTGTAGCTTAAAGACTCAACTGTAAACGTGCGTATTGAGAATGCTGTGTTTCTGCTCCTTTAAGTGATCTGTTGATGGCGGCTTACTTGTTCCAATTGATGCTTGGCAGGAAGCAAACATTCTACTTTAAACGAAGGCAGCAGAAGGGCCAAGTAAAATGCTGTGCCTTCATTCTTAGCAGCAACAAACTCTCACTGTTCTAAATGACCTGAGGAAGAAAACATTAAAATATTGCACCAAAACAAAATTAAACAGCAAAAACAAACAAGGAAACACACTAACAAAAAACAGTATGGATAGCAAATGACCAGTGCAGCCCCTGACAATAGATCTCTAGACAAAAATGCAGGAGTAATGAAAAGCTTTGTGCCATTACCAGGATTTTGTTCCCCTGATGTCTGCTTTCACTTCAGTTATAAGCTATGTCTATTCTGGGTATATTTACACCTCTCCCTACGCCTCCTATCTCATTCACTAACCACAGAAACCATTTAGGGTCCCTTTTAGAACCTTGAAGTATACTGGAGCTTTAACAAGACTTTTTTTGGTCTCAAATCTGACCGTAAATAAATATCCAAAACAGAGGTAGGCTTATAAAGGCTTCTGAATAAATAAGTATTGTCCGTTTTGCTAAGTATACCTGCTGTTGGCAAAAGGATTCTCCCTTGCCATGCTTCCCCTTATCATGCTATCCATAGGCTTAAGATGCAGAAAAAGAACTCACAGTAGAAAAGGCTAGAATAATTCCCTTAAGAAATCCCTTGAAAGAAAGCATAGTGCATAAGCTCTTATCAAAGTTCAATTTTCTTTTACATACTCGTGTCTTTCATTCAGTAAATGGTTGCCTTCATAATATTGCATAATAGCTATTCTGTCATCCATGATGTCTTTAGAATCATTATGAATGATGCAATAGTACCACTTGGCAGTTGTTAGAAGGGCAGGTTTTCATGAAATACAAAGTTAAGCTAGAGTGAAGGCTTCGCTCCACATTTAGTAGTGTTCCTTTCTTGGATGCAGACAGTGCAAAACTGAAGCCCCTTGGACACTGGAATCTTTTGGAAATGTTTTCTTACCCCACATTCTGTTCTACTATGCAAATTCTACTACGGAAGTTCTCAACATCAACATAATTACGTAAATTCTTCCAGAGTGTTCCAAACAAAATATAAATTCTTTTCTCTTCAGAAGATCCTTACATCTCCTCCTTCTACTTCATGTAGTATATCCACTTTTTAGAAAGCATTCAGTATTTTCAGGTACTTCTCAAGTATTCCAAGCATAGCTGCTCCCACAATATCCTCTGTGCAGACTAATCCAGCAGATTCTCTTCCATCACCAAACATGCTCATACCTCCCTCTCCATTCTCCTTTGCCTTTCTTGTACACAAACTTAAGTTTCGAAAAAGAAAACTGTTTCCTTTTTAGCTGCGCTATCAGCTTAAGCAGCAGAAAGACTAAGACATTCATCACAAGGATGCTCATTACAAATCCTCTTCAGAGCATGAATGAAACAGGCTGCATTTCTTCTACATCAGTTGGATGTGGATCGATCTACGGAGAGAAGAAAGGCAACAATTACTGCCTATCATTCTTGCATTTCTGTATGTGGGTTTTTTTTTTCTGCCATCTGACAATAAAAACACCACCTGCTGTTTATTTTTTTACCTCTGAATAAAGAGGTGGAGGCTGAAACCGGAACTCTTGTATGTAAGCAAAGACAGGACAACACAATTGTTCCTCACAGTCAATTGGTGGTGGATAAGCAGGAACATGTCTGGAGAACTCTTCCTCAGACACTACATCAGCATAATTTGGTGGTGCTGAAACACAAGAGATGCTACTGTCAAATTTCAAACTATTCACTCACAGCAAGACAACATATGTATTACAGTATCCAAAACCATGAAGACTGTATTTATTAAACATTGTACTATTGTCAAATTGTATGAGTGCACTATACTCACAAATGCTGTAACTAGAATTATGTTTTTAGCAAGCTGAGGTGATTCAGCAGAACACTACAGATGCTTTTAGGGCTACTCCAACAACAAACCTGTGTTGTATGAAGATATATTCAGTGATGATTAACTTTAGGGTGTCTACCTCCAAAGTAGAATTCCCACTATCAGAAGTTAGCTATTTCAAGATTCAGCTGAAAGTAGGCAGATAGGGGTAAAGAGAGACTTAAAGGCTGGAGTTAGGGTATCCTCACCAATCCTTTTGGATCTTGACTTAGATTTATGGGCCTCACTTCTCATGAGTCATACTTTAATGGCCTACATCCCTAGTAGTGCCCTTACACTGGCACTACTATCCTTCTGTTATAGACCATACTATGCTGTATTATAAAGAGTTCAATATGTATTACCTTCAGGGTGTTCTGGCATGGTCAATGCCAGCCAACTCATATCCATACTGAACTGGCTGGTAATGCTGGAGTTTCTGCTTGAAAATCCAATACATGGAATAGTGCCAATCACCAGAGGCATTTCAATCATCAATTTCTTAGCACCAGGAATATGGATATACACCTATGTGACAACCCCCAAACAAAAGAAAAAACATCATGAGAGCCCATTGAATTGCTGCTCCTAGAAGCTACCCTACTCCATATACTGCAGATCATTTAAAAATTCAGTTCTCTCATCCCAGATATGTTTAGCTAATACTCTGGCAGCCTTCCTTATTTTCCAGCAACTTCCTTCTTTCTGTACCTTATCTCTAGATGGCATTAAAAAAATACAAAACAAATTGACAGAAATAATTATGCACTTGACTTTGTCCTATCTTCCCATTTCTGAAAAGAATCACTGGAGGAATCCATTCAGCTTGAACTACTTTCCTCTCATAACCTCTGCAGGTCTAAAACTAAGCTGCTTCTCCCTCAGAAACATTTTTCCATTTTCCCCATTATTCCTATCTTTCCATTTCAGAATCTCTTCATTATCTTCAGTCTCTCACCTATACAGTATGGTGCTTATTTATATTTATTGTTGTTCACAAATTCAAAATCTAAAAGCTGCTCAGTAGAGAAAATTCTTCTGTTCCCAACGCAATGTAGTATTTAAGAGTACGTACATTTGTAATAAAAATCCATACTTACAGCTAATGAATATTCTACTCTAATAATGCAGCAGTCAAGTATAGAGGGGGATACAGGTGGGATTTTCAGAGTTTTCCCATTCCAGGTATCTGTACTCCCAGAGGCAATATGGTTTCCTCGGACATTGGCAACCATCTGACGGAAAGTTTTTGTCTTCCCACTGGCCAGGTAAGTTTGTGTTTGGAAAATGGCAGCTTTTGGAACAATCAAACGAGAAGAGCAGTTCTCAATTTCTGCATAGATTGGTATGGCTTCCCCTTAAAGACAGAAAAAGTTCAATGATTAATTTGTATTTACCAACTTTCCTCTGGGAGTATCAAAGCATGTTATGCAGCACATTCATCATCTGCAATGTTATGAGAACAATACTTGTTAGTTTCCTCAAGCTAGGGGTTTTTGTTTGTTTGTTTGCGTTTTTTTTGGTGGGTTGTTTTTTTTTTTTCTTCCAGAGTGGCACCCAGGCAGAATTATAGCCACCTACTACATTTTACATATAAACAATGATTCGTTTTGAAACATTAAGCGTAGTATGAACAAGCTATAAAAGCTTTATTTGCAAATTACATGCCAATCTTCCTTTCATATAATACTAACTGAATTTCAGAATGTTTTATTTTATTTCCTCAATGTATCTAATGTTACCAAGATGACAAAGAAGCTGCTAAAGCTCATTCTTACAGAAGTGTAAACCTACACAAACAGGACATAAAAACCTGATTATATCCCCAATTAAGTATTTTATCCCAAATAAAAGCATTTTATTGTTCTTTACATTCAAATGTACATGGCTTTTCCATAAGATTACTGACTAACAGGACTTCCTTTCAATTTATATTCCCAAGGGGGAAGTGAGGAGAAAGGCAAGATGATTTTTGTTAAAGCAAGTTGATATAGATCTCTGTTTACTACCTACTAAACAGAACTATTCTTTCAACTATAGTGTTGGCTTCAAAGAGATTAAAAAAAACTCTATTACATGTTTTAATATTCACATTTTGAAGATAACTACTCTTACCATTACAGTATCCCTTCCTCTCAATTTTGGCACTGAGAGACACTGGCCCAGAGGTGAAAAACCAACAGCCAACCATCTTCTCCTGACTTCTTAGAACAGGTGTCTATAAAATATAGAGTATTTTTCATTTTATGGCATAAAGCTATCAATCACTTGCAGTTTAATGTTATTCATATCAGTCATTGCAACCTAGCCCTAAAATCCACTTGATTTGAATCACTGTACTACTCAATGCAACTGGAGTTTTGCCACCATGTAAAATGGAACCAAGGTTTGGCTATCTGAACACATGGCTGTTTTAAAATCCCAATCTGCATTTAGACCATATCAACTAGGTAACACAGAGACCAATGTGCATTTGAACATATCTGTCTTCAAAAAGATTGATTTAGCAAATTTTATAGGTGTGACTTTTTAAAGGTCTAATGGAGTACTGCGGTATTTATGCCCATGTTCCTCAGTGCAGAAGAATGCAGAATTAATTTCATCTGCAAGCAACTAATAGTTAAGCTGGTAAACTGTTTTTAGCTTTGTATCCTTCATAAGAAAGGATAAATGTATACACACTGGGCTAAGGTGAGGCATCTTCATAACTTGAAAGCCACACAACCCCCCAAAAATTTAGGCTCATGACAAAAACCATCTTAATTATTCATGGCGGACTGTCACCTTAGATGACATTTACCCTGTCTGTAAAATTTTTGTTAGAATTAACTTGCAACATACAAGTACACATGTCAAGGGTCCAAGCCAGGATTCAAGCCACTTAAAATGATTCACTGGGCACTAGCGCCCAGTGAATATAATTATGAAGTCTAAAATTTGTGTTGTTTTGCGCTTTTTTGGTGGTAGCCTTGGAATCCATTAAGACAGGCACTGCCTACTTTATGTGCCCCGCAGCCCTCTCCTGTGCAATAACCTATGGTCTACTCTATCCTTGCAGTATCTACAGTTGCAGTATTTAACGGTTAGACTCGGTGATCTTAAAGGTCTTTTCCAAGCTAAATGATTCTAGGATGCTGTCTGGATATGCTGCCTTCATACTTCTGTCATACATTGTTGAATATAAAGACTATATTCTGCTTACAGATGTCACTGACAAAATACTTCTCTAAGTTCTCTCTAGAGACAAAGATTAAAATGTAAGCACAAAGAGGAAAAAACCCTGCTCAAAACATTTCTTAGCTACGTTCACATCATGATGAAATGTTAAAATTATCCTAGCATTTCAAATAAAATAGAAATTACTCATTCATATTTAAATGAATAACCATTTAGATCCAGTTGCTATCATGAAAGTGCAAGGTATAATTTTATATTCTTTTCATAATATGGGTTGAGATAAAAGAATCCAGCTCATTAGCTTCCATCTTGCCTATTTTCTCATTACTTAATGCCTGATCTTTCTTATTACTCTACAGTATTTCTAGCGATTATTAGAAACTCAATGCTTTAATGTGGCCAAATCTGTCATAAGGAAATAACTGAAAAGATCTCCGAAGCAGCTGCATGCACGCACTTAATGTTAGAAAACGACATGCAAAATGGAAGGATACGTAACATAATGGCCAGAGCATAAATGACAGGCTGGGCATGATTAATACTCTTCTATAATTACTGTTCCTCAACCTACTATTATTGTAGAGTTTAGGACACTGCAGCCCTGTGAATGTAGTTGCTCTCGTAAGAGTAACTACTTTATGCTTGTGCATTATTATTATTAAGCCTTATTTATGCATCTGAAGCCTGCATAACTTTTTGGCAAGAGCATCTCTGCCAGCAGGGATGTAATCAATGGTATTAAAAAAAGCCACTCTGTTTGCTATTCACACAACCTAAGATCATCTATTTATAGAGAAAAGCTTAGGGAGCTTATATGCTTTCAGAAGTCAGAAAATGACACTCCAGAATAACATGGAAATGGTTATGGCTGGATGTGACTGCTTCTTGGAAATGATTTTTTCGCAGCTGGCTTTAAAGGGGGGAGGAGGAGCGGAGGACCCTCTTACCAATAAAGCTGGTGAGCTGACGTCGATATGGCTAATGACCTGAAGCTCCGTCTGTACACTTTGATCAGGTGCTGCAGGCCTCTCCAGAATTGCTTTCACATAGTACTGAATACTGCCATACTTCCCAGTAAAAGAGGTCACCAGAGGTCTGAAACAAGCATTCATAAAGCATTACCGTAAGTTTACAATTCAGTTGCAAACATGAACACTTCCTGTGTACATAAATGTTTACCAATTTACAGCTTGGACTTTTAGAGCCTTAGGGAAACTGAAGCAAAAAAGGCATGTCTATGTGGTGGTTGATTAAGACAAACGTATAAAGCTGACCTATCAGTTTGATATTAAAAAAAACACAAGTCAAATTACATTAAGTTAATGTTCCACAACAAGCAGTGTCCAGCACAATCCCTTCAGGTTGGATTATTTAACTTACTCTTGAGGGAGTTGAAAGCTGAACGGAAATTCATGTCTTCCATCTAGAAGAATTAAGCTTTCCTCACCTGTAGGAAAAAAATGAATAGTATGTTTTAGTTATTCCATAAATAGAAGAACAAAGCAGACGCTTTTATAAATTATTTATGTATAAAAACACCCAGATGCAAGGGACTAGGAGAAGTTTTTATTGATCCCAGTGGGTTCTGGATTGGAGCCCATGCTTTATTTATGCTGTGATGTGATTTCAATGAAAAAATCAAGGAAACGTGGAGACCTTGAGTTTCAGTTCAGGACTCTGGCCAATTTGTAATCCAAAATGGCTTCTGGAAAGCGTAAAGTAAGTTTCTTTTCCTTTTCAGCAGGACAGCAATTAATCTACTTTTTCAATTAACAATTAAACTAACTTTTGTGCTAAAAAGCTGCAATTTAAGGTCAGTGTTATGAAATACTATTAATCTACGTAATCTTAATGTATTCATGGAGGGCCTACTATTATACAATTTTTAAAGGCCTAAACTTTTCCTACAGATAAGCTTGAGATGTGTTTCACCCTTACAGAACGAAATGCCACTTCCCTTTAATTTTTCGACACTGCCATAGGGCTGCAGTGTCTTGAGTGACACAGCCAGCTAGAGACCTGTGCAACAAAGAGCTTCCTCTGCTTTCTTAAGCCACTGCAAAAGGAGGCCGACCGCTTCGAGCGTCTTCCACGGGCAGCTTCACAGATGCTGCTTACAGAGCCACAACGAACACGCAGGTGCCCGATGTAATTCATGTAAGAGCCAACCTCTGCAGGAAACCAACGCAGAGTGCAGGAAACTAAGAGCTGCAGACTTTCTTCTGGCCCTGTTCCGCATTTTTCAGCCGTTTATACAAACAATCGAGTGACCGCTTGATGAAGCTGAGGCCACCCTCCCCTGGGCACACACGTGAAGGCTGTGGCTACACCAGCCAGAGGTTTCCAGCCCGGGAACGATGTCCGCGTTGGCCGGGCACCTACCCAGGCCTCACGCCGTTTCTCAGCATGCAGGTCCGATGCCGATTTCTCCTCGGAGAGGATTTCAACCCCCAGCCTTCCCCCTCTCTGGGAAAAGCAAGGCGTGGGCTCTTTCCTGCGGCGGGGTGCCCTGGGGCCCCTCCGCCACCCCCGCGGAGCAGGGGGGGGGGAGCCGGCCTCGGAGCCCTACCCTGCCGCCTTCCCCCGCGAAGGAGGCGCCCGTCCCCCCGGTCCCACCCCCGGTGCCGGCGCGGCGGCCGGCCGGGGAGCCTCCCCTCAGGCCCCGGGCCGCGCCCCAGCAGAGCCACGACCCGCCGCGCCCCCCACTCCCGCCCCCCGGCCGCCCCTCACCTTCGGGCGGGTCCCGCAGGAGGCTCTGCCGGATGTCCAGGTAGCGCACCTCCGCCTCCCGCCGCGGCCCCGGCCCCGGCGCCCTCACCGCCACCCCCCAGGTTCCCGCCCCGGGGACAGCGCCCGAGCTCTCGCTCCAAGCGACGCGGGCCCGGCCGGCGGCCTCCAGGCGCAGCCCGCGGAGCGGCAGCGGCCCCGCCAGCTCCAGCAGCACCTGGCCGGACACCGTGTCCCCGCTGCAGTAGCCGCCGCCGCCGCGCCGGGCCTCGTCCTCCAGCACCAGGGCCAGCGTCTTCACCGTCCCGCCGGCCCCGGGGCCCAGGCCCGGCCCGGCCGCCGCCATCGCTCCCCGGCTCCGGGGGAAGCCTGCGGCCGCCGTCGACGGTTGCTTTAAAACCCGCCCGTCTTCGCCAGCGCCCGCAGCGGAAAGTCCCGCCCCGGACCCCTCCTCATTGGCCACCCCTCAGCTCCTCGCCCTACTATTCGCCGCGGGCTGCCCCTGGGCCCCCTCCTCATTGGTTCCTCGGCGGGCGCACACTCGGAGTGCGTCACGCTGCGTGATCACCGCGGCGGAGCCAATCGGGTGCGGACGGCCGCGCGTGGACAGCGCCCCGATTGGCAGGGCGGCTGCAGCTACCTGGCGAGAGGGCCAATGGCGCGGCACAGCTACCACGTGCACAGCCTGTGGATAAACAGGCAGGGAAGGGGCGGGGCGAGGCCCGCGGGGGCGGGGCGAGGCGGCGGGGCGGGGCGGGGCGAGGGGGCCGGGCGGGGAGGCGAGGCCTGGGCACGGGGCGGCGGGCGATGTCCCGCAACGCCGGGGGAGGGCCCGGGCCCTCCGGGGGTCCTGGCCCTCGCTGTCCCACCGCCAGGCTGTGGTCGCTGCCTTGGCCTCGGGCCTGTCCTGCCCTGCCCAAGGCCTCGGGCCTTCGGTGGGCGTCAGTTCCTGTCATGGCGGCTGAGGGAGGGAGGGCTGGGCCGGGCGCTGCGTTGCCTTCGGTCTCGGCCTCTCCCCGCCGACAGCCGGGCTGGCTGAGAACGTTAAATAGGGCAAAACGATGCGGTGCTGCCCTTTCCCCCTGGTTTGCCCCGGCGTTACTTCAGGTGAAGTCCGTACCACCTGCGTGAACCCCTCTCCCGCCCCACTAGTGAAGGGGAGGTGAAGGGGTTTCGTCTGAGAATGAGCTGTCCTGGATTGCCCGGAGACCTCGCGGTCCACACGGTGCCGAGTTTTTCTGCACTTTGTAAGCGAAGAAGTGCCCTGATTCAAGAGCTTCTTGAGTTTCTACAAAAGAGTTTCTACAAAGCCCCATTTTGTAATTGGATAGCTAAATGGATACACAGAGCTGCGTGCTGTTACGCCTGAGCAGTGTGGCTTAAACCTTTCCATACAAATGATCTATAGTTAATACTTGGAAGATCTATCCACTAGACTAAATGCAAAGTTTGCTGTTATTTCCAATTTTTAGAAGTACACGCTTAGGAAAAACCCCAGCATCTATAGGAAGAGTGGCAAATACGTCATGTTGATAGGTGAGTACAGCCAGGTCCAACAGCCCGACAGAGGTGGGGCTGCTACGGCTCTGTGCCCCAGGCCCAGCCAATAGCCAGCCCAATACATGTTACAAATTGAAACACTTTGCGTATACTGGACAGATACTGAAATTAATTTTGTTCTAGGAAGTGTCGTATTTTATGATTGCCTGAGTCTGCAGTCATGCATCTTCCTGAAGGTGTGTACGGTGAATGATCTGCCAGCATTTCCATTGGTATCGAAGGAGTCATTTCCCGGTCCGAGTCACCTGCCTGCTTGAAGCTTCTGACAGCTGCATCTTCCTGCATTCCTCCATCCCTCTGGAGTGCTGGAAAACACCAGCCTGGTGTTTCCCAGCTGACTCAGTTAATTACTGAAATTAGCAAAAAATGTCTTCCAGACTCAGAGCCTTGGCTTTTAAATAACTGACAAGATAACGTCAGGCTTCCTCAGAATCCCTGGCGTATCTTTGTGATATCCTGCCTTGTGAAACGTAGGCTCATATTTAGAGTTACTTCTGTGATGAAGAACTTGTCCTTGCCGAGAGCGAGGTAGGCCTTTTGAACACCTTTTGTTGGCTGCAAATTAATGCACACCTCTGTGTTAATCAATAATAAGTAATGTGGAAAAAGCAGTGTGGTTACAGATGGGGTGAATTCATAGGCTTTTTTTGGACCCTTGGCCATGGGTTCCCCAGCTCATGATGAAGAATTATGTAACTAAAGCAAATAATGCCATGATAATTGTTTGAGTATTTAAAGAATTTTTGGATATTCATATCCCTTTATGCTTTTTGAAATATTTTTTATAGAAACTGCAAATGTGGCCTTATAGTTGGGAGTTGTGGTGTATAAAATCATGCTATCTTTGTTATTTTTTAGTTCAATTAAACTAATACAGCTTGAATGTCTAGTTTTGCATAAATCTTTTCCTTATATCCAGTTTTTTACATTAGCAAGTATCAGGTTAGTTTTGTAGCCAGCCGACAGAACATGCTTGGATGTGCGTACTGAATATTTGCTTATTTGCTAAATTTGCTTAGGTACAATGTGTGTATGCAACTTCTTGCAACTGATTTTGAAAGTATGATACAGAGTTAAAAAAAACCCCAAATCCCACACCTCCCTTTTTTTCCTGTATGAATTAGATCCTGTATAAAAGTAATTAATTCTCTTATGGGTATTATGCGACCATTCAAACGTTGCCTCCCGTTTATTCTTTGGAAGCGCAAATGAGCTAGATAGGGAAATGCATAAACATGGACAATTGCTTATGAAACAAAACATTATACAGAATTAATGAGAGTTAGGAGGCTTGAATAACTTGAACAATTAGCCCGTGGAGGACACAGTTAATAGGAATGTTCTGTCACAGTCAGATGATACTTGTTCCAGATGTTTGTTTGCCCTTTAATATACTTCTTTTTTTTCAGCAGGATTCAAGACCAGAACTTGTTAAATTATCATGGGGCAATTGGTTTTCTCATCCACCCATCTTGAGAATACTTTCTTGTGCATGAGGCATTTTAACTGACCAACACAGTGAAGTCGTAGCATGAATGGTGGAAACCACCACATCACTATTTTAGTCTCTGATAAGCCAGAAGGAAGGAACAGAAGATGAACACTCAGACAGTGTGGGTGTATGTGTGTGACTGGATATTTGTGTGTGGGTGTATGTGTGTGACTGGATATTTGTGTGTGGGTGTATGTGTGAAAGAGCAAGAGATATATTAACATGCCTGATTATATTTTCATTTCACTTATTTTGCCACTTTATTCAGGACTATGTAAGAAAAAGCTGCCTGAACAAGTTAATTAATGCACAAGTTAGCCTGTAAGAGTAAAGAATACACAAAGAAAGGTCTCATTTGAGGGTATCCACAAAGCTGTGAACAGCTCTAGCGATAATCACAGACTTATCTTGAAGGTGAAAGAACTAGGAGAACACCTTCCTACAGCAGCTGGTAATATCCTAGCTCTGCTGGTTAATTTGGAAATGACTGCGGTGGTCAGATCACTGAATTTAGATGGATCTGACAGTGTAAGTTTCTACGTGTAATAATTATTTTTAACTCATTTCAGTGCACATATTGAAAATAGGCTAGCAGGACTTGAACCTGCCAGAAGAGTTTTTGAAAGTATCATATAGATTCCAAGTTTCCACGACGGGAAGGACACCTGATATATAAATAACCATTTTTGTGGAAGATACAAGATAAGAAGTGGTCTTAGCAACAATGACCTCTGCCAAGAAGTTCTCTGTTTTTCAGGGATCCAAGCTGTGACTGGGAAGGAAGTGAAAAACTTAATCAGTATTTGCTGTCCTCTTCCTGCTTGAAGGGAACTGAGACCGAGCCCTTAATCGTGAGTTAAGCACCAGCACTAGAAGTTTGCCAACTAAGCCTTTCTGATCTTAATCAATAGCCTGACAGTTTAGAGCATGAACAGCTATTTTTGCTACTGGAGGAGGACTTTGAGAAGTGTTTATGAGAGCTTCTAACAGCTAATTTATAAACTGTGGATTTCTTATTTGAGATTGCTGTACTATAACATCTGTTCAAGTGTCTTTCTTATCCAGTAACAAACACAACGGGCAAAAACACAGTGACTGAGTTGCAGTTCAATTCAGTGGAAGAGCCATGAGAGATGCTCTGCTTGAATGAAGGCCCCACAAAGGCAGTGAACAGTGCGTAAACCCCATACTGACCTTCTTTCTGCGTGGTGGGGAGGATTTGCACGTACACCTCAACCTTTATCTGCAAGTAGTCTCAACTATCTCAGTGGGTCTGACAGATGTTAGAAAGCAGTTGAGTGAGAGCAATGTTTATCCCTGGAAGCAGATATTATGGACTCTTTTTAAGTTCCACAAAAGCCCTCAGAATATAGGGCCTTTTTTGCCAGCTATTCAGAAATCCTCTTTCTGGGTTTGTTTCTGGAATCAGGACAAGGAGGGATGGGAGATGATTCCTTTCTTTCCCTAGTTCCAAGCCTTCTACTACAGGTCCTCTATCAGCACTGTACCAAAAATGCAGCCCTAGAGCGGAGCATGGATTCTCCCTGGTGCTCCCAATCAACACAAGAAGGTGACGAATGGGTATTGGTGACACTTGCTGTCACATAGTCTTTTATTGCTTTTATTCTATTACCAGTAATTGAAAGGTCAGCCAAATTTTTCTTAGACAATTAAGTGACATTTACAGATAGGAGATTGCAAGGAGCCAGAGATGCTTTTCCAAGTGCTGCTGCAAACACAGTGCCCAGCTAGCCTGATATGTCACCACGGCCAATGTGTAAAACACCAGTAAGCATATTTTTGAGAATCATGCCGCACATGGTGCATTGAGAAAAGCAAATACTGAGATAGCTACTGGCCCAGGAATCTCGAGGTGTACATTTTATCTCAGCAGATGTTTGTTCACACAGCCCATCAGACAAAGCGCAATCGTCTTGAAGGCCAAAAGACCGATCTTAACACAAGGTTATGTCTGGAAATGGAAAATCACAAATGACAGTAGGACAGCCGATGTAGAAAGTGTGAGGCAGAGGAGGGGCAGAGGAGGGACAGAGTAGGTTGCACTAGGTTGATGACTGAGAATCAAGCTGTCAAGGCTCATGCACTGAGTGCTTGGTTCATATAGCTGCCACCTACCCTATCCTTACCTTCCGAGGGGTGGGAGAGGTGTGTCTCATCCCTGGATCAAGAGGCTGGGGTAGAGGAAAGGGTTGTAGTGCAAACTGCAAGGGATCCTTTCCACTTTCAGTGGCAGCGCAGTGCCAGGACCTTCCCCCTCACCTCCAGATGAACAGTCTCGTGAGGTGGCAGCAGCAAGCCTGCCCACAGGACAAGGGTCCTCATACCAGTTCCTAGCCCAACGCACTGGGATTGCATCCCAGCACGTGATGGACCGTCGTGTTGTTTCATGCACTGGTAAAGAAAACACTAGAGTGACCTGTTGTTTGCTTAAATATTTCTATAGTGAATCAGATTGCAGGATCTGTTACAGCTAGTTCCCTTAGATAAAAGTGATCTTAATCCAGTACTCAGTTGGGCAGCAGAGGACTGCTTGAGGGTGGCTTGGGCTGTTTACAGCTACAGCTTTGCAAGGAGCGTGAGTAGAGAAAAATGGATGTGGTTAGAACATCCCTTCATCCTGGTGTCCCCTGAGGACAGAAAAATTTATCGGGGTTAGTGGCGCCTGCACAATTAGAGTGGCCTTCTGGAAGTGCTCCTCTGGAGGAAGAGCTTCCTACAATTGTAACGTGTACCCCTCTGCGTTTCAATGACTCTGACTTCAAAGCAAGGTGGTCAGAAATATTCCTATAAATATCTGACACAGAGGGAGGATACAGATTTCTGTTGTTGAATCAACTCTGAAACAGCAGCTGCATTATTCATGTGTGGATCATGGTTTGGTGTTCCAGCTCAAGGGAATGAATAGCCAGAAAGGGAAAGGGGAATTAACAAACTCATTTGGGTTCTTAGTTATGTGCTGCTTTAGCTGGTTCCTACTATGGGCTGTAATTTGAGGGTTTTGAGGGCTGTGTAAAGTGCCTGTTTTTTAATTTAAACTAAAAAAGTTTGAACTTGGGATGAACCCGAATCTCATACCAGGAAAACCTCACACTGAAGGGAAGTGCACGCCTGGATCTGAACTCATCTTTTGTTAAAGCATTCCTGTAAACAGGAATGTGTGTCTTTTGGTGACTCTTCAGCCTTACCAGTTCACACCAACCAGTGACATGCAATCATATCTCTGAGAAGACACCGATGGCATATCCAAAATCATTGTAAAGATAGTTCCAAGTGCGCTATTTGCTGGACGGCATCTGGTAGAAGAAGTCACCCTCACGCTGTGTATGGCTCTCTGCATTGTCCAGCAACACAGCAATTAACAGAGGTGGAAATGCTCCACGTGAAGCGGTTTTTTCGCAACACCGTTTCTGATGGCTGCTGTTGTTGCCCAGGCTTAGGAAAGATATTACTTCAGCAGAAAATGGAGATAATGGAATGCTTTATGCCAAAAGGGAATGTAGAGTAAGAGCTACAATGGCTGGGAAGTAGAGTCAGCAGCCTGAGCTAACAGGAGTGATCGGCAGGACGGGAAGCAGCCTGGGATCGCAGTCGAGCTCTGCTAATGGGAATGCGTGCTTTAACTTAGAGGAGTGTTATTTGGCTTTTACTGCTATTTCAGCATGATTTGCAATATAGACACAGTATGATTCTGTCCTTAAAAAGATGCATGTGTCGTGAGGTGCTTATGCTTGGTGTCAGATTATTGGGTGTTAGAAGAGACAGGATGATGTTAGAGAACTTGTACAAATGCATTCAGGTACTCGACGTCCTACGCCTGGAGTGGTGGAAGTTGCTCCATGATGTGGAACCTCTTTCCTTGTAGCACTGAGGGAGGGTTTGGAGTTTCATAGTAACTGCCCAGAGTTAAGTCCATCCAGTCAAGCTAACCCAGTATCACAAGCTACTAAGTTCTCCTTGCATACTCTAGTATGAAAGGCAGAAAAGCAAGCATACCCTGAAACAACCCACCTGCTTAACAACTCTCCCCTAAAACCTGGTGACCAGAATAACCTTGGACCTGTAAGCAAGGCATATCATCAGGTCAACCAAGGATATTCTTGGTGTCCAAGAGAGGACATCGAGCTCGTGCCTCCAGTGCTTTGGAGGAAGGTAGAACAGCCCCAGCAATGGAAGCTGAGTAACAAACCTAGGGGGAAAAATCCTCTTACATTTACTGGTAACCAGCTGATGCTGCAAGGCACGAAATCTGATTATAATTATTGTCTTAGGGTAGAGCTGCACCTTTTATGAGCGTGTCCTATATTGTGAAAGTGAATCTGAATCTCTCTCAAATCATTTCACAGGCCCTGGGGAAACCAGGACGTTTTGAGTCACATCTTCCTCCCCCTTCCTGTGCATACAAGCAAAGACTCTCACAAACACTGAATCAGAGCACACATCCTAGAAAGATACTGAATCTTGCCATAAAGGTGCCAGGACATGGCAACACCATTACTCTTTCTAGTCACCTCTGGTTCTTACTCATCTGGCTTCAAGGAAACGGTGTCTTAATTCAAGGTAGAAATTACTAGCTTCTAAATAGTAGGTTATTGTTTTGCTACTTTGTATGAGGTCGAATCATTCACGTTACTGAATTTTTCTAGATATCTATCAAGAATTATCACCCTCCCAAACCTTTCCTTTGATAAGCTGAAGAAGTTGAGTCTTTTGTGCCTCGTATCATGATGCCCATTTTCCCAAACCTGGGAGCCTGTGTCTAAACTTTCCCAGGTGTCTTTTTTTAAACCATTAGTGGGTTAACCGCATTTAAAAATATTTAAATATTTCTTGAGAAATTTCTCAGTAACCAGTTCAAGCTGTGATTAAAACAGAAATGAAGAAGCCGGGCTGACAATAGCTGGTTAAGCCTGTATTTCCTTTTAACATAAAGAACACAAATTATTCTTAAATGCAAGAAAAGGTTGGGGCTTTCTGTCATTTCAATTACTGCCTGTGTATGTAGTGTCTGTGTGTTACAGACATGCATATGTATATGCATGTGTACATATATGCATGAATATATATGTATAAAAGAAAAAGAGAAGACACACAAAGCTCACTTCTATGGTAACTGTTGTTGTGGAAGCCAATAATGGTCAGCTAGCCGTGAAACGCATGGGAGATAAGAACACACTTACTATTAATACTGTTCGTTTTTAGAAGTGCTCACAATGAGGCTCCTATTTTGACACTTTCTTCTGAAATATGAAGTATTAGGCATTGTCAGAGCCAGGATACAGGGCTAGATGGACTTTTAACTGCCTGCTGTTGTGATTCTTATCTTCCTCTATGGGGTGAATTAGGATTCTTTGGATCAATGAATGTACACAGTCTTTCTTGTATCAGAATAACATTACACATCCTCTTGTCATTATAACACACCAGAAGATTATTTTCAATGATAATGACAAGACCACGTCAATCACAGGACTTTTGTAGTGGGAATTTACTTCCTATTACATCTTTCACGTGGCAAATTTTCCCCTTTTTTCTTCTTGAATTACCACTCAGAAGTTGGTAGCAAAATGTTCAGAATTTAAAAAAGAGAAAAAGAAAACGTCTCGCTTCTGCTGCCACCAATGCTCTAAGTTATACAGGCATTATTTTCTCCTGTGCATCCATGATTATAAAAATGGCATAGGCAGAGCTTGCATTTTGTTCTGCTTAAATATCTGTACAGATCACAGCTTTCCCCTGATAGACACTATTGTTGGAAAACATTAATATGCGCTACCTGTATTTTTCCATGTTCAAAGGAAGCAATCACAGAGCACTTCATTTATTTTACTAAAAGCTCAGTAAATGCTGCACTGTTGCCATTCTGCAAAGAATGTATTTTCATGTAGAGGCATTATCATGAACAGATTCTTTTCAAATTCCGGGAAGAGTGTGGTATTTTTATTTGGCATAATGAAGTCTGAGCACTTATACAATTTGATTGTTTTAAGGCCTTTAATTTCCTCCACACTTTATTTTTTTACTTAATTAAGTTCACTGGAAATTTCTTCAGTGTAGAAAAGTTCTAGGCCCAATGTTAGATCTTGGGCTCAGTGTGTAACTGATGAAGACGCTGACTGTTGGTGTCCACAGGATCTGAAAAATGTAGAAATGGATTACAGAAGATGCCAACTGTAAAACAACTGCCCCAGGAAGTTAACTTATAAAGAGCAAAGGTTTAGCTCAAATGTTGATGGAGCAACTAACTTGAGGTGGCTGAAGTTAGGTAATCTGGACCCTCTTAGTGTCTCTGGAGAGAAAGCATTTTCAGATACGTCTCGGACGCTGCCATGGATTTAGAGGTCAATCTCACTCTGAAATTTTAGGAAGTTAATTCACAGTTTCCAATATGAGGGATAGGAGCATAAGCTTCCTAAAAGTCAGTAGGATTGAGGTTCCTAAGTTGGGAAGATGCTTTAGAAATGGAGCAGGTTATCACCTCGATTTAGCACATTTTTCTTTATCTTTGTTTTGGTCATTCTGTGCATTTTTTCTTGGGACTATTTGTCCTTCTAATAAATAACCAATTTAAAATTAATTATAATTGATTAGTCTCTTCTAAGTCTTCAGTTTTCATACTTTGCTAATCTGTAAAAATTCCCAAGAAAAATGGTGTCATAATTGCAACATTTCGCACCTTGACATTAAGTGTATATTTCACTCATGGCCAATTTAAAAATCAAAATAGAAACTTTGTAATAATCTCCCTTTACAGTTTGGGTTATGAGAAGCTGAGAATTCCCTTAGGCTTGATTGATAAAACATGGCATTTATCCTATTCCTAGGATGATGTTCAGCAAACTTTATGACAGAGGGAAACAGCTGGTAAAGTGGGTTCATGGAAAGGTGAAGGTAATATAGACATAAAAAACAAGAGGATAATGATTTTAAAAGGGATAATAGTTGTAATAACACCATTAACCTTTTGCTTCAAATTATTGAATGTGTGGTCTCTTCAGCAGGCTAATCAAAGGTTTGCATTAACTGCAATGCAAGAGGAAGTGGCAATATACAACCTAAGGTGATTTTTTTCCCTTTTCCAATTATTCACTATCAAACCCTTACTGGAAAAAAAAAAAGGCGAGAAAAACCGACCCTTTGGCTGTTGAAGACCCCTTCCGATTTTGAAATGAAGCTGACTTGCTTTCAGAAGAAACAAACTCCAGCTTCCTTCCTGCTTTGTAAGAGGCAGATTTTGCTAGGGAAAAAATACACGAAAAATAAATATAATTTATTACAGAGACATAGAAATTAAAGTCAGAGACGTAAATAGGCAGCAAAGTGTTACAGGGCAGGCTGTCAGTAAGCGCTAGCCCTGAGCTCTTTGGTGGTGCCGCGTGGAGGGGGATCATCAGCAGAAGCCCACCTCGAAGGGCGGGTGTACGCATCTCTTCGTAAACAGCGTAGGCACGTCACCGCAGAGGTCCGGTGGCTCACCCGGGACGTGTGAAGCGCCGTGCTACTCTGTCTGGGTCAATTCTGGTATCTAAACAGCTAATTCACTCTGGAATAGAGAAAAACTGCCTTTTTTACTTTCGTGTTACATGCACACAGGGTTGACTAGGGGAGGCAGACTATGCTTTGACAGTTTATTCACATGCTAAAAGGCAAACGCGTTGATGGTGGAAAATTACCATAGGTGATGGAAAAACTCACGGTGGCTTGATGGAATTGTTCAGGAATTTGTCTGGTTGGACAACTCTGCTCCATGATACGATTTTGCAGGTGGCGATCTTTATTGTTCACTTAAAGCATCTATCCAAGGTGCACATCAGAGCACCTTCGGCTGGAAAACTCCCTTCTGCATGCAGTCAGCAGAGAGAGAACCACCCGCGTTAGACACCTGAAGCAAGATTGTCTGACTGGCTTGCAATGTGTCATGTCAATCTAGTATGAAAGGACTAAGTGTAAAAGGAAGTTTGCACCGTTCCTCTCTGACAAAACCCTATACCATTAACAGCCCCATTCTGTGGAATCAGAAGATGGTGAAAGACTTCACAAGCAGCGTGCCTTGAATGTGAATTAGCCAGATTGAATTTAAAATCAACAAGCTGAAAGGGCCTGAGATAAGAAGTCAGAACATTCAGAGGAAATGAGAACTGTTCTGGGAACTAAAGGTGAGAGAAACACTAAGTCACATTAAAAATATTCAGCAAGAAAAGAGACACCTTTTCTTTTTCTGGACACCTTTTCTTAGAAGTCGTCTATAATCAGTAACCTTTCCCAGGCACTTTCCCAGGCTGTTTTTAGTAGCTGAATCCTTTGTTTCAAAACCACCCATTGATTCAGTGCCCTAAGTGAGAAGTAATTAAGGTGGACAGAAATCTTGCCTGCTATATGGATGTATGAGGTGTAGAAGACAGAGGGAGAAAGGGGAGTGAATGATTTTTTCCAAAAGACAGCTCTCACAACACATGCGAGTCTGCTGTAGTGCATCGTTAAATACATGTGTATGTAGATATGCAGCTCTGTTCATCTTTCTGTCTATAGATCTATTTATTTCCATACACACACATGCTGATGTACATATGTGTGTATTCCTGAAAGATAATGAACTGTTTAGGCAGTACTTTGTCAGAATATCATTTAAAGAGTTACATCCTTTTAATGCACAGTAGTTTAAGCAAACTCCAAGGTTCTTACTTGGCAATAAACCCATTAAATCATCTTAAATACCATGTCATAATGACAATTTGATGCCACCAGATGTGGCACTAGGGATTTTTTTTTTTTTTTAAATGCTTTCCTGGAGATACAGCTTCCTGAATTTTAAATTCTCTAGCCTGTTTGCACAGCTGTTAGATCACAGAGCTCTGCCATCTTTTTGCTTTGCATCAGTTATTCACTAAATCATGTGTGGCATGACTACAAACTCACTGCATCTAAAACGTTTAGGCTCACATCCACTTCACCTTTGTAAAGGCTGAATGGTTGGGCCGTATGGGAGAGGGCGTATGGCGTTAAAATCCGAGAGCAGTATCCATTCCAGCTGTGGAGCTTCCTCGTGGGGAGATTTGAGAGATGCACGCAGAAGACTACCCTTCGCACACCCCTCTTCACTGGCTACTTGGCGTCCTGGATCTGTGAAAAATACAGATTCCTGGCCACTTCCCTGGCTTTTCTCACCTTGTTAGCCAAAAAGGCAACCAGATCGGTAGTACAGCATCTCTTCTACACGAGGGAGACTTGGGAGAGGGACACATTAGCAGGATACAACAGGAATCAAAACCCCCCAAACCTCTCACAAAGAAATAATTTCACACAGTGCATATTTAAATAGTGGAGAAAGCCACAAGAGGCCATGGAAAACTCAGAGGCCAACAACAGAAATATGTTACATGAGGAGCAGAATGAGTGGAGGAAAGATGCTTTCCTGGCCCTGAAACACGGTGGTCCAGAAGGAACCCCTGATCCAAGAAGACCCTAATCTTTGATTGACAGAAAGCGGGAGACTGTGTAATGAGCAAGCTGGCGATTTACCTCACCAGCAGCACTGGACCCATCAAAGATGGGACGCTGGGCCTTTGCTCTGGTCGAGTGTGAGGAGCATCATGTTGTCAGGCTTTTTGTCACGCTGTGAGTTTGTATGGGCGGGTGCTGCAGGATCTCAGGTGGCGAACGTGGCTGCTCTCCCTCTGAGACCTTGCGTTAGATGTGCCTTTTCCCCTAAAAAAGGTGGTGGGCGTGTGAGGGACGGATGTCGGCAAGGATTTGAAGCGGGGCGGTGAATTTTATGCAATTCGAATATGCTAATAAGTGTGATCACATCTGAGGCGCAAGGATTGATGGCAGGATTTGGAGCTGCTCTTTGGTGGGTCAATATCGCCGTCTGTGACCCCGGGGGATGGCTGTGGGCATTTCCCGAGGGCCAGGAAGATCGGCACAAGACACCGAAAGCCTAGCTGTCCGCAGGTGACAAACACCCCCCGAGCTCAGCCTGAGCGTGGGTCGGTGTCATGGCAATACCGAGCTCTCATCAGTGCCAAAGGATTATTCAACCCTGATTTAACATGAGTTAGAAATACTCTTAAAAAGGCTGATTCAAAGCCCAGTGGAAAGATTACCATTGCTTTGCATGGAGTCTTGGGTTGATTTGCTGTTCGGCTCTGGGGCTGACACATGAATGTTTGCGCAGCTCTGTATTGAAGAGGGCATGAAATGATGTCTAGATTACCCTCCAGTGAAGTGTAATATTTGATAACATCAGTAAATACAAAACAGAAACAAAATGACAACAGCATTTGAGCATCTTGTAATAGCAAATGAGGTGGAAAAGTTAAACGGATATAGAAGAGGATCCCCAGAGGTTGGATTGCAGCAGGATGCTGGTAGGAGCCCGGTTGTTACCATACTGATATCAACATGTAGAGCTCTAAAGCTTTTTGGATTGTGGCTGAACAGAGAGATTTGCTCGTAGCTGCCTTCTCTCCTATTCATATTGTATAGGCTGTCCTCCTCTCCTACCAGCAAACAAATAAAAACTCTGTGCCAGCTATAGCAGCAGTTTACATGGAAAAGCAATGAAGCAATTTCAGGAAAGTATTAGATGTAATTTTGGCTTTTTTTTTTTTTTTTTTTTTTTTTTTTGCTGTCACTTAGCAGCTAGAAAGAGGAGATGCACTGATGTGCAGAGACGGGCACGTATTATGCAAACTCATATCGCAATCTCATTGACTGTTTGTGGACCCCCATATCTCTCTGTTTCCATCTGTTGTTTTAAGACTAAGTTGTTTGGAGGATGGCCAAATTCCTCTCCCTTCCCCAACTTGGGTGAAGTACCTGCCTGCCTTAGGCTCCCTACATAGACAACAGAGAGAGAGGCTTCTCCAAAGAACGTGATGTGCCAGGGGATGCTCCTTTCTCTCCTTCTCCCCCTCCCCTCCTCCTCGCCTGACCGCACAGGGATTTTATAGGGTGCCTAAATACATCGCCCCAGTCAAGGGCCAGAGTCGGATGGGGTGAATTTGGGCTGTGCTGCTGTCTTCAGCTGGTCATGGTTCCCAATTAAGATAACCCAGACTGTAAGGAGTACTAACGTGTGACCCACCGGTTGCCCGTGGCCCACGAGTGGGCAGCAGCAGAAGCTGCCGTGTCTCAGTCTAGGCAGTAGCTCGTGGCTGATGCAATATTTTAAGAGATAACAAGGGAACGTCGAGCTTATCCAAGAAAATAGGAATGACACAGAAGCTAAATAAGCAAAGCATATAAAACATCAACTCAATCCTATTAAAATTAAGTATGTTTTAATTTCTGAAAAGAATGACATTTTGGTGTTAGATTTACTGAACAGGAAAAGATTACATGCATCATTAAAAGAAAGTGTTTTCAAGGGCCCTTTTAAAAAATTGTATCCATGTTTGCAATTGCCATGTGCAAAATATAAAAATCAGAGAAGGGAAAAAAACCCAGCAAGCAGTGGAAATAGCCCATTTTGTAAATTATAGGAAAAAATATACCATCTGTGATTTAGTGCAGTTCCCAAGATCCCATCTGTGATTGAAGCACAGGCCTTGTTGAAGGCTGGATCCCTGAGCCGTTCCATATGATAAAATATTTCTCTTGGAAGACGCTTGGGCTAATGGGTTTGTTTTTCTGGAATACGGCTCTTCTAGATGAGACATAAAACCCTAGAGGCCTAATTTTGCCTCCAGTGGCCGACTACAGCTGACGTCAGGAGAAGCAGGAGTGAAAGGAGGTCAAAGATCTAACCACCTTTTCCTTCAAAATTTCTATGCGACTTTTTGTCAGGTCACGTTGTTGCGTCTAAGAGGTCTAGATGGTGACTTCATACTCTCTAGTATGAAACGTTGGGGTCACTGGACTCCTTGCACAACGAGGGCTCGCCGTGCAGCTGCGGCTGCACGACAGAAGCTCTGACTATTTCCTTTTGTTACTGCTATTAATTTTTCAGCAGAGTAGAGCGAGAGAGAGCCATCCCTCAACCTGGCGGAAGGCCTCTACTGCAGATGCACTTCTACCGTCTTCTGATGCCTTTCTATATGGTATCACCGTGATCTCTTGATCTTAGTCCAAAGATGGCCTTGGCTGTATCGGGTATTTATACAAATGCAACATATTTCATTCCAATCCTCTATTAATTACACGCACATGTGCAGACTGGCACGATTTCAGTTACCACTGAAATTTATATTTGAATAATAAATGCATTCACCTGTTTAATATATGTTTATATTTTCTGCTCTATATAATTACATGCTGATTATACAATTACGGAAAATACTTACATATTTTGCACAATTATGCTATTACTGAAATAATGCCCACAATAGAACTGCCTGTCTGTATGTACATTTAGGAAAATACAGCCGTGGCTGGTTGTTTCAGAGTCGTCCAGAGCTCGTGCAGCTCCATCTCGAGTGAGGTGTGCTGCCTGAGCAGACGGTGATAGCATGTGGAGCCAGGAGCATGTGGGTTATTACTGTTATCACCTGTGCGTGAGTCTAGCTCTATTACAAAATGGTTTCGGCTTTATTATAAAAAACCTGTGATAAGGGTGTTCATCCAACCTGATTTCGTGCTTGGCTGGCTCGGCTCCCTGTGCCCCTCGGTCCTGACGCACGACACGAGGTGCATGCGGGCTGAGGGTGCAGCTGCCCCAACGGGACACCCCGTTATGTCCCCCTTATGCTGGGCTGTGGGGGCCGGGCCACCAAGCCCCAGCCCGCGCTTGCCTCTGCTGGATTTAGGGCAGACCTTTCACTGCGCCCACGTGGCCTCAGAGCACTTCAGGCATCCTGCCAGGCTCGTGCTACCCGCCGCCGCACGAGCGTGCGAGGGCTGGGGCAGATTCGTGTCCCGGCACGCGATGTCGTGTTGCAGAGTACGACTGCGGCCGGCTCTGGTACAGCCCTCTGGTCTGGGTGCTCTCATGCTTGGGGGGGCGTTCCTAGTCGTCGGCTTAATACAGATGAATAAACAAACAAGGAGCAGCCATTGATAGCATCAGCATCTGTGTTTGTACTGATGGCGAGCGAAACGATTCACCCAAGCTAACCCAACGAAGCAGCGTCAGAGCTGGGAGCGGGATGCCTGCCTCCCACCTGCCTTTCCCGGGATCAGCCGGCTGCCTGCACGGCACCGGGAGGGAGAAAAAAAGTCCTGTTCAGGGATAAATATACCCTGGCTTTGCCTCTTCCGTGCTGTACAGGTCTTGCAGCCAAAGGGTTAAAAAGAAATGAGTGCGTTCGGCATGCTCTTCGGAGTGCCCAAAGTCTGAACATGAATGACCAAATTGCTTTTTACTTTTTAAATTAAGCCCTCTGTCTGTACGCACGCAGCTAACACTGCTGTTCCATTAAATAAAAGAATTTGTTCCCACTCTTCTTTTTAATAGGGTAAGACCCTGCCGTTCCATCTCACAACTTTACTGACACAAGATCTTATTAAAAGCAATCCTCCCCCTCTCCTCCTTGAAATCTGAGCTTCTGATAGCTTCATCCACATTGTGTTTATTTTATACACACAGTCTGCAGCTGCTGCTTCCTTCGTCTCCGATAAATGACAGCATAACTGTTGCATCCACTAAAAAAAGTAAATAAAATTAAATGGGGAAGAACAATACATCTCTGGCAGAGAAGAATAACTCTTTTAAGGCACGTACCTACATTGTACAGCCTGATCTTAATTGTAAGGATAATTCTTTGTTATTTCAAGCAACTTGGAACGACAGCAAACTGCACGGTCTTGGCAGTACATCCAGAGAGATATCTGTGGAGACAATGGGGAGAATTCTCCTGAACTGAAAGGAGATTGAAGCGTCTTTATTAGGTTAATAGGGCTATAGTCTGTGATGAGAAAGAATGGAAGAATATGCTACAATCTGTTGGTTGGTTGGTTGTTTTGGAGGGTTGGGGTTTTTTTTTAAGCGCAGGCTGTGCTGGACGAGGCCCTGCATGGCTGTTGGATGGGAAGCGGTGAGCGTTGGGTGTCAGCAACAGCAGCAAGGAGCCCCGTGACCAGCCACCCTCCAGCCCCTGCGTCTCGTTCCCCGGGGAGGACCGAGAACGGGAGGTTTGCCTCGTCCTCCCTGGCTGGTGAGCCAGGCTGGTCCCATGCTGGACTGGTGCCGCTAACGTGTGGCCCCATCCAGGCTGCAGGCCTTTCTGTTATCGTCTCTCTCTGTTTCATTGTCTCTGCCATCGCTGATGAAGCCAACGCCAACGGTGGCGGCTAGCAGCAGTGGGCTGGTAGTTGCTGGTGCTGTTTAGCCACGGCTGTGGGGCTGGGGTACAATTTCAAGATGTCTGTTCAGTCCTTAGGCAAAAGTCCACTTGAATTTGCCTGGAATTTGTCTGAAGAGCTGGGAAACAGAACAAAGTGAGAGGAAGTAATGTGAACTCAAACTACTAACTTAGAGGAGGACAATATTTGTGATAACATCAGAAACTGGAATTGTTTTTGAGAATCAAGCAGCTCGTTCTGGAATAAGGAGAACCTGTGCAGATGTGCGATCAGCTCTTCTAACAGCTTGGGTAATTCAGAAACTGCATAGCTGAGACTTTGGGGGAAAGCAAGTTGTTGGAGGGGAGCTAGGGACAGCAGACAGTCAGGTGGGAAAAAAAGAGGACCTGGTAGAGTGATCTGATGGAGGAAGGGAGAAGGAATACTTCCAAGCAATGAAACACTGCCCTTGGTGAGGAGGTAGGAAAGGACGAGAGGACAAAAAGATAATCCAGGTGATGACTTTAAAAAAAACATAGAAATCTTTTATTTAAAAGAAAGAAAAGAGAGAGATAAAGCTACGAAAGGTGGGAAGTGCACCGTCTGTTTTGAAAGTAGCTAAGAAAGACGTTGGGAAAGATCAGGCTGGGCAGGAGTGCCGCAGCTCCGAGGGGGTAGCAACAGTTGACGGTCAGCCAAGGTGGACGCTTTATCAAAAGGATGAAGGAATAATGGCTATAAAAGGAATGAAAAAGGTTTCCAAAACAGGTGAAGGAGCACTAGTGGGAGATATGCCCTGGATGTTACCTGGGAGATGTCTGGAGGAAGGGGTGAAGAAGGGCATTGGCTCAGGAAAGCCCGCGGCGTGGCTGTTTGTATGCTGCACAGAAGGACAGAAGGACACAACCTGTCTGCTCTTCTGGGTGTAGAGCCGGCGCTCAGCAGCTCTGCCTTCACTGCCCTGCAAGTGATGCCCTGCCATCGGTGTGGCACCGCAGCCTGCGCAGGCGTCCTGGGGAAGACGCTATGGGGACCCAGCTCTCTGCAGAGGGACCCACGTGCCGGGAGGGTGGGCACGTGCAGCTCCCCATGGATAACCTGAGTCTTGAGGGCAATCTCAAGCCTTCTACGCATCATGTTTACCATGTAATCGGTTGCCGTTTACCCTTGCACCTAAATAGATAGCAGCAAGTTGTTTACCGTGGCCTTAGCCTGCTTTCCTGCCCTGCTTGCAGGGCTCTCGCTGGGCTGGGTGCTGCCTGGAGGCCAGACTTGGGAGAGGGTGGGGTGAAACCTCCGCTTCCAGGAGAGGAGGTTGCGGATGCTCCGGACCACGTTCACGTACCTGCTCTGCAAGGCAGGCAGAGGCTGGCTGTGGGTTACTATTCCAGCGTAGCCTCAGGGATAAATAAAAGGAGCCAGGTTCCCATGAATGCTGGCCCTTGTACCAGCTCCGGGTGTCAGCAGGGAAAAGGGCAGCTCCTTGGCCTCAGCTAACCCAGAGGAGAGTCTGGGGGACCTGCACGTCTCCCTGCCACTGTTTCAAGGAGCAGTCCGTTCTGCCAGGCTGGACCATTTTCTCTCTGCTCCGTCGCAGCGTGGCTGTGAGTAACACAGCATCGCTCAGCTCCCCTTGGGCCAGCGAATTCCGGGCACCAACCGAGGACAACATCTGGCCCTTTGAAACGACCCGAGAAGTACCAGACACAGCCCGCTATGAGAGGCAGGAGGAATCTATAAACCCAAAGCAGCACCTTCTTTTTCTAATGCTGCAGTTTGGTAAATGGCAACAAGGTCACTGCTGGGTCCGTTTTTGTCGTTTAATCGGGAGGAAGATTTGCAGCTTTTGGAGTATCTGGCCTAGAAATTATCATACAGATGCTCCTTGCATATGCTCCGACTTGAGGCAAAACACAAAGTAGTTTGATATTAATATAAGCTAGAGCTCATCATGAAATAATCACGTCACCAGAGAGTTATCCTTTGGTCAAGGTGAGAATTTCTCTGGGAACCCATCAGGTTTTTCTCTGTGGACTAAACACCGAATTAGGACCAACGAGGTGGCGAGGACACGGCGAGCAAAAAGTCTTGCCCTGTGAATGAGGGCAATAAATGAGGTTTTCATTTAGTTGCAGAAGCTCTTAACCTTTCTTGCTGCAAAGTGCCATCTAGTGTTCACAGCCATGCCTGCCGGCCCCTCGCCGGCGAGACCTTGTGTCGGGCTGCGAACAGCTTAAAAAGGTGAAAGGGAAGGCAGCCAAGCAAACAAACTTTAACTGTTAATAACCAGGTGTTACTGGTCTTCCATACATGATTGTAGTAACCTAGGCAAATGAAGCTTCTTCGTTACGTGGTGGACTAGGAGATGTTTCAGCTGGGTTCAAAAATTAACCTGAATCTCAGAAAATAAAGCGGAGACCGTGCTGAAGGAGCACGTTGTCGGAAAAGCAATTGCGGAATTTCATGCACAAAAATATACGCCCAACGGTGTGGCAAATTTGCACGTGCAGCGAGCATCGTGGCATTATTAATGTTGTTTTGTGTTGCAGCCGTGCTTCCCCGTGCTCGTGAGGGAGGTGGAATCGGGCCCCGCGCACACGGAGCAGGGCAAGATGGGCCCTTCCTCGCAAGTTTGCAAGCCAGCCGCAACGAGTAGGTGAATCCGGGAACAGGAGAGCACCTTCATGACCATCATCCACCGTGTAGGTGCACGCAAGTTAATTGTGCATGCAAATTAGTCATGCAATAGCCTAAAATCAGACCCAGCAAAGACACAGATTAGCATCTAAAGTGCAAGAATCGGGGAGTTATGATCCACAAGAATGCTTAGAAATTAGAGGCGGAGGGGAGGTGAAAAAAGTGCGCAAAAATAACTCTGCATCCAGATTTGTATCTGGGGCATCTTTCGCACTGGGCTGGGGCTGGCCCGATTGGCTTGGAAATCTCCCTGCCACATCTGATCACCCCTGAAACCACCGCGAGCGCAGACCTCAAACACAAAGGTTGTTATTATTATTTGTTGTTATCTGCAAAGTGCTGACAGCACTTAGAAGTGCCAGAGGATTCATGCCTTGGGTTTTGCTCTTGCAATGACCAGGAGCAGAGTCTAATTAGCCCAAACAACGTCCATGATAGAGAACAGCCCTACTGACAGGGAGCAAATTAGGTCTCTGACCTAGCAAAGCATTTAACCATGTGCCACAGTTTTTAGTATGTGTATCTCTGGATTAAGACCTGGATGATGTAACCTTTTGCTGCCTCTAATTTTTTTGATTGCAGCATGAAGCACAGCTTGGCTTGCTGGCTCAGAAATCCCTGTATACGATATTAATCTGCTTTCTAAACCGATTCCTTGTGTCTGGACAAAACACCAGGGTTTCCTCCTAAACCGAAGGATCTTTCCCATCTACCTTCCTAGATTTTCTGTAGGAAACCCCATCCCTGTGTTCAGCCATCCACAGCAGCTGGCTCTGTACTGGTGCTGGTTAGCAGCAACTGCGGAGAAACTTAGAGTGGCTTTAGCACATCTGTGCATGACCACTTGCCAGACGTCTCAGCAGTAATGCAGACCTTTTCGTGACAACGGGTCACTTAAGGGGCTCTCAATCCCTCTCTCCAGTTGCACGCACACACACACACACACACACGGTCTGAAGGCTGTCTCAGCACGAATGGCAACAGCTTCTCCTTTCTGTTTGCTCCTTTGTGATCTGCTGAATCTCTCTCCCGTTCCTTGTCTCACCTCCGTGATAAATGACAAAGCAAATACAACAGCAATGAAGAACCTGGAAGGCTGCACAAACTACAAGGGATGCTGAGAAATACCCAGTTTTATCTTGTTGGAGTTTGGGAAGCAGAAGTTGACTCTGAGCTTGAGGGAGTCGCCTCACTGTCAGAACTTACATGGCCTTTATGAATTTCTCAGAAAAATCCTTGTCAATGAGGACTTTATGAGGAGCTACATGTCCCTCAAAGGGAGTTTTGAGTTTAAGATTTTACCCTGGATCTTCTCATGCCATGGCAGAGGCTTATCCTCTGAAGGACAGTCTGGGAGCACATCTGCTCTGCTTCCCCAGCCACATTATAAGCTTGGTGGTTTCAGGGTGGGGAGAACAGGCAGTTTAAGGAGGAGACTCCAGCTGGAAACTGGTGGGTGTTACACTTGATGATCTGCTTGCTTCCCTGTTCAGGAAGCCTCTGGGAGAGTGTGCCACAAAATACTCTCCTATGATACCTGCTCTTTCCCCGTACTTGCTGTTGGAGATCTGAAAGCCCTGGGCTAGATGGACCATTGGTCTGCCCCATGTCACTGCTCTTATCTCCCATGTCCTTCATTAGTTTCCAGCTCTTCTCATCCACTGCATTGTTTCCACTGCTGTGACAGGGCACGGTACCACGGAGGGCAACCCCACTTCTCTGTCCCTGCCCTGCTGTGAAGTTGTACCTATACATGTCCTGCATGAAGCTGGCAGGTGAGGTAGCTGCCCATGGAGCCTTTGCACCCCTCACCATGCACATCCATCTCTTCTACTGAGCTGGGAGGGTTACTGTTGTAATGTATGCTGAGTTACAAACTGCTTGGGTCATCTTAAATTTTGATGCAAAATTAAAACAATGAGGGAATTTATCAGCTCGCGCTGTAAGTGATCGTTGCGACCGTTTCTCATTTGCGCTGGCCAGAAGTGCCTGGTGATCCCATCCCCGAGTGAGCGCCTGAACCTAGATGTTCACAGGCTCCTCAATTAAGAGTACAAGAGAAATACAGATAAGAGAGCACTTCTGAGTTACGGAGAGGCAACCTCAGAGGTTTGCACGGCAGGGTTGCAGCTCCCCTTGCAAGCGGAACCGCCAGTTCTTTAATAAAGCCCAAGCGCGATGCAGCATATGCCCAAACAGTACAGAGTGTGCTGAGAAACTTGAACTGGGTTTTGTTTATTGTCATGTACTCAGAGCAGCAACATTTGTGCAGATCAGATCTGAAGATGGGGGGAAAAAGGCCCACCCCTCTCTTAATTCGTTACAGCACAGTGTGTTTCTTTAGTGCCATCTCTTGGCCAGCAGACTATAAGGTTTCGTACAAGAACTGGAGCATCTCATGTGATGTAAACGTGTTAAACCTGCTCTGCTCCATGCTGGTGTTTCACGGAAGGAAGGAAGCAAATATTGTAAATTGGCATAGAAGAATAGCGTGGAGTATTTGTATTTCTTTCTTCATTTTTTAATGGGTTTATGCTATGATGGGCATGGTACGGGTTTTGATGTAGAATCCTACTAGCTGGTGTGTGCTCAGGCTTTGAATACGATCATACCAAAAAAATCCAGCATTTTCAAATATAAAAGTACCACAGTATATTTCCCAACACAAAAATAAATTATTAAAGGAAAAGGTTATCTGACATTTGCTTGGTTTATCTCCTCTCAACTGCACTTCCAACATATCTTCTTGGATTTATAGCCCATATGGTCAGCAGGACCCCGTCCACCACACAGGGAGATTTTTTCAGTAAGTCTTCCATCAACTTCAGAACTTTGGGTTGAGCAAAATGATGTTTTTTCAGACCATGGTCCACAAATCCCAGGGTTCACGACTTCTTGGTGCAGAATAAGGGAAAGGTAACTAATACAAACAGGGCAAGCTTAAGGTTTGCTACCCAAGAGCCGAAACATCCATAGCAATATTTTCAGAAGTCTGTCAACTGAGAAAAGTTGCACACAGCTGCGCTAGAGAATGCTCTTTCGATAGCTGCTCACCCTCGAGGTGAGGTTTTCAAGTGACAGGTCAGCCATTACATCCTTAGGTAAGCTGTGAAGATAGTTAATTGCCTCCCCATGACATAAAACGTGCGAATCTGGTTTGGAGCCTGAGTTAATGTAGCTTCCATTTCTAGCCGGTGGTTTTAGTTACGTCTCAATGGTGAGCTCTGCTAACCAGGACTATCTGATTTTCTTTTTTTGGAAAGCATGGATGCTATCCTAATTACTACCTACTGATTAATAAAATGAACTCAATGATATATTGCAAAAATACCTTCTAATATGCATTACATATGGCCCAGCTTTACTGTTGAAGTCCTGCCTCCGTCACCGATTGGAATGGTTTATCCAAGCGCTTATCTTTAAGCCCCAAAATAATCCCACTGAACTCGGCAGTAGAAGGCAGCCCTCAGTATTAAAAACAAAATCTCCAACCCTAGCATTGTACAATTTTAAGACCCAGCAACCTAAGTGTTTGCCAACTGCGGTCGTTCTTTTCATTTTGGCTTCTCTTGGGCATATTATGTGACTCTAGTTTTACTCATTAAAGTCTCAGATTGTGCTTGTTTTGTTAACAACCGTTAGGGCAGGGGTTCTTACTCGTAATTGGCACCATCTGGAAATGAGAAGGAGATTGCTCAGGATGAACGCAAAGATGAGGAAAGTCCTTGCACTTTTCCGTGGTTGCAAAACTCGTCCCATTTGGAATAGCCACATCTGACCTGGGAACCAGCTCGTCCTTTATTTCTGCTGGAGGCTGGAGGGAGAGGGAGATTTTCTTTCAGGAAAAAGACAATCTACACGTTGCCAGCAGAACCAGAAAATAATCGTTTAAAAGCAGAAAGTTGCACAATTTGGGCTGCTAGCGAACTAGGCCTTTTTATGCAAATGGAATATCTTTGTTCCCAGTTTTTTTCCAATCTTGCACCACTTGTTCAGCATTTCCTCATTTTCTGGCACTGGTTTCCATAGCTGCATGCAATCACACTCTCACACAGATGCCATTCCGTGTTCAAAGCACTGAATGCTACAGGGCATATTAGTGTTTTTATGCTTTAGATCTATCTTTATGTAACTTCAGAGCTCATTAATATATACCATTTTGTGTGATTAAAAAACAACAACCTGGCACATGAGGAGCTTTGAACAGGAGAATGGATTGCAAGGAAAATGGCTTGCTTCTCATTATGCAGATTTTAAGCTAGACATGAAATGGGCCCAGCGAGTCAATGGACGAGGTACAACTTCTGCAAGGTAATCATTCCCTGACTGCCGCCGAGCAGACTGCGTGTCAAAAAAACCCCAGAAAGAGTCAAACACTGTTTGAAACGTAAAGATTTTCACATCATGCTTTCACAGTAGTGGAGGCAAATGAGTGAAAATTCCCATGATGGTCCTTTTAAGGCTGTTTAAAATCTCAGGGAAAGCCATTCTCTTTTGCTGTGTGAAAAGCTAGAGACAGGACTGAGGTGTGGAGGTACCGGAGTGATGGGCTCACTCTGAACATCTAAGAGCACAGACCAGAAAGCTGTAAATACTCTGGCTGTTGGTGAAGCACAATTCTCCCAGTGGTTACAGCCTGAAACGTCGACTGTAACGCTGTTGTGCCAAAAAGGATTAAGATGATGAGTGCCAGGGCATAATTCTTCTCTAGCTGCGGATGCTGGCTTTGAAGGATTGAAGCGATGAATATCTCCCGCACCAAATCAGGTGATGTGGGAATTTTTCTGACCATCAGTTCTGACTTTTCAAGCTGCTTTCTGCCTATCGACACCAGCCTGTCCCTTGCTCGCCAAAGCACAGGCTGTTTTAGCAACACACGACAGAAGCGATGGCCCTTTCAGGTCGCGTGCCTGTCCCTGACGTGGCTGTCTCTCCTGCCAGGGCACCCCGATGACCTCTCAAGGAAATCACACAGCACAGGCTCGCACCCTCACGCACGCCGTGACGGCTGCAGCGACGAGGAGCAGCGGGAGGAATCGGGAACCAAAACCCACGTGGGATGCGGCATCCAAAAGCTGAGAGATCTGAAGGCAGGGAAACGGCTTGGTGCATTTGACAGTAATCAGAACACAAACACGGTCCCGAGGGGCGCGAGGACATTTTGGTGTGAGAAGGAAGGGGGACAGGGCAGCATGAAACAAAAAAGACTGTTTCTGAGGTACCTGTAATGCTGTAGGAGCGTGTGTTTTATACGGCAACGCTGAGCAAAGCAGAGCCGCTCCCCCCGATCCCTTTGAGAAGGCCTTATTTCCAAGGAACAGCTTTCCAGAGAAAAAAAAGATACTTTGCATTAGGATGGTTGGGAATCTGCCGTCATTGCAGCTTGGGCAGTAGCGATGGAAAATCTGGTGTATAATCCACCCGATGCTCACTAAAACCTTCCAGAAATGGTCAGGCCAACACATTTTCCAGTCTTAATCCCCGAGTTTGTGTGAAGGGGTGTGTGACTGGGGCAGCAACGCAGCCCCTGCCTGGCTGGAGGGCTGGGGGGGAGATCCACGCAGCCCCCAGCGACTCCACGCATTTCCCCAGCGCTGGGCACTTTTCTCCCACTTTTCCTTCTTCCCACTCAAAGGGACGTGCTGATTATATGCAACTATGACAGCAAATTGTGACTAATGTATGAAATGAAAATCCCTGCCCGATGGCATGGAGATCTTAGACAGCTACTCTGCAATTACTGCCTCGCTACAATTTCTGCCGGGTGTTACTTACTCCAACATAATACTAAGCACAGGCAATTTACCGCAGAGGTCATAAAAAAAAAAAAAATCTCATTAAAGCCAGACTGTTTAAGACCAGGTAGCTTCCCAGGTCCCGTTTCTGCTTGGTGCGAAGCCTTGGAGGCTGGCTGGGTGGCTGCCCAAGGGAAAAATCCCTCTCTGGTGGGAAGAACAGCAGTCGCGGCGGGAAGGGCGAGCTGCGTGCTCTGCAGGAGGATGCAGAGGCTGCCGAGCTGCCGTCTGCTTCACTCCCTGCCCTGCCGAACCAGGGGGATGTAACCGGCTGCTGAGAGTGCAGGCGAGATGCAGGGAGGCTTGGAGCTGAGCAAGCCTATCGAGTAGTCAACGGCCTGAATTTAATAGCCGTTTCATTCCTGGGAACGGCAAAACCCCTAGGGACTTGGCACTCTCTCCCCCGGGACGATCTGTTGAATACTCTGCAAGATGCTGGACCAAATTCTCTCCGCAGCAGCATCAGGTGCTTGCAACTGCTGCTCGGAGCGGGCAGGGCCAGTTGGCAGCGGCGCGGACGTCGTGCAAATGTGCTGATGTAGCACCGACACGGGAGCTCCTGCCAGGGCCCTGCCTGCAGAAGGCTAGGCAGGCAGGAGAGCTGTCTTTGCGCAGTGTAATTTACTGACAGCCCCAGCTGTCCCGGCTCCTGCTTGGAGGTGGTAGGGACCCCCCGCAGAGGTGCCACAACTGTGCCGGTCAGGGTGAATCAGACTCTCCAAACGGCCGCCACCCGGGCGTTTCGCCTTCTCCAGCCGATGGCCTGAGCCGGGAGACGGCGTCTGTGCAGCCCGGCTCTCGCCACGTGCCCAGCGGCTGCGAGAGCCGTGCGGAGGGAGGAGCAGGTGCTCCGTGGGCCGTCGTGAGCCTGGCTGGGGGTCAAGAGCTTTTGGGAAGAAACATGCCGGATCTGCTCGGGGGAAGGCGGTTCATGTCCCTGTGACCGGAGACTCAATTCCGTCCAAGAGAACATGAATGTAACTATGGACGTTGGAAGAGCCCAACAAAAACCCCACCAGTTCCCTGATTTTTCTTCCAAGAAAATGACACTGTATATTTAAAATGAGTTAATCCTCTTCCCACAACACCTTAGTTCATCCTTTTTATTTTTTCACCTAGAAAGCTTTGTTTTCCATTGGAACATTACGATTTACAGAAAATATTTGATGTTGATGGGGAAACAACACAATAATATCAGTTACCCAAGGAGAAATATTTCTATATACAGAGAGAATTTAACCTCAAACACTCAGTTCACCTATTCATGTGTGATTTATATTGCCCCAGGCTCCGAGGCAGAGTGAACATTGACACCCTTTGATGTTGAAAGAAGCCTAGTGACTGGCCTTTGGAGAGATTTGTGATGTCTCTATCAGCCTGTCAATGGAAAACCAGGCAGCAAAGCCAGGCCCCCTAAAGATTTCAGGGCCTTGTAGGCAGAGGGATCGTGTAAGCATTTTACTTCCACCGAGCGCTTGAGAGGCTGAGCGCAAGCGGCCGGTCTAATGGAGGGCTTACAGGGTCTAATGGAGTGCTGTAGTCGGTCTAATGGAGTGCTGTAGTCGGCGTCTGCGCAGCTCTCCACGACCGATGGCCTTTTGGCCCGGAATAGGTGCCGGTGTCAGCGACGGGGACGTTTGGCAACTGCACACCCCCGGGTGATGGAGCGCTTCGGTTTCTGTGGCAGCGTGGTAGGATGTGATAACCCGTGGCCAAAGTGAGAAATAAACCCTGATTATGAGCAATGGAAAACATTTTCTTGCACTTGTGGAGGGGCAAATAAACTCCGCTCATTTCTGTGGTATCAAGCGTCCAAGGTTTTCCGTGGGGCGAAATAGTCTTGAGCAAGTTCGACATCCCGCATAGGAAAGGACAACGCTGGAACCAAAAAAAAAAGGCAGCAGCAGTGTATTCTGCGCTGCACATCCCCGGCACAGGAACAGACCGTGCGCCGAGGCTGGCGATGGGAAGCAGGTGGCAGGAGGGAACAGGAGCTGATGCTCCTTGTGAGTCGAATTCCCAGGCAATGTGTTGAGTAACACTTTGGAAGATAGGATTAAAATGCAATACAATGCTGATAGATTGGAGAAATGGCTTGAAAACAGTAACATGTGATATAATAAAGACAGCTGTAGAATGGTTTACGTAGAATTAGGGACTGCTGGCTAGGCACAGCAGGATCTGAGGATTATAAACTGAAGATGCATCTGAAATACGACGCTATTGCAAAAACAAAGGACCAGTGCGCCGTGCTCAGATTGAGGCTGCGAGCTCATTTGAATCAGGTGTGTCCAAGGTTGCAGCTCAACAGGAGAGGCACAGAAACCGTCCAGGCACTTGGAAACGAAGAGCAAGGGGTAGCTGGTACGTACCACCTGGCAAAGACAGACTACGGGATTGCCTGTGAGGGAGAGACTGTAGTAGCCACAGACTGATTCTGCTACCTGGTTGTGGAGAACCAAAAAGTGAAGCTGCTGGTAACTCAACAGCAGAGGAGGAGAATGGGCAAGGACCCCAGCAACCAAGTGTCACTAAATGCCTTGCCTTGGAAAGGAATCCTGCTGTCTGTCAATTTGCGTCTGGTTCATTTTACGTGCGCTGGAGATGAAAAGTTGAGGTTTTTTTTAAAAAGCCCACTTCTGTTGGGCAGCAATGAAGGGGGCATGAATGTGGCAATAAATTTCTTTGCTTCTCTGGCTGCAGCACTGAAAAGCACTCACAGCCATAGCATTAGTGATGCCATATGTTGTCCTTAACTTGCTCTTGTCCCTTTGGAAAGTCTAACACCGGCATCATCCTCCCCTGTCTCTTCCCTTGTGCCCTTCAAGTGAAAGGACTGTAAAGTCACAGGCTTAAAGGTTGTGAACAGGATATCGGAGACAGGAGAGCAGATATCCGCAAATTTGCCTCAGTGGGAAAGTGGAGAATAATTGTGGGTTCTGATTTTCCAGGGAGCCTCTGTGGGGAACTAATAGTCTAGACTTGTCCTTTTTGAGGCCTAATTATGTCTCTCTGTCAAACTATAAAAACAAGAGTCTGTAGCATCACAAGGGAAAATGAAAGCTATTGGCCTGTGTTCTGCATTTAATAGGATGTCAAAATCTAAAGCACAGTCTGACTGGTTTTTGACTGAGGTTAGAAAAGAAAATGCAACTAATTAGTCTGTTTCTGAATATCCCTCTCTGTCTAATAGCTGTAGGTTTGCAAATTGTAACATACGGGGAGTCCCAAGCTCTCTGATCAGTGCTGCTGCCTGGATGGGAGGGTTCTTTCCTGCTGATGGGATTCAGGCTCCACTTGAGCACTGTCACTATTAGCGGGGACGGTTCCCTGGGAAATGCCTTCTGCCATCGTACCTCTCCGTGTTAAGGAGATGAGAAACGGAGCAGGTGTAAGGAGGTGCAGCTGGAGAGGAGCAGGGTGCTCCCTGGGAAGTGTCACATGCTGTTGATGAACTAGTCTTTTACAGCTTGCCTTGAAGATTAATTTCCAAAGTCTTTGAGAATGAAGAAACATTTGGAAAGTACCTTGTGTATGAAACGCAGGCTTTACTCTTCGGGTATCCCTGAATCAAAGTAACACACAGTGATTGCCAACATATATAAACCCAAAAATACCCCAGACATCTTATGTGTGAGCTAAAGCAGTCGGTCCCAACCTTTTTCTAGCCAAGCTGCTCTTCTGTGCCCTGCTTTTCCACCTGTACCCGTGTCCTGACCGTTAACTCTGCTCCCAGACTCTTAGAGCTGCCTTCTTGTTTGCAGTCTTTCACAAGCGAGCACCGGAGGACACCGCCATCATGTACCTCTACAAAGCCTGAGACAACAGGAGGTGATGGCCTATATTGAAGTGACTAATGCATTAATTACACCTCGGAGTCTGCTATGTCAGGGAATGTTAGATGATGTCCTAGTGCCTTCCCGTATCCTTTGGAAATTAGTTTGAGGGTTTTTCTTGTTGAAATCATTTCTTGGAGAGAACTGCAGCAGTTACGAGTTCCTTTTACCTTTCCCTTGTCAGCTGCCCTCATTCTGAACCAACGCTACGCTCAGCTGGCTCCTCATGTTTTACAGATGAACTGAAATAAAAGTGGAATTTGTCCCACTGTGAGAGAAAGGAAGAGGAAAAAAAATAACTGTCTACAAGATTTTTTCAGGCAAGTCCCACATCCTTATTTTTGCCCTCTTTTTGACACGGAAATTTGATTGTCTTCTGCTTAGACATTCTGGGGCACCTTTCTGGTTTTCATTCTTTTCTGACCCATCTTTGGGTTAGTCGGGAAACCACCAACTTTGCCTCACAGTCAAAACTAAACGCTGCAATTCAAACTCAGAGGACATCAATGGGCAGGAAAAAAATGTGGCCTCAAAACCGGTGATTTTTTGGATGTCACTTCTGCAAGGTCTTGTGGAGGGATTTGAGTCAGGAAAGCAGAGTCAATGAGTCCATAAGAAAATGGAAGGTCTTTCCAGAAGTCAGCCTGAAAAGAAAGAAAAAGGGTGGAAAAGAGTGTAAAAGGAGAAAGACTTGTATAACCCAAAGGAGCTTAGGAAGCGGAGAGAAACGAGAGCACCTGGATCTCCTTGGTGACTGCCAAAATACTGTGTGACATCGCCTCAACACTTGCATGGAGATTTATAGCTGTATTTTCCAATAACTGCACACTGATTTCACCCACAAATAATAGTTTTTGCAGATACAGCTAACCCGTGCTGTAAAGCGTGTCTTTTCCCAGGCTGTAGCTGAAAAAGAGATTCAAAGCAGCCTGGGACCAGTACTGGAAGCAGAAAACAGCTCCTCATTAAAAAACCTTGTCTAGGCAGATTGTTCTTCTCCAGCTTTGTATGAAGATGACTCATTTTGATGGACCTGCAGATGACATAGACCGACATCCACTGTAGCAGTGGCAAGGAAAGGAAAAGGACGTGGCCATGGCTTGGAAATGTCTTTAGCCTCGGGTCTGTCCTGTGTTCCCAGTTGTAGAACTGATCCCACTAAAAATGCGGGTGGCAAAACTGTGGCCTTTCTATGGATTATTCCCAATGGCCACCAGCTTTATTAGGAAAAAATCTGGGCAGGAGGCAGTAGCTTCATTCTGGTGTAACCCCAAGGTACATCCATGAAGATGGCTCATCCACTGCCAAGTCCTCCAGTCCGGGCAGGGACCAGTCATCGGCTGCTTTCCGGGGCCCTTGAGCACAAGCTTCCCAAAGCTTACTGAGAAGCTACTTAGAGAAGGCCTCTAGCTGTATTTTTAGGAAAGCCTTTGAGAATGGTCTTAACCTAAATGCCCACTTAAGTCTTACTGGATCTTGGTAGAGGCGGATTTAAACATGCGCTTAAATAATTTCCTGATTGCAAGCTGTAGCCCTCGGTTGGGTATTGCTGCCAGTTTAGCGACGATAGCCCTCTCTCAGCGTGAGTAATGTGCAAGTTAGGCAGCGTAGGAAGAATGAAATGATAAATTACCACTTCTGAGAGGACAGCCAGTTTGTTTGCTGGCCCCCACCAGCTCCTTCCTTCTGCAGACATGCATCAGGGTTTCTCCAATCAGTACAAAAGCCTTCCCGGCTGCCCCACGTTTAGCACAGCTTGTCAGGAGCTACCGAAATGGCACATCTGAGCACCAAGGCATGGGTCATTTTGACGTTTTGCCCTTGACCAAGGCAATCAGAAACGGCAATGAAAATACAGGCCGCTTACAAAGGGAGGGGGGAATTAATAACCACAGAGTTCAAATTTAGCATAAAAAGTTATAAACCTGGAATTACGGGGGTGGGAGGGTCTGGGGTTTTTCCCCTCTGTTTTCATCTGTATGGTTTGAGGGTTGGAAGGGACGTGCTGCTCAGATAAAGGATTACTTTTGCCTTTTAATCTGCGACATAAAGATGACATAAAATTTACCGCTGTGAGTTGCCATGTAAATGAATCCAAGTCAAATAATGCACAGGGAGCAACAAAGCAACCCAGCCTGCTCTGCTCTGCAATACGGGCGTTTAATTTGTGCGTAGAAATCCCAGGAACTGCAAAAGGCCGGGGCCATTTCATGTCTACATCCCCACGCAAGCCTCCCTCCCGCAACAAATGATTTTTTTTTTTTTTGGGGGGGGGGGGGTGTACAGGGAGGGAAAAAAAAGGTCGTCGAATCCGTGTTAGATGATGGCACGGCTTCCTCAGCTACAAAACGCAAAGGCCGAGCAGAACAAAGAGATTTGCATTCTAAGTGATGCAAAGCAGCCAGCAGTGTTTTAATGTTGTGTTTGCTCTGTGATGTCTTCATCAGGCGCTCAAAGGCAGCGGCTCTGGCAGCCACGGGTCCCCGCGAGCCTGTCAAACTCCGTTTCCATGGTTTTCCTTCAGGCAGCACCATCGGCAGACAGCACGGAAACGGACCCCTGCAACCTGTTTTGAACAGTGTCTCTGATGTAGGGCCCCAGAGCGGGCATCAAACTAGCAACAAGCAGCAAGAAAATAACAATTTTGCTTTTCGCAGGTGTCAGAGCGGCAAACAAAAGGCTGTTTATAAAAGATGCAACATCCCCTTTTTGTCGGCGTTGGCAGTTTAAAGTCAGCCGGGCAGCCGTCGAGTTGAGGAGGAGGTTTTGGAGGGGGTGTGCTGTGAGAGAGGGAGCTCGTCTGGAGGAATTCAAATTGTTTCCTCTTTAATCCTTTAGCCTCACTAAATAGGGCCTTCTCATCACCGAACTAATAGCTATTAATGGTGTTTCAGTTATTCCATCTGAATCAATGAGGAGGGCTATTTTCTTCAAACAATTACAGGTTTTTTCCAGACAAAGAAAGCGTAAGGGTCTCACTCTTCCCTCACCTTGAAGAGCACTCTTCCATTTAAATAAAAAGTTCAGAACATTTAAATCATTTGAAGCCATATTTGAAGCATTGATACTGAATATTCAAGAGGAGAGAAAGATGAGTCCATGGTCTTCTAACCCCCGTGGCTGCCTGTGTGCAATGCCGAGATGGAAACACAGCCTGTGCTAAAAGAGCAGAAGTGGGGAGAGCTGACAGCCAGACCCAGCTGGACCAGTGAATTTGTGCACACTGGTTAGGGAACTTCACCTCTCGCTGCCTCAGTTTCACCACGTGTGAAATCTGCATAATGATTTATTTCTTCCTTCGTGAAGGACGTGGAGTTTTATGCCCAAACATGATATAACGCTCATGGTTACCCTTGTGGTTATCGTGACACTAGTGACTGGAGCCGATGCAATTCCCTCAAGGAACAGTTTTCTGTTAATGAAAATTGATGGGTCAGATGCTGACCAAGTTACAAGAGAATTGGCTTTTTCCTACTAATTAGCTGACTTTATCACAGCTGCTCGGGGAGGTGCTGGGAGCCACCGGCCTTCTTGGCTCCTGTTTCTTTTGCAAAGCATCTGCCAAGCCAGGGAGAAGCCAGGAGTTGGGAAGCTTCGGGAGCATCGGATCCCAAGCTGCCTTTTTTTTCCTGTAGTGGAAAGACTTGAGTGGACATTTGGTTTTACGGGATGTATGGCTTCTGTTCAGGAGCTGTCGATGGTCAGCTGGGAGCTTACAACATGAGACTTTCACGCTCATCAGGGGCTTCCACAGCAGGGCTTTTTCCTTCACACATCCGTACGTTGGAAGTCAGCGAGCTGTGAGGATGGCAGTCCGGGATTCCTGGCTCTTCCTGGGCTTTGAGGTTCCAGTCTCCTCTTCAGTTTTCTAAAAAGAAGCCACAACCTTGTATTCCATGGTTTCATGGTTCCCACTGCCTCGGAGATACAGTCTCGTTCTCTGCAATGGAAAAGTGCTTGTGTTTTTGTTCCAAATTAGCGAGGAAGCCAATGGAAAAAACAGCCAAGTCTCACGCAAAACAGAGATGCATTTTTCTGTAGATCTCTCAACCCGAAGCACTCTAGTTCATGGTTTGACTGAAGTTATCCAAAGTGCATTCAGCAAGTGCTGTTCCTGTCCTCACAAAACTCACCTCCTCTACGTCCAGATGCTTTCAGAGTACACTGATTTAATACTTCACCTGTAATTAAGTGGCTATTTATTTATTGCACAGTATGTGCATATGAAGCAGACTGAAGTCACTAGGTGTGTTCCAAGATGCTGAGAGGGTCGGGGAGCAGATACAGGTGATGCAGCGCCGCAGCTGAAGTCCTACCCTGACCTTGTGCTTAAATGAATGGTCACAAGATCTGTGGAGAAAAGGAGCTTGGGGTTGAGAAGGCTTTCAGACTGGTTATGACATATTAGGTTATTATTATTATTACTATTATTATTATTATTATTATTATTATTATTATTATTATTATTATTTCAGACTTTAATTGAGCTGTTAAATAAAAGCAGAGCATTTTTTTAAAATTAATACCGTTTCTATTTACAACATTGATTAGCACCAGAACACGGCCAGGTACATCCATACTGACAGTATGGGCAAAGTGTTAACAGATCCCAGCATTGCTAAGCGCTGTGTACGAGGTTTCCGTGTGCCGGGAATAGTTAAATTCCTTTTCCACTGATAGAAACAACACATTTGTTCTCAATGTATTACCGTACAGTGCAGAATTTGCTCTGACTTTCTCAAGAGCCAACTGTAGAGCAGAGCGAATGTTCAATGAAATGAACAGTGGCTGGCATGAAGGGACAGGGTGAACAAGCCGCAGACTCTAGCAGAGATTTCTTTTGATCAGAGGAACTGCTCGTGACTTTTGTTCGGTGTCTCATGATGAAAAAAAAAGTCCTCTGGTGGAACAAAAATGTGCCTGTGTCACAGCGGAGTCAGAAGCCGGCAGTCGTAGCACCTGGACTATTTTTTTAATGAATACTTGTGTTTGCAGAGTATTGCATGATCATACAAAATGTGGCTGTGTATTGTTTCCCAGTTTTGAAAATAGCTGTAAGTGATGTGACTTAGAGCAAACAACCAGGCAAAGCAGAACTGACTTCATTCAAGAATGCTTTGGAGCCATACTCCTGTGTAGCAGGGTAAAGGGGACCTGTCCAGGGAATTACTGGAGGGAATTGGGAACAGTGGCTTTAAAACTGAGGGCTTTTGAAAAAAAAAAAAAAATCTCATCTTCTCTGTATAGCTGCACTGTTATTTGTGGATGGGGACTGAGCTGGAGGGAGGGAGGGGTGCTTAGGAGATGCTAACCTTGTATTCTCTCCATTGCTTTGTGAAGTCTGTTCTAAAATCAGGAGATTTATAGATGTATTTATTTTGGAATAAGAATACTTTGTTCTGGTTTGGAATAAATCTCCTCAGAATTGGACTTGTCACCTGTGCAGGCAAGATTTGAGGGCTGCACTGATCGGTACAGAGAAACAGGCTGCACACGGAGAAGGGGAGAGCCTTACCCGGGAAGCCACTGCCTGCCCCAGCGGAGTAAAACTACAGTGGGGAAAACCCATTGCTATTCCAGAAAGAGATTATGCACAGATCACCCCAAGAGCTGGGCAGGGAGAAACGTGTTAACCTCTTGTGTGCTGGGAACCAGGTAGCACCCTTGAGACCCATCACCAAATTATTAATTATTCGGTAGGATCTCCCTCCTGTGGGTGTATTCCCGTTCTCGTGCTTTGATTTAGCAGCACAATCTCACCATTACCATCACTATTATTTTATTTGCTATTCTTACTTTTCAGGCTATTATAGAAACATTTTTTGCAGGAGAAGAACAGTCTGCAGTGTTACTCTGCCAGTAAGCAGGGATTTATCATGTAAGAAGTCTTTCTAGGCTGTCAGATTTATATTATTCTTTGGAGTCATGGTTGGGAAAGGTGAAAAATAAAATCAAAAAGGACAAAGAAGTTAGCACAGCACAGTGTGCATGAGATACCCTGAGCAGAGAAAACGCACAGGATGACACACTCGGGGTGAAACAGAAGTGGGAAAAAGTAATTTTATCTCAGCATTTGCTTTGGCTGACTTCTCAGTCACCAACATATTAATGGCTCTTCCCCTAGCAACTACAGAGCTTCCAACATGCAACTATTCTTTGGTCATAAAGACAAAAAATGGAGTTTGCCAGAACAGAGCTACCCCATTCTGGGCTGCTGACAACAGTCCCAGACTGTCCATATGCTCTGCTGCACTCAGAAGTGGTAAAGCAGCATTTTTGCTCCCGCTGGTGCCGGTGGTGTCCCTGCGGTTGTTATTGTTTCCTTCCAGACCCTCTCCTCTTCCCTGGAGCTCCTGCCTGTTCTGTTTCAGGCTGTACCGATAGCAATGTCACAGCTCCTGAGCGCCGAGGAGAGCCAACAGATGTAGCTGTTGTCGCTTCCCTGCGAGCTGGTGGCACGGCCCGTCTCACTTGATTCCTAGAAATGGCTCACGCAGGATGGCCGAGGAGCAGTTTAGCGTGACGGGGGACACGGAAGGGAGCAGGGATGCTCCCGCAGGGCACGTCCGAGCGGAGGTGGGTGACTGGCCCGTGTCCGGCAGGGAGGAACAGGACCTGCCAGCTTTGGGGCTGTGGGAGCTAAGAGTAATCTCTTTTTCTGATGGGTTGTACGTAATGGATGAGATGGGGAGTGGGGAGCGAGGCGGCCGAGGGCTAGCAGGTCCCTGACTCCTGTAGGGGTTAGACAGGCAGCTCTCAGTTCCTACCCAGCAGGAATTCAGGGCTCTAAAGTGTTTGGTAGAGGTCAGCTAAAATGTCCCCTCTCTCGGTGAATGCCATGGGATCTGGCTTCTCTCTGCACATAGGCAGAGCATGGGTGTTAGATGAGACCCCCAAACACTGTCTATGAAGACTCTTTTCTTCACAGTACGGTTCATGATTGGCTTAAGCCTACGCTGCATTTTAAAGGGGTGATCCCATTTTCTTCTCCATCTCTCAGCTAGACACCCTCATCTTGCTGAAGTCCAGCCAAAATCTAATGATGGAATGGGCCACATGGGCTGAATAAATGCTTTTGGTACACAGGGTGAGCAGAGAGGCAACGACGGTGGTAACCTGGCCACACATCTGCTTAAGCTGACTATGAAACTGCACCCTTGACTGGCATCATCTAATTAATTCCCACCTTTAACTCTGTATGAAGCATCCTGATGTCTGACAGCCCCTGGCAGAAATCTTTGCTGTTGTACTGACCTGGGGCTTCCTGATGCATTGGACGAGCTCAGTCAGGTCAGCAGAAAAGCTGAAGGTATATCAAAACACTAATTTCTACCTTCAGCCATTAGCAGTAGAGGGAGAAATTCCTTGTTCTGATTGCCTTCCGTGGAAGACAGGAGTGGGCAAAATACCAGGTTCTTTCCACTATTAAATCTATTGTCTTCCCAAAGCTACTCTTATCACAACTTACTGTGCTTTCAGACGAGGAGATTCAGTGCTACGTGCCTTCTTTAGGGTAAGGATTTTTGTGTTTATCTGCACGCTCACTGCCGAGGCAGATAAGAGACTTTATTCTCTACATTATCACTATTTTTCTCCTTCCTAGGAGCCAGTCTGACTTTAAAAAGCGGGGTAAATATCTGAGCTTGTGTTGCAGACCTAAAGTGAGGCTCCGGGTTTTTTTGTACTTACTTATATCCACTAAAATAATCAGCTTGAAGAGGCTTTTTCAGCTTCTTGGGCTAAAAACTTCCCTTTTGCTAATACTCGGTTGCTCTGTTCATTATTCCGTGCTAGACTCTTCCCTCCCCTGATTGCATGTTATCACCTTCAATGGAACAGCTGTGTCATTGCTAAAGGGTGTTAATCTTCCCCTATCTAACACCTTATTGACAGCTAGAGTCAGGGAGGCCCCCAGTCTTTTCTGACTTGGGTGACTTCTCGAAACATTCCTTTTTTAGCTTCCTTTTCATTTCGTACCAATTCCACCGTCGTCTGACCTGGAGAGGTAGCCACAGCCTCGCACAGCCCCTCCTGGGCTGCTGCGGCCAGGTTTGAAGTGTTCTGCCTGTATCCGTTCTAGCGATTATAACCAGGAGAATATTCCCTAACAATGTCAAGGGACAATAAGCCACAGCTAATCAATAAGCACAATACCTACGGCACACCAGAGCCCAGAATAGAAACTGCTCCGGCAGGTGGGACAGCTGGCTTGAATTTTTATTTAGTGGTTGTGAAAGGCACCGTGGCTTTCAGCGAGACAAGAGCAGCACTGACAGTGACAGATCCCCCATTACATTGTGCCACCGAACAGAACGAGCCACTTCAGCAGATACAGTTCATTTTTCCTGAGGGTTTTGTAATGGGTTGGAATTAGTCTAGAATTTCATTTTTCTGAATTCCCTTTGCCTGCCAGCGTTCTGGACTGCCCTGCCATTTCCAAGGTCACCTTGACTTTTTGGAGGTCTGGACAGTTGCCCTGACTCTAGAAAGATCCAGGGCAAATTTGCATGCTGAGGTGATTGCCTGTACAGATCTGCCTTAAAAGAGCCAGCGCAGCAGTAGGCACCCCGGTCGAGATTTCTGCCATCCCTCATGAATGCTGGGTCCAAGGGGCTCTTTTCCAGAGACAGCCTGTTGTGCAATGGAGGAGCAATAGGGAGCACCCTTCTTTTTAGTCTTTATGCTCCTTGACTGTTAAATAAATGCAGATATTCAGATTTATCCCGCTTGTCTTCAAACACAGCCCTGAGGTGCTGAAGTTGGCAACAATTTGCCTTTTTGTCTGAAGTCAATGGAAGGAGACTGAAACTACTGAGGCCACTTAAGGCTGGTGTCACTTCATAGAAGTCTCCCCATGGGTGATACAAGAAACCTTGAGCAGCGGTTCCTAATGGGACACATTAAGCAGTTCATCAACACCAGTTGTCCTGGCCTCCTCTTGGAGTCACTGTAGCAGAGTGGTGGCCACCAGAAGTGGGACCTGAGCAGCCCGCTGCTGATAGAACCTTAATTTCCCACCGAGCCTAAGCATTTCTGACAGTAGGAAGCATTTACCAGCGGACTGCTGAGCAGATCAAGATGGATACAGTTCTCTTGTTGTTTGGATTAGGAGGTAGGTCCAGAAAAAGGAGACAAATGGGGTCATAAAAGAAACGTAGCGTTTATTTTATAAAGCAATTTACTCATGCTACCTCTCCAGTAAAAAGGCAGCTGAGTGTGACATAGGGGTTTGAGTACAGAACTGAGAACTGGGAGCGTAGGGGCTCTTGCAGGACTTGAACTGATGATCTGATTTTACTCCCAGTGTAACTGGAGTTATCTAATTGACTATGATTATTAAATTTATTAGACCGGTCAAAACTGTGGCAATACTAATAGGCAATCTGTGCCCAGAATGGCTTTACCTAACAGCCAACGTACAATTACTCGCCTGATGATAAGTTATATCCTAATTTGAAGATACATGTGCTGGCTATGACTGTCAGTTAGTCAACTGACAGTCAATTGAGGGTCAAGCTTGACCCTCACAAACACTGTATTCCCCTTCAGATACACCTGCTGTGGGGCTGCAGTTCCAAAGATCCTGCTGCATCTCCAAAGCCATCAGCAGATTTCTTCTGGGCGTGAACTGGGCCAAGGACATTTTCAGATAGGCTTGGCCAGCTGTAGTCGTTAAAAGAACTAGGCCAACGCAGAGTGTCGTTAATGAAGGAAACACAGACCCCCGGGGGAAAATATGACCATCAGGTTATTTGGCCACCAGCTGATTCCTTATCAATAAGGGATGTAGCAGAAGGCAAAGTTGTATTAACACGTGCTGAGAGGCTGCTGTCACACAGAGAGGCACCGCACTTGGGATAATAACCCGGTCTCGATATTCTGGAGCCCACATCAAAGCAAAACATGCCGGACACCCAATTTTTTTTTTCTTTTTTCTTTAGTTTTGCTTTTCACACTACACCTGAAGAACCTGCTCAGCGGAACAGCCTTAGCTGACTCCCACCACGCGAGCCCCAGGCCCTGGGGAGCTGAGCTGAGCTGGCTGCCAGCACGTCTGCGGGATCAGGGCTTCAGTCAAGCCATCGCTCGCTGGCTGGGTGCGCTTGCCCTGCAACAGTTTGATACGGTCATAAATTACAAACGATTCCTTTTCACATCTCAAGAGAAGGAAAACCATAAAAAACTGGCTGAATATTCGATTTAACGTAAAATGAAAGAAAAATGCATTCAGCCCAGTAGTAAGTTTGCTTCGGGATGTCGGCTTTGTTCGCTCTGACCAAACTCTCTGCCGGGACCTCACAGCCAGACAGCTAAGAGAAGTCTGAATATTATTTAAAGGATTGGTAAGGTCATGGTGGCCTGAGCCTCTCGGGTCTGAATTAATCTCCTTGGCACAGCAGCCTGCTCTCGCTCAGCTGCTTGTGCTCACAGGTACATTCGTGTAGAGCAATGCCATCCAGTGGTTGCTCAGATTCATCACAAAGCCAACGGCTCCTTCCTGAGGGACATTACACGAGCCGAAATCTTTCTGCTCTTGTTCCCAGCTAAGGCGTTTCTCAGATATTAAAAGACTGTGGCAGCGGCCAGCTTGATTGCTTCCAGCTTCTTTGGCTTTTTGCGTGTAAAACCAAGGTAGTGGCCACTTGAAAATGTTTAACAGACATCTTGGGGGAAATAATATTTCCTGTGTGCAAATACACAAAGTTATCATCGGGCCTGGATTTTGGTGTGGGGAGTGGTTATATGGAGTCATGTGGCAAATTATGCTGATTTTTGAGACAAAAATGCAGTTCTCTGAATGAAACTCTCTCTGGCTAAAACCCAGGAGATACTGAGGTCGCTCAGTGGGACAGTTTTCCTTGAGGATGATGCCCAAGGGAAAGGACGACCAAGGGCTGGGCTGTGCAGAACCTTTCTCCATCAATGTCACATTTGAAAGAGCCCCAGTATTGCCGGCTACCAAAGGGCTAGACATTTTTTGGGGGGGGACGACACAACCTTAAACCTGCCTGGCCGCATCCCTTCTCTGGCTTCCTCCCAAAGACCCACCATCGCACGGTGGCACAGGCCAACGTCCCGTAGCGACGAAATTAAGACATCAACATTTTTTGCCTGTTGCACTCCCCAAGCCAGATGTACTTGCACGGCCGCAGATGCGGATGATGTACCGTAGCAAACACCGTGGCTCGTTGGACACGGCCTGTCCCCGGTGCGCTGGAGCGCGGGCCGTGGCCGTGCCGAAGGGTGCAAGCCCCGTCTCGCGGAGGGGCAGCCCTTTGCAGCCGGGCGGACGTACCCAGTGGGTCTGACCCTCCTTTCCACTCGGGCCCTTTCACGCTGCCGCCAGCCGGGTTGTGCGGCGCCGGGTGCCTGCCTGCTGCCGCGTTTCGGCGCGCTGCCGCTCCTGCTCCGCGGTACAAATTCCAATCAGGCGCGACAAAGCCCACCGGGTGCTGCTGACAACAGGTGTCTCATTAAACATCTCTCAACCTTACAGGCATTCGCATTGACAAGAACCAAACTCACACTCAATCACAGCTTAATCACAGCCAAACTCTATTAACAAGTCATACTAATTACCAACTTCTAACAATTTCTCAGGTTCAGAGGCAAAATATCCTTTCTTTATAGATGAAAACAGACTTGTGATACACCAGCTCTGGCCATAATTAGGTCCTTTTAAACAAAACAAAACTAAAATAAAAATCCAGACGGATCCCTTTGTGATAACTGTCCTGAAAGTACAGTTGTACAACGAGATGTTTTGTTTGTTTTAATTTTGTATCTGCTATGTTGCCCACAAGGGTCCAATTAGCTTGTTACAGATGCTTGTATCAGTTTTATCCACTTGTCTTTTTTTTTTCATTTTTTTTAAGAGGGGTAACTTGTAGCACAGATTGCTGGCCTGCAGGCATCCAGAGATCAACAACCAGCTTTCTGTGATACCAAGCCCCCTGTGAAACAGGCAGTCCTTACCCACAGCATTCATAATGCAAAGGGTAAAACGAACAGAGGGGAGGGAGGAGTTTGCACTGGATTTTGGATTATCGTGGAATAATCTGGTGTGTTCAAAAGGGGCCTGAAGATGGCAATTCTGCCATGGCTAAGAATAACTCTGACAAACTTTGGTTGCTACACCTTGGAAATTAAAATGCAGGTTTTATTTTTAATAGTGTGAAGTGCTGCCTTGCAGCCAAACAGAAAGCTCTTAAGACGCGGCTTTGATTTGTACATGTCACTATTTATTCTTGTCCCCTGGTATGTTCAGCACACGTGTAATTCCGTGTTAACCTGGACGCTTTCCTCCATTGTGTGGCTGTATTGAGTGCCCGAGCACTTGAGAACTCACTTGTGTAATCGATACACTTACAAAAGGGTACATATAAATAACATGAAGAATCTGACTTGAACTGACAGTGGGGGTATCGCAGCTCGGGCTAATGCCTCATCCTTAACCCATGCTGCTGCTGGAGAGGAAAAAAACCACACAACAGACTGAGTTAAGGACTAACATAAGATTTCCTAGCATTTTCTGAGCAGTGTGGTTCAAGGCACAAAGCCTCCTCTGAGTACCTGCAGTGCAAAATCCAGGAGCTAGTTGTTTACCTGTTCTTGGGTTTAGTTGCTGTTTGCTTTTCCTCTCCTTAATGCTAAAAGGAAATTAACATTTCTCCTGGAAGATTATAATGATGCAGCTCAGCAGAGACTCACCAACTCGAGGCTTAGTATCAGCAATTATTTTTACCTCCTGCGCAGGCAGTTTTGTTTCTTCAGCAAGGCGCGGCAGGATGAGCACAGCATACCTGAAGCCCCTGGGAGAAGGCTGCATTTCCTGGGGTGGGTTGGTGTGATGTGGGATCCCCGTTCATCTTGCTGTGAGGGTTGTTACGTGATGTGGCAGCTCTGTGGAGCTGCAGGCACCCAAAAGCAGCTGCAGGGAGGAGAAGGGTGGCACCCAGCTATGGAGAAGAGTGGGGCAAACCCACCCACCTTCGCTTCCCCCGGCAAAGCCCCACAGGCTCCGTCCTTTGCTTGCCCGCACTGCCGGAGACCAGCTGCGACCCCAGTGTGACGAAGAGTGACACAATGGCTTAATGGTAACCTAAGACGGGGAGAATCAGTCCAAAAATTATTGTTACCTGGCAAGAGCAGAAGGCTTGGGTTCAAGGATCAGTGTTGAAGGCTTTGTCTTGCAAGGGTACAACTGTCTTGTCCCGACACTGCCATCCTCCTCCGTCCCGAGGCTGACCGGGTACCATGAAGTGATGGCCTGCCAGAGGATGGAGCACAGGGGACCATGGAGCAGCCCATTGTACAAAGCATAATACAAAGCAAAGCCTCTTCTGCAGCTTTCAGGCTGGAGATGGATCAGGCCAGCGTTTCCCCGCTTGCCAGCCTCCCACATGAGCTGGCGGTGGCTTCCCAAATGTGGTTCAGCAAGGAGATGTACCGGAGAGGGACGGGATACAGTTAAGTAAAGCCGCAGCTGAGTAACAGGGAAATAGTGGTGAGGCTCCACATGGGTGCCTCTCCCCGATGGCATAGCGAGCCTTTTATCATTACTGCTGCAGCAGGAACGGTACTGCAAAAAGTAGCACCTCTAATGCGGGCACTCTTGTTTCTATGACCCTGAGTAGACGTGCTTGGAGCGGCCACGCTGCCCTTGACAAGTGGCATCTCTCATGCCAGTGAAGGTGAGTTTCTGAGGCTCTGCAACAAGGAGAAGTAAAGGGGGTTTTTTTATTGGGGTTTTTTTTTTTTGTGAAAACGCTTGTTTTCAGTGTAAGGTCCACTCCTGCTTGAGTAGCAAGAGGAAAAAAGAAAGATCTTTGTTCAGAGCCATAGTGAGGCAGAACAGGAGATGAGATATCCATGTGCAATGGCATAACCATGAGAACATTCATGCAGTGTTTCATCAGGGGAAAACGGGAGATTTTGTCTAGCCGTAGTCTCATTCCTCTTCATAAGAGGCTGTTTCAGACCAGAGCAGAGCACCCTTTTTCCTAGCTCTTGCCAGATGAAATTTGGAAGAAGAGGCTCGCAGCTGCTGATGCAGGCTCCAAAGCTTCGTTCTGGTTCCCATGTTCCTTCAGCGTACAAGCCCAGGGCCGAAGCGATCTGGCTCCTTTTGGGGAGTACAGCATGCATGATCAGCAACAACCCTTCCTAGTTCTGAGCTTTTCTCTGGTGTATGAATTTCCTTCTTCTTCATGCATTTTTACTTTTCCTGAAGTTAAAAAAAAAAGAAATAAATTGAAACAATTGAAGCTTTACTATTTTGTGGAGCCGTTGCTTCTGATCAGAAACTGAAATCCCGCTTCGTGCTCCTCCAGTGTGGAAATCTGTCAGGTAAATAGAAATCACCTCGTAAAAGCCCTTAAACGGCTCTGGTTTATATTTTAATTGAGGAACAGAACATTTTAAGCACTTTTATTGGGTGGCGCCTGCTGAATGACAGATGTCCGTGGCGGAGTAATGCTGAGCACACTTTCATAAAACAGGGCAATTCCTTGCTTAAAACATTTACAATTAAAGGCTTGATTGAATAACAATGAGTTCTGTGCATGGAGCTCATTTCTGCACTTGTTTGTGCACCTGAATCAGGCTGTGATCATTCGGTAGGTTGGATACGAGGTGCCAGTTGCTTTGTTCAATGACCAAATAGTGCTCACGGGCACAGCTGGAAATGTGCCTTTGATTTTTCACCGCGATAGAGATAAGGTACACGACACTGCGCTGTTAGACTTGCTAACACCCTCGTTTCAGCTGGGAGGCTGGTTTTGGGTTTCTTTTAAACTACACGTTAGTAACTCTCCCAATTTGTCAAGAGGCAGAGATTTTAAAATGAACACTAATCTTAGCAGCTGAGAAAGTCTTAACTAGCTTCTGCTTTATTTTTCTATCTAGCTCCTGTGACCCCTATTACTGTAATACCCAGGAACATCACCTCTGTTCATGCACTGATCCTCACAATATCTGAAGGAAGTTAAGCTGGCATTAATATTATTTTCTCCTGTTATATGTGGGAAACTGAGGCACAGAGAGGTCAAGTCACTCGCCCAAAGGTGTTCTTTGAAAAGGGGTCCCAGTGCTGTACGCACATGACCAGTCTTTGGATGGTATTTAAAATTTCACCTTGTGAACGCAGAAACAGGCTTAAAGAAAGCACAAAACACCCAACAGCAAACCAGATCGCATGGCACAAACCACAACCTTTCGCTCAAGCCGACTAAGAGACTCAAGTGAGAAAAGATTTCGAGTTTCACCCCTACTGAACTGAAAAAGACCGTGTCTACACTGACATCAATACCAATTTGTGAAGGCACAGAAAACCCTAACGGTGAGAACCTGAACTTCAGGTTCACTTTTCAGCCTCACTTTTCTCAAAAAAAAAAGACGAATCCACAGCAGAAGGAACATGTGTCATGGGAACAGCAGAGGCAAAATGTGTCATGGGAAAATCTTGACGGATTCAGCCCAGGACGAGAATGTGCAAATTGATGCAAAATTAAATGCAATTGAACAAGATAACACATATCCCAGCAATGAAGAAAACTCACAGCATACTCGCAAAAAAGATGGAGTTTAAATCCAAGGGGGGTCTGAGGATGTCTAAGCAGTCCCCAGTGACTACATTTTGGCAGGAATATGAAGGTTTCCCCAAAAAGGAGTCAGGAAAATGCTGCAGAAATGAAGCAAGGAGTGACTGAAGTGCAAGGGTCAGTACAGAACTAAACGGAAGATGTGCAACCCAGGCCTCCTACATAACAACAAAGCAGGCACTAAGTAATAATATAGTTTGTCTGCTACTAAAAGGTCACCCTCTAGTTCACTTCTGGGATACTGTATTTTTTTCTCTTCCTGACCTGCTCTGCTGGCAGAATGATTTTCAAGAGTTGCCGGTTTCCAGCTCCAAAGTAGCTTAATTTCAGTTCCAGGGGAAACAAAACTCTAAACTAGCCTTATTTGTAAAATCTTTGAAGATGTGGGAATGTCCTCTGGTTGTAAGGAAAGGGAGCGCAATTCAGAGCCTGGTACAAATATATAAAGGGGTTCAATATTTAATTAAACATAACCTTCCTTGTGGCACGAATGACTGAGCTCTTTCAGGCTGAACATCCTTGATTTTTATTGCACTATTCTCCAATAAGTGACAACACAAAACCTTTTGCAGGGCCACGCTGGCCCATCACCTGCCTTCACCGTGGTGGCACTAGCTGCCCTGCCGCCGACAAGAGAACATTTTGGGAGCTAATAACTTTCTACTTTTACATGACAAATCCATCTCTCCGGTTGTCAGATCGCTCCGACACGGCTCTCCGGTGCCAGGAAACTACCGACGCCGTCCCCATGCAGCTGGGGCGAGGAACCCACGGCGCTGCGCCGACTGCACAACAGCACAGGCTGCCCCGCTCCGCCCTTAGAAGCAAACAGACATTTCCAGCTACTTACAAAAACACCATGGGCAGGGGGGGAATCATGTTTTGGGGCTGTTATTCTCTACAGAAAACAGGTGGCCTGATCCTGCACCCACGGCAGAGCTCAGCACGAGTGAAGGAGTTCGGCTGGAAGCGTGTGCTGATGGAGTCGCTGAGGATGTGGCTCGCAGACGTGCCTTTGCAAAGGGTCAAGACAATCTCACGGAGGGCACAACTCTGTTAGTTTTGTTCTGTTGTTTTTTTGTTGGTTATTTTTTTTTTAAATAAAAAAAAAAAAGACAGCATTGGCTCTTTTCTGGAAATGATATTCGGCTGTGTGAGAAATGAGAACAGGTCAGTCTAAAGGGAAGGACTGCAATGCATCGGCTACAATAAATACCGATGCATAAATAAATGCTACCTAAATAATGCTACCTAAATAAATACCGAGGTCTGCAGCTGCCTGGCCCAATTTTGGTTTTACATATGTAAGGTGACTTCTACCAACACAGAGTTCTATTTCACAAACGTCTCCCTGTTGTTGTTAACCATTCATAGCTGCTACCTACTGAACAATAATAAATAATAATAAAAAGAAATAATCTTTTTAGGAGAAAAGAGATAATTACTAAGCAGGATGTATACTGCTCCAAAAAGCTACTGGGGCTTTCTAACGGTAAGTCTAGTCCCCACGTGCCCCTTACTCAGTGGGATGTGTTCTTCCACCTTGGTGGTGGGCTGGGAGGTGTCCTCTGCCACCTCTACACAACGGCCTCGGCTGGGGCATTAGCATTCCCTGGAGGTGCCCCACTGAGTGCAACGAGGGTTTTCACAAAGATGCAGCCAGGGCTTGAGTCAAAGCACAGCAGTGTCGAAGTGAATCTTTCCAGGGATGCTGGGATGTGAAGCGCTCCCGGGTTTCTTCGACGATGACAAAATGAGTCCTTGTGCCGAATTCCCCAGGCTTTCTCCTAGACGTCTACCAGTTACACCCTTTCTTCCCGCCTGCAATTAGCACTTACAGTGTTGCAAAGGGAGATGCGATTCGCTCTCCGCTGTCCTCCTTCAGAAATCTCTCACACCTTCCCCACTGGGTGGGAACATGCGCTGTGGGTTAGGAAATATTCTCGTAGTGGAATTACATTTGCAGCAATCCTACCCCCCGCCTCCTGTTTTCTTCTGACTATTAGACTCTGCTGCTCATCGTGGTATACGAGCACGTGGACACAAAAGCTCACACAGCATTTGGTTCAGCAAAGCCCCAAATCTCTGTGACTCCGTTCACCCCCCTGGAATTGCGCATGCACAAATTGGGCCCAGTATGTTTCATGCAGGAAACTGGAGCTGGATAAGTGCCTGCAATTTTGGTGGAAGAGTGGGGTGAGGAGAGAAGTGGGAGTATATGACCGCTGACCTTAATTAGAGGAGATAAAAATGTTGAAACATGATTCCTAAGAAAACCAAGGAAGGCCTCTATTGTCGAGTGTTTCCACATGGATGCCACTGAGAAGAGGTCAAGTGCTTTCTATATACTTTAAGTAAACAGCAGACTGTGAGTTCAGAGTCTGGACTGGATTTGAGCAGCCTCTGTGTTCTGCAAGATCATAACTGAGTCTTATGTATTTAAGATTTGATATCCACTGACATTATTACTTGAGAGTTGCCAGGAAATACAGCAGCGATTAAGAGTTATAAAGTTTGCTAGTAAAGCTATGCCTAATGTCATATATGACTAACCCCACGCTAGAATCGTCTCAGGCTCCTACACTAAAAGAGCAGCAATGATGGACTCTTCAAAGAGTTTCTACTGTTGGTGGCTTTCTATGATAAAGACCCGTCTCCTCACCTCTTCATTGTCATGTAAAAAATGCACATACCCTGCAAAATTAAATCTGCTAAATGAGAAATGGGTTATATGTCAGGAATAGAGTGCTCCAAATAAGGTAGTTTATTGACATGCTACTGTGAAGCGTATCAAGCCGAGTTAAAATGTTAGGCATAAAATTCTCCTGTTCATCTTTGCAGCTGTCCAGACTGAAGGTTAAGAAGACTGGATGTGGTGGGTTTGTACCAAAACCAGCTCCATTTCCCTACCTGGAAGTGGGACAACAGTGAAATCAGAAATTACAGCCTTATTTCATATCTGCAGATTCACCTCTAGTGTCATTGCCAGCAATTAGGGTATTATCAGGTAGCAGCACCCATCTCAGGTGTTCAGCATCTCTTCCATGCCTTGGAGACACCATGCCCTTATTAAAGGTCTGGTTTACAGACAGGGAAACTGAGTCAAAGAGCAATGATCCAAGTCCACAGAAATCAGTGGCAGACCATCCAGAGCCCCCGCCTAGACCCAGCAGGCCTAATAACTTCTCCAGCTATTACAAGCAGGAAGAAAGGGCAGGAGTGCTCTTAGGGATGTAATTGGAAACAGATGAGTCACTGGAAATCTTCCTGTCCGTTCAGTGGGTCTTGCATGAGGATTTGAAATAGTCGGGACCCAAATTATTTAGGGTATATTGCTGGGAGGAGGGAATGAGGTATGAAACTTGGGAAGCTCAGTCCCAAAGACTCTTCTTGGAAGCCCAGCTGTAAAGCTTTATATGCACCCGAAGCAAACAATCCCTTTTCCCTGTCTGCATCTGCCTATGAAAAAGAAAAAGAAAGGGCAGCTGATTTGTGAATGCTTTCTTGCTAGAACTGTGGATTTGAAATCTCTGTCCTTGATTAAAGTGGGGAATGCAATTGCACAAGTCATTAATTATTACTGATAAACCAAAGTAGTGATGGAGCCAAATAAAAATCTCCTGCCACTATGACTGGATTCTGGAAAAAAAACAGATCTCAGAGCCTCCAGCCTATTTGCATTTCCTTTTTTCTGTGAAATATGCGTCTGAGTTGCTAGGTCTCCAAACCTTGCGTGTACTCGGAGTACGTGATGTCTATAGGTACAGATCAAGAGACATGAACTTTATCTACACAGATGGCAAAAAGCAGCTTACAGTTCCTTTAACATGTGACCAGTCCCAATTATGGCTTCTTCCACATGACATCAGTATGCGATGGAGGATCTCACTTTTTTTTTTTGCCAGAGGCAAATGAATACATTATCCAGCAGTGAGGCGTGTGGGGTGTGAGCCAACCTCAGAAGTCATTTTCACTGATGCTGACACATAAGGCATCCCTCAGAGACCTGTCTATCAAACTGCAACATGCTATGCAGAAAAATTAGATTACTCATGCTACAATAAAGAAGGAGAAGATGACAATGATGGAAAAAAAAAAAGGACTTCAAAATATAACAGCTATTTATTAAATGAATAAAAATCCTGACAACGGGAAAGTATCCTAGAGACTTTTTATTTATTTATTTTACCTCTTGCAACCCATTTCAAAGAGAGCTGGTTGGAAAGACCCTATTAATTCAGACACTGCCTCTGGAAAAAACACCACTTCATCATGATTGTCACATTACCGTACTTGTGAAATATCATCTTAAATACTCATTACGATTTTGCTGCTGGTCTTGCTGCAGTCAGCAGCAGGATTTCCTTTGGCTTTGGTAAGAGCAGGATCAGGCCCTCTCTCTCTCTCTCTGAATTGCAAATGGATTGTTCACGTGTCAGCTCGGTAACTAGGCAAAGTTCACCGTGCTCAGTTCAAAGCATGCAAGATGAAGCTCAGGGCATTTCACTCACAGTATTTGCTGAGTTCCTCGGGTCTACAAAAGTGTTAAAGTGGTTTAATACAAAATCCATAAGATAAACATTATGCAGCTATGTGTGAACCCCTGTCCAATAAAATCTATTTCTTTGGGAAAAAAATACAAAGTAGTAAAACATACTTAGTAAAGAAAAGAAAAGGCTATGTGAAGCTTAGTAAAATCCTATAAATCAGAATGCCGAACAGCTTCAGGAAGGGCAATTTAAAATAAATCTGCAGAAGAACACACACAGACACACACAGTCCGTAGCTGGAAACGGACCTGGACAAGTGCCGAGGTTTGAACATCTCAGCACTGCAGGACTGGTTTTACAGTATCAGGTAATGGAAAGGTTTGGCCAAATGCTGATTATTCTTCTCTAGTAATAACAAACCTGTGCTGGGGCTTCTGCAGTTATTTATTCCTTGAGTTATTCCCCAGGAATGCTATTTGGGAAGGCTAATCGAGATTTTTAACTCCACCTGCCCTGAATAGTTGTACTACTCGCAGCTGCAAATTCTATTTTACCTATTGTTATCATTTTTTAAGGAGCCAGTTGTTGCATACTGGCTTGATTTGCGAAGCAGCTCCAGCCATTTCCCATAGGGTTTACTTTCCTGTCTTGAGTCTCTCTTCCAAATATTTCTTCCCAGAGACAACTTTTGGTTCCCATCCAAACCCAAAGAGGAGTACCGTAAGCTCTTCTGCAGCCCTGCATCTTGCACAGCCTCAGAGGAGCCCGTGGCCTGCTGACCAGAGCACAGAACAGATGCCCGGTAAGTTGGGCTTTCCCTGCCCAGTCTCCAAGTGTGTGACACTGCTATGCGCCGTGGCGTGTATCAACCTGGCTGCACCCTTTAAGCCTGCCTAGTAGTTTTTTGGGGGTTTGGCTTCTTAATACAGACATGCGATTTCAACATGACCACACATAGTGGAAGTACGCAGAATTATAGGTCTCTTTAAGATTGTCAGGAGCAAATATGGTCAGATCTGGTTCTTGATCTCATTACTGTCTAAAAGATTTGGCTGGCATTTTTAAATGCCATGATTTATGTTCTTCACCTTAACACGGCCCTCGGTTGTGTAAACCCAGTAACTCTATTATTCTCCAGGGCAACTCTAAAGAATCTGATTGGAGAATTTTCACAACGCTGTGTCTATAAGAAAATATTAACATGGATTAAGACAAGTTGATAGATTTTAAACCAGGCTATAGAATGAGAACCAGTGAGAATAAATCAAATAACTTTGCCTAACTACAGAAAGTATTTGTAAAGCCCTGTAAGGTTTCCATTTCCTAAAGCCACCTGCCATCTCAAATGCCCCTAATCAGTCACAGATGCTGGATACCAACCTGCTAACCCTATGGCTTTGAGAGAAAATATTGCACTTTGTAAACTCATTCTTGGGTATTTCCTTAATTTTTCTTAAACTAAACTTTCATCCCTTATTTTCCACTTAAATGTAATGAGTTAAATCAACTCTGACATTTTGCCCTGCTTACCCTTACAGTTCTGTTTAGCTACTTTCCTACCTACTTCTTGAAAAGTCTGAAGACCTCAGGTTTTTTTTTTTTGGGGGGGGGGGTTGGTTTTTTTAAATCATTAGGGTATTTTTTTCACTCCACATCTCATGATCACCCTCCTGGTGTTGAGGAATCCTACTAAATGCAGAGTTTACACTATTTCTCTAATCCATTGCTAATGGAAAAATGTATGTTTTTTTCTGTTCTTAACTGATGTTTATCTCCGTGATGAAGATGTACCAAACACTGAGCTTTTCTGAAGTACTGTGGCGACATTTTTTTAACCCCCCAAAATAATTTTTAAAAAAGGCACCCAGAAAAAGTCTACTCCTGAAGAAGTAAGAGGCAGTTTAGAGGCCTCATCCAGCCCCCACTGGAATCAAAATAAAGAACTTCACAGATCAGGGAAGGTACCAAACAGGCCCTGGTGCCAAAGACCATTAGATGCTGTTAGGCTACACTGGTACTCAAGCAGAACGGAGGGTTTGCCTTGGCTCTGGAAGGAGCCATTATTCCACTTGAGCTTGTGAAGACAGACTGGGAGTGGGAGTTGTAACGGAGGTAGGAAGCAGACTGGATTTTATTAGTCTTCCATCATCTTTAAGAGATCCCTAACCAGATCAGGTTTCAGCCTCTCCCTCCACTCTTGTGTAAACCTTTGGTTCTGTTTTTGCTGGAGGATAAGTTTCATTATATTAATAAGCAGCGCAAGTGGTTCCAATTGTGGAAGAACCACTCTGAGCTGTCAGAAATGATCAGAGGAGAAGTTTCAGCCTTTCCACGATCACAGCTTCTTCTTCTGGTGCCTCAACTCAGCACTTGCCTCAACTCAGCACTTCCCCAGTGCACGTCACATTTTTAGCAGCCATGAGAATAATAAAAGGTACGTTTACATTTCCGCGAGGGTAGGTTATTTTAAGGAACCTTATTCTCTGATCATGGCAGTACATCACTGCTTGGAAACCAGACACTAATGGGAATAATTGGGCTAACATCCAATCTACTGGCTGGGAGACTAGATCTAGGCATGCACTTAAATGAAACTATACATCTCCTACTGCAGTCAGATTTCAAACACAAACATCTTTAATTATGCCACTAAACCAAGAAGTTTGCATTTCTTATTACTAACAGAGAGGTGGCGAGAAAAACTCACAGCAAAAGCTGAGACTGTCGGATCCCTATCTTAGAGTGATCCATTAGTGCTTACCAGCAATAATGCTCAGCATTTGCCTCCCTCACAGCATCCACCCAAAGGAAAGCGTTTTACGTAGACAAAGTAATTAAAGAATCCCTATGAGGGTGGAAATATTATCAGATTAATTTTGCAGACAGGAAAATGAAGCGCAGAAAGTTTTAAATTCATCCGAGTTCAACAAACCGGCCAGTAGAGAGGAGATGGTCTGACGCACTACCCCGTGCTCTAACCACTAACAGAAAGACGGGCACCCATGGGACAGGCAGACGCACAGACTCGGGCTTTGTGCGGGAGCACGTCTCCACCAGCATCCATCCCCCAGGCTGCAGGACTGGGGTTTGGGTTGACGGATTTACCACGAAATGACTGAGGATCCCGCTTCCCCCCTGACAGGTTCCCACTGCCCTGGGAGGAACTGAGTGAAGTTTAGTTTTCAAATTAGACTCACCCGGGACTAGTCACTGAAATGCCATCCGTAAGATGGAACAAAAAAAAAAAAAAGAAGGGAGAAATGTAAAAGGAAATCTTTGTAGCCAGGACTACCTGACTCTCCCGCAGTAGGAGACACAGGAATACCGTTTCATGTCATGGAGATGTAGTTAAAATGCAGACTGCATATCCTTGTTCTCAGAATTTGAGAGGTGTGGTTTATGCATGTGGACAAGCCATCGTTCCTCCCTTTGATCTATCACTTGATGTAGGGGAAGGCTTTTATGTGTTAGTCCCATATAATGGATAATTTAGTGTGAAACCATTATGAAAAGTATTACACTTTGGGTACATATGCTTCAATTATTCTTGAAAGTACATGGAAATATTTTATGACATTCACGTATATTTCAAGTAAAAAAAAATCGAAACGAAACCAGAATTTTTGTTTACCATCCAAACAGATTTGTTCTCCTGAGGCAAGTTCACATGTATTTTAAAAGAATTCTGCCATTTTATGAAATATTTTTTTAAGACAGAATGTAAACCATCTATTTGAATATTAAATAGTAAAAATGTCAGAGTCATCATTCATTAAAATTGCCAGTGGTACGTACTGCTCTTTAGCTGCATGTGTTTATTCCCTTTGTGAATAAAACTGCTTAACATAAAGAGTAATAAATAGAGTTAAACTCTCCTTGTTCAAGTGCACTTAGAGCTGAACTTTCAAATTAATCCTATCACCCCTTTACAAACAGCTGGCCAGAGGAAGGCCTGGCAGTTACCCGTCAAACCATGAACTGCCGATATGGCATGAGACACTTTGACAATGAGCAGGGCTGGAGCAACCCCTACTCCCACTGGAACAGTTTGTACTAGGAGGGCATTGTAAGAAGGTTTTTTGCATACGAAGGGTTTCCTTGTTTGTTTTCTTCCCCAAATGTGCTCCCAGTGACAGATCTAGGAGATGGCGGCAGGAGGACACCAGTCAGAGGTGAATGCTGACAGCAGTATCGCTGATGGCCTCCTGCGGGTCACTGCGCCTTTGTGCCTCAGTTTCCCTATTTCTAAATTAAGCATCCTCATATAATATAGTTTTTTCAATCAGGAAAATTATCTTAGCATTTAATTTGACATCTTCTATTTTCTTCTGTTGAATAAAAGGATGGCTGTGGCCCTCATATAGTTAAAAGAAAGGATCAACCCCATTTCACATATCGGAGAAAGTGTTTGCGTGGGAGATGTTGCCCTGTAAGACCTCTGAACTGATCCTCTAAACGTAGGGCTGTTGGCATTGCTAATTCAAATAGTTCAACTAGAGGAAAAAAATGTTGAGCTTGGAGGCATTTTGAGCTTCACAGACAGCAGGGGACACTATAAAGAGACGTCCTGCTGGTCATTTCATCCCTGCTCTCATGACTGGCCCACTCACCTTCCATGGTTGCTCTCCTGCAGGAGGTGGGACGCCGGTACCCCCATGGCTGTGACCAGTGTCTCCCTGAGCTCTGCAGGTGGAAGCCATGCCCTCAGATCCTGGCTTCCAAAACCTGATCCCCTGAAGGGGACTGGAAGAGCTGAACCGCCTGCACCAGCCACCCGCACCTACCTTACAGCCAAAACCACATGCGGAGCGGTTGGGTATGCAGCGGGGTTCAATGCAAGCTGTTAGCCCCCAGTGTTTCCTGAGGCCTGACTGTATTTGGTGCACTGCACCAGCAAGCCCTTTCCCACGTGACATCTGAACCGAGCCTCATCAGCAGTGCCCAGGCTCTGATCGCTGACCCAGACTCTACTGCAACCCATCTGCCGAACTTACCCAAGATGAAAGGCGTCAAATGACAGGATACAGAGTGCCGAGAGCTGGCAGCAGAGGTTTCTTCTGCAGACATCTTGCTGGTTGTTTTAAGGTCTTCTGCCTCTAAGTGGCACCATGCTGAGTGATTGAACACTTGCTAGAATCTGTTCTACCTTTTATTGTAATGATTTCTTACAGAGCTCCCACTTTCCAAACTCTGAACTTTCAAGAGTACTGCCTGGATGTCAGAGCCCTTTCGTCAGAAACACCAGAGCCTTCTGGAGTGATGGTCCCCAGTACTACAAAACTCCTTTGGAAAGCCACAGCTCTTAAACCATCACTGGGAAAGACTGAACTTTAGTTTTTAGAGAAGGCTGTCACATCCCCGGGATTTGTAATGAGAGGTGTTCGAAATACAGCCAGGCAGAGCTTTCGCTGGTGTAACGTGCCAGAGGGTTACACTGAATCATACCCATGCATGACCTGGTTTATGGTTTTCTATTTGCTTAAAGTAATTAGGCCCAGACTGTCTCATATGCAACTTCTGCTCAGAGGGCAGGAATGTGGGAGGGGGATAGAGGGTGTCCCAGAATGGCTGGGTCCGATCCACACACACATGCACACACACTTATTCTGGGAGTCCTGAAACTGCTGAAGCAAACTGTACTGCTCAAACTAGCCATCCAGCACAAGAAATACTGCACTTCTTAAACCAGAAGGAAGTAATCTCCTCTCAGTGCCGTAATGGGCCCATAATGCTAAAATATTCAGATATTCAACCATCTACCATGAAATCTGCCTTTGCTTTACTACTTTATGATCCTCACACATTTTGCAGAGTTCGAGGCTGTTTGCTCTACTTTAAAATACAGTAAGGTTTTCCTGTCCCTACATAATAAAACAAAACCCACAGCCCAAACTCCTACAGCTCACAACAACAACAAACAAGCTATGCAGCCCAGGAAAATTATTGACACTTTAAGAGGACTAGAAAAAAATACACCAAGAGGAAAGTTTTTCTGTATTTGAGGGAAGGTTGTCAGGATAGTAATATAGTACAGTGAGTAGTGAAGACTCGGGAGATTTATGTGCCAATTCTGTGTATGATTTATTTAGATGAATTGCTCTGTATCAATATGTAAAAATCTAATAAATATAACTCCCTATACAAAGGGTTGCTGCAGTCCCAATGTTACTGTGTGGACAGTTTTGGCAGAAAGTCAGGATGTGCATTAAAAACACACTTTTTGAGAAGTCTAATAAATAAAAGCTCTGAAATATGGTTTCCTACTGAGAAAGGCATTTTAAATCATTTTGATAAAGAACCTAAATTAGGCCTTAAAAGGAGGGGGAAGCTAGGTCCCTGTAACTAATTATTTATAGGTATTTTGAATATAAAAGTCCAAGAAAGCTGGCCTCCATCCCCCATTCTCTGCCACAATAAATGGGAAAGAAACAGCCATTCCCCTTCCCCACCCAGCCAAATTAAGTCTGAAGTGCTAGAAAGGGGAGGAGAAAACCAGAATTAAAATGGGAACAAGCACCTGAACAAGGAGCTTCAGAAGTCCTGAAAAAAACCTGCACATTTTCTACCAAAATAAATGTTATGAGCAGGGGAGAAGCCTTCAGTACTCCTCTGCATTACTCAAGAGAAGTGGGCTGTTACTCACTCTAGTCCCCCGAAGAGGGAATATACTGTTATTTGTTAAACACCAGCGGGAATGTTTTTAGAAGTGAATAAACATCTGAATAGCCCTAGTCTTTCTGAAAGTCAAAGCAATTTAGAGACTGCACAGAAGTCGAAATTGCTGGGGACTTAAGCTTCTAAGTCACTTAGGTGCTTCTGAATATGTTATCCCTCAAGCGTAGCTGACATTTTGCATGTGTACAGCCACCCACGGGCCCTGCCTTAGAGAATTTGCAGTTTGGGGACCTGCTACCACTCGCAGCAAAAACAGTGGGGTTGAAGAAGTGTCGATGTGGGAGGGTCTGCAGCTTTGCAGCAGTAATGGCACCTCCCCGTAATGGATCTCACACCAAGCACAGCAACTCAGGTCCGGTTCATAAGGCAGGAGGCTCTGCATAGGAAGGCTGAGGAATGAGAGACTCATGCTCAAAAGCACAGTGCGCGTGCTAGAGAGATTTCTGCTATTGTGGTTGTATCTACCAGACTTCCTACCGAGGTTACTGAGTTATTCATCTCCGATGGACATCCAGAATTACCCTCCCCATTCTCAGCAGATTGCTTCACCTCGTACTCCCTTCCGCGGCCAAGCATGGTCGTCTCTCGAGACTCTGCACAAGGAGCCGTTCATTCTCCTCTGCTCCATCAGGAGTGCTTCCCCCTGAGCTCAAGTTCATCCCTCTCTTTAAATCTGACCTTCAGACCTTCTTTGTCATTGCAGGGCTCAGTGAGGTATAATACGGCAAGGGCCACCACTGCACTTGCAGAACCAGGAGGTCGCTAACAGGTGGCACTTTGCTAAAGAAGGAAAATCCATGCCTTAGAAAATTAAGAGACGCACTTAAGATCTAGAGCTTAACAGAGTGGGTCTGCACCTACATTTGGCCTGGCTGTGTGGCCATAACTTCATGGGACACATGAGCACACCTTTCATTGACTGGGGCCAGCCACATGCCAAAGTCTTTTAGTGTCCTCCATCACCCACTTCCACGCAAGACAAGACGGTCCAGCCTTCCAGACCTCTCAGAGAGCTTGCAGTCCTGATCTGTGCACCACCAGAACTTGCAGATGTCCTCTAAGGTCAGAAATAGCAGAAGAGCTCAACCACACAGTGCTAGCGCCCAGTTTTTATCTCCGAAGCCGACACAGAAATATGTGGCCAGGTTTTCAAAAGAACTCAACAGCTTGAGGGCTTTGTTGAACGTCTGCCTGTAAACACAACAGTGGGAACTGCAGGATGCAGCTCTGAAAATCTGGCCCAGGCTGGGAGTACTCAAAAAACTGGCCATGAGCTCCTCTGAAAAGGTTGTCCTACATGACCAAATGAGAGAGAGAGACAGATAGGCTGATTGCACAAAAAGAAAAGGAGCTCGCTGCAATTACAGACAACGGGATTTTGCCCCCAGCTCAAAGTGGGTTTCAGATTTCTCCCAACCCACCAAAAATAAAAGTTCCTGGGCAGTCTGAAAGCCCAAAAAATAAGAAAAAAAAGAAGTGGAAATTTGAATTTAAATTGAAACTTAAGCATTAAAAAAGTTACAACAAACATTTGTTGCTGTCATGAAAACTTAAACTCAGGCTTCTGACATTTTAAACTTAATAAACAAAACCATCAGCCATAATGATTTCTCCATCCGATTCAGCATTAATATTCAGACAAATGCCAGGGGCTGTCACTTCCCATATTAAGGCAATCCACATTCGTTTGCATCCAGCACACCTATGGATGTTGTGCTTCTGATGAACAAACTGTAATTTTTAAGCTGAAATGAAAGAAAGGAAAGAGGTAGAATAAGACGGCTGAGTGTCTTTTGAAAAACATCAAAATGCATTTTCTTTTAAATCCCTGAAAAAGGATCTGATTATTTAGGGATCCTTTCCTCTTCACTTCATTAGCATTATTTTGTCAGTGTTGGGTTATCTAATTACTTGGCTAGAGCTGGAAACTTCATTTTCATGCATTAAGGTGTAAGAGGACTAGCTTGTCTGGCTCAGTAGTTAGTACTTAAAGAACAGCTGTAAGGAGCAGAGTCAGGAAGACTGCAGCACAAGAGGAAATCCTCAGTAGAATTCAAGTGCTTTACGTCTGTCATAAACACACTTCCAGATCAAATTAAAGGAATTTCTTTTAACTCCATTCACAGTCTCCAAATATTCTGCTCAACAAGCTGCCTGAGATCTTAGTCATTCTAAGAAATGAATCATATTCCCCTTGTCATCTGGCTGTTCTCTGCTGACTGCTAATTCATGGTATATTGATTTTAAGACTCTGTTAACACATTATATTTTTATGTTAAGCCAGGAAAGCTTTTCTTGCTGAAAAATCATGCCCCATCCTCATTCCTCGCAATATTCATGTTTGTTCCTTCTCCGTTATTTAGAATGATTGATCGACACAATTTAATCAGCTTTAAACGGTTCAGTGAATTGTTCCACGCTATTGTACCACCTACATTTTTTTCTACCAGTATTTAACAGCACAACATGAATTCTGCATATTGTGTGTTTTCCTATTGATGCAAAATTTTAGAAGACCAAATAATTGCTGGGGTAACACACTGGGGTCCAGTAGAACTGTATTACGGAGATTTTGGAAATGAACTGCTCATAGAAATAACTTGTTATCTAGAAGGAAGAATTTTAAACAAAGATCATTAGAATGATATGAATGTTTTTCATTACTGATTTAAAACAGGTCAAGACTTCTAAAAATGCCTGTGAAAATCTATGCTATTACAGCTGGCGATTAAAATTTATAATGAATTAGACAAATATTTTGTTTGCTTCTTTTAAAATGTCATTAATGGTGAGGTCTCTCATTGGACTAGTACAAAACCACTGTTGGCAAAAATCTAAGTACAAAACACAAAGGCTTCGTGTTTCAGATGCTTATAAAACTTAATTCCCCTGAATAACACTACTAATTTGGGTCTACTTGCATGCTTAAAGATTGTACATAAATATTTTTGGCATGTAGTGAGACCACAACTTTGCTTTTATTGAAATGTTTCTAACAGGCATAAGATCTTTGTCACTTCAAAATAAAATAGTTTCACTTAAACAGAAGTTATTTAAACATTCAATAGATTCACAATTCTTTGAGAACTTTTCTACTCATGCCAAAATTTTCAAAGCAGGAACCAAAAGTATTTAATTTCGTAAAAATGGGTATAGAAATGTATTTTCCCACTCTATCCAAATTTAATGAATTATTCTGCAACACGTTATTTCAGTGGGGTTTTTTGACTTGCAGACATTCTGTATATCAGGTGCTGGTTGCAAATATAGCGCAGGCAACTTATCAATTTTGTTTCTGAGTTGCACTTTTCTCAGATTCCTCTGAGAAAATTCATAAAACTTACCTTTTAAGTATAGATGAACATTTTAAATGTGAAGTTTCTTAGTAGCAAAAAAATCAGAGTAGGAGCTGAAACTCTATTGATCAGCAAATTACTGAAACATGCACAAAACTTTTTAAGACTAAAAGAACCACAAGAAAGGATAAAGTCAGTAGCACACAAATAGAAGTGTAATTTAAATTTAAATGTATAATTAAACAGTATACACATATATAATATATTAAGAGTACTCATGTTTTAAAAACTCATCATATGTTAAATATATATACTTAACCCACTCTGGTGGGGAAGAAACAACATAAAAATGTAAAAGTGTAGCTTGTTATGTGTGGTACGAGACATATGAAAGGCAAGTTTTGAGTCCAGAATGATGCAATGTCAAGTATGTCTGGGACCTAAATGAAGCGGTACCAGAGCCCCCCCCGAACTATAGGTTCGGGGAGATTCTTTTTCATATCGTAGGAAACTACACACCAGATGCAAAATCTGTTTGCATGGATACTTAAGTTTATAAAAGAAACAAATAGCATTCATAATTTACCACTAATATGTAAGATCAAGCAACATCCAACAGGAAAATTGAGGAAGCTGAGAAAATAAACCTACCTATATATAGCCTGCTACATAAGTAACACATAATACATAAAAACTCCAATTTAGTTTTTACCCAGTCATGTAAATGGTAGTATAAACCTACTATTAAGAGTAGTTTACTCAACAATGTTGGCTGAGAAATACGCTGATGGGTAACTCACCCTTACCACTAAGCTGTAGTTTATTAAACATTTTGTATCTGAGACGTGAATAGAGTGGAGGATTAAACTAGAGGATCACTTCACTGCTAAGACTAACACTTCAGTCAATGCAAGATTTTGTCCATTCAACACACCTTACAAAGAACAGACCGAATTCTGCTTTCAATTACTGGGGTGCAACTTTGACTGAAGTCAACAGATGTTGCACCTCAGTAACTGTTAGCAGGACTGCATACTGAATAAAAGGCTGGGAGAAAAACTCTCTGACAAAAAGATTTTTGATGGAAAACTGATTTTTCAAATAAAGGAAAGTTTTGTGAACAATGTGTTTCACAGAAAAAAAACCCTTATTCTCATCAAATACTTTTCTGCTGAAAATGTGAAACATTTAGTTTTCTTTTTTTTTTTTTTAAAGACAGGTCAGAATTTTTTTGGAGGAAATAAGTCTAATCAGTTCACACGTCGCTGGAACAAAACTATCTATGGATTGAAAAGACAAAGCCATACTGAGAGTGCCAAGAAATGGAGATAGGAAGTGAGATGAGAAGATGGAAAGCTGGCATCCCTCAGAAAGCTTATTACAAATTCTCAGTGTAATATTTTAATTCCTTAGACAGAGGAGTCAGATCTAGATATGTACATGGCTTTCAGCATGGCAATATGCAAGGAGTTCATTAACAGGAATGAACTGAAGCATGGTCTGGGCATTTGCTGGTGGTGGGTTTGTTACATGGTCACCAACAGTGGCTGGCAGAAACACACCACGGTAATATTTCAGTTCTCATGGACTGGACAAAACACAGGAATAGGGCTCCAAAAAGGGAGGGAAATTAAGCCTCCATAAATTTAGCAATTTCCCGGGGTGTAAATCCAAGCAGGGGTTTCAGGAAGCAGAATGTGTGAAATAAGACAGGTGTCTGTCCCTGACCAAGGCAGTCTGGAAGTGTTTAGTGCATACCGAAAGTGTTGCCTTGTCTACTTCAGTGCTGGGAGAGAAGCAAGTATCACGAGAGGAAAACAGAGAAAAAGCAACTGCTTGGCTCACAACAGTACAGAACCTGCTTGAAGGTCAGCTTGGTGCTTTGGGCCATAAAGGACAAAACATGAATGAGACTATAAACTTCACTTTCATGGGAAGTCCGGAGAGTCCCATGAAGTCAACAGGACTATTTTGAGGATGAAGAATCACTTGCATCAAATAAAAATTTCAGGATTCGGCCATAAAGCATGCAAAATATATTGTATCATGAAATGTGAGTCAGCACTGCAATGATACAGACATTACTCATGTATATGCTAGACACCTCTGCTGTACGACCAAACCTAATCTTCTATTCTTGGGAAAGATTATTGAAAACAGAACTCCTATGGCGGATAGCTGGGACTGGACTTTGACAGCTTGGCTCCTTTCCACCTAAGAGAGCTGGAAAGTTATTTGGGATAGCTGCTGTTCCTCTGTGGCCAGGTTCCCATGTGGTCTCGCCACGTGATCAACGTGCGATGGTGCGATATGCTTTGGCCATTGCAGATGCTGTGTGACGAGGCCAAGTGCTCATGCTCGTCCTGGTAGACATGAGGAACATGTGATTGATAGAATCCGAGACCAAAAAGGACTCTTGGTGTGCCAGGAAATGGTACGTTAAGATATTTAATAGCTAGGGCTGCACAGTGAATCAAGAGCGTTACTCTGGAGGACTCCTTTTAGTTGCATATGAAGATTTCTGGGAGAAAGGAATATTTTTAACTTCTATTCCTCTCGTATCCAAAAGCCTCAGAGAACAGATCCCCTAATTTTTTAGCCATTGTGAAACGTGTATAAAAAGAGTCGTCATTGCACAGACCCTGCCTGCTATTTTAAGGCAGGCTACTGAAGCGAGTGTGGGTTAGACAGACTGTGAAAGAGGGGGAGGAAGGGAAGGAGAAAGGTTAAATAGCAGTAGGAAACATGGCTAGAAAGGACTATTTGCACAACTGATGGTTCTGAGCCGTTAGATTATGCTGACAGTGTATTAATCATATGTTACAGCCATATGCACACACACTGATAAATTTATATTTGTATGCCTATAAATGAACATTAGATGTAAATATATGTAAATTATTGACGATTTTGCATCATGTTAATAGGATAAATATTTTAAATATTTTAAATATAAAAATCTTTCCACATTACACCATCAGAAGAAATTACAAAAATATGTATGTGGGAGATGAGCTTATGGCCTACACCAGCTCCAAAGATAAGGCTTGAAATCCCAGATTGTCCACAGACTCCTTCTGTAACTTAGCAAAAGCTTCCAAAAGCATCCCAATGAGTTAGGAGGATAGTTCCTAAGCCCTGGATTTAGAAAGTTACTTAAGTTACTAAGCAATTTACTTGCTCTTGAAAGACTTTCCCTTGGCCACTCTCGCTTTAAGTGTCTAAACCTGCTGCCCAGGTCCCTATATCTGTACTAAATTTAAGGTCCTTGCTTTTGCCTTCTTTGTTTTAGATGCTGGTTCCCTGCCACCAGGAGCACATCTCCCACTAACCCACCCAGTCTATGGCCACATACAGAAATCCCAAGTGCTTTTCCATACTCCAAATAGTTACAAATAGATGATGCCATGTAGGTATACCCTTGGACTCCACTCCCATTTCAGTTGATGACTCTCAATGAACTTGAGGAGGGTTAGTAATACAAAGGATTAGACTCCATCTATGTCATTCCTTCATCCCCTGTGCTTTTTACAGTGACCTGAGCTCCCAGTGTTTATGGGAGCAGCCTGGGACCATCTCAGGGCACCTTTTTGCCTGCTCCATGTTACGAAGAGGATGGAAGAACAGATTTTTCCCTCGACACGGCTCCCAGACTGACCCATCACTGCAGGACCTCTGCGCACCCACTGGATGAACCTCACCCCAGGTCAAGGCTTAAGTGGTGCACTGGGCTGTGGCTGTCACTGGGCACAGACGGGTACTTCTACACAGACAGAATTAAGCATTAAGAACTGAGCTCATTCCTTGCTTCGTCTCTCTTTTGCTACAGGAAGATCTTTGTTACAAAGCTTGTGGAAAAGAAGCAGTTAAAAAACCCCACCTCTAATACCTAGATTGTTTTGAGTATCTGTATGTTGTGATTGCCTTGCTCTGGGACTATCTTCTAGATTCTTAAAATATTCTTGTCTCTTTTTTCCATTAGTTTCCTTCCTTTTTTTTTTCACTTTTGCCATATGCTGCCCTGATGACACTGCCTCCGGGAGGGAGTGTTTGGCCAATTTCCTTGACAGTGCTGAAAAGTCCCTTTGCATCCACCTCTCCCGTCCTGTTGCTCCAACTCCTGCACCGCTCGCTATGGATGAACTCCTGCAGTGTTTCATCTAACCACCTCTCACATCCCTCGTCGGAGGCTTGTGTGCTCAGCTTACATCCAGTCTCATCAGGATGTCTTTTTGATTTAAGCCCTTGTCTTCTCCCTGCTAGGCCTAATACCTCATCTGTTAGCCACTGCTGGTTTTTGCATTGTTTCTTTATCCCAGTCATATTGTGTGCTGTGTCTAGGCTGACATCTTCTCCCTCACACCGTGGCTCATTTGGTCCCTTTTTAGTCCTGGCATGCTGATAGCACCTCAAACTGGCTGTAAACTTCTACTCTGGAGCTGTCACTGATACATCCTGGGATAAATCTATTGCATGGAAATAGCTTTTGCTTTGGGATTTGGTTTTTGTTTGTTTGTTTCTGCGTATTTTTATGGGACATAAGATGTGATTATCAGAAGCCAGGAGACAGGTAAAGGAAGAGAAGTGATGTTTATTAGGAATTTGTTGGCATATGGTCAGAAGCAAGTCAACTTTGTTCAGAGAAGAGAGCATCTGTGGAACTGTCCTGTCACTGACTATAAGGCAAATGGATTCAGCCTCCACCTCAAGATGAAATGCATCCTTTCTCTTATTTTGCTCTTCCCTCACCTCCTTCTCCCATTTCATACCATATTCTTTATGAATAGAGTCTTTCTCTGCTTCCCTAGTAGCCAATTAAAAAAATCACTACAACAGAAGCAGAATTGGCTGTGCATAACAGAGATGCACAAGAGACAGCTAATGTATCTGCACAAATACCAGCCTTGATCCCGCTTAGATGTCTGCATTTAAGTCAATGAAAGATTCAAGTGCATAAAGTTAAGCGTATGTGTCAGTCTTTGGCAGACTGAGACCTTGAAGCCTGCTCAGACATCACGACTGGGTACAGACATAAACTTGACACTTGCAACGTTTCACTTAGCTTTGACAAAATGCAACATTCAGGGGGTTGCTTTAAAAATAAATACAAACAAATTCCCTATTAGTTTTATTACCCTTTCAAATGAGCTTGGAATATAGCTTTCTTGTTTGTGATACTTCCCTAGGAAAAAATGGCTTAAATTAGAGGAGAAATTTTGAAAGAAACTTGGTCTGTTGTTACTGACATATTGAGCCTTTTGGACCAACAGACAGGATAATATGGCTAGATACAGAATGAAGGAAAGAATGAACTACAGAAAAATCAAACCCAAGAAAGAAAATGTTCCAAGAGCGGTTACTGAAGATTTTCAAGGGCATTTGAGTAGCATTTCCCTCACTTAAAAATGCATCAAATAGGAAGAGTGGATCTTTACAACAGTAGTACATCCTCACGTTTTCTAGGACAAGGTTACTGCTGGCTGGCTCAGGCAGAAATCGCTTCACTAATGCACAGGTCACTATTTTTTACTAAGTCATTATCAACACTCTTTGGAGACAGGGTACTGGGCCACATTAGGCATGGCTACGCTGTGGTCTTTCTCTGTATATTCCCCTTTACTTTACATCCAAATAGTGCATTTTTTTGATATAGTTGTACACGTCGTGTTATTTGGAAAGAGCAAATGCGGGCTCTGAATCTAGTACTTCGATTGATATCTTTGCGTGGTGGGATGCCCTGCTCCAAGTTTATTTGGCAGCCACGATGCCATGTCAAATCTTACTCAAAATTTAGCAGAAATTTTCAAATCCTGAGTGCTGAGAAGAGCTGAGCAGATATAGCATAAGTTTCCATGAAAGCATTCCCCTTCATTTTTTATTTGCTTTCTACCTCTACTGTATTGAACATAGTTAACAGTGGGAACACTTGAAAAAACAGCTCTACACAATTCTGAGCAAATGCAGGAGGGTATTCATGGTAAAGCAGCTGCTGTCTCATATGTATTCTCACTCAAAAACTTGAGTCCCATTGTCTTGTTCACCTAATCATGAAAGAAAAAATATACAGCGGGAGAAATGGTGAATAACTCTGGAAAACAGAAAAGCCAGCCTTCATGTACTTTAGGTCTAAAAGGTGCCAGTCATGCACACAGATCTGTACACATCCATTACATGTATGTTGAAATTTTAGTTCAAGATGTAAACTTACCTATTTTAAGTACTATTGTACTCTAACCATGTATCCATGTTTGGTTTTCTTTGCAACTCTTCAAGGGTGTTGCTAATGATACCAGTCTTAATACAAAAGCCTTAAGGACAGCACAGACTAATGGCATTTCTGTGGTGAGAGAGGGAAATACCTCGCAAGAGAAGAGAAAACCTTTTGTAACATGTGATCAGCGGATCCAGTCAGAACAAAAAAAAAATACCGCTTGAATTTCTGACTATCAAATACTTCTCTGAACAGTTTTGCTGTGAACATTTGTGACCATGAAAATATTTCAGTGATTCATTGTGAAGAGCAAATGAATCTCAGAAAGCTGCAATCTATTCAGAGGCAATTAAATAACAGCAAGAGGATTCACAGACTCAGTTATTCAGCCAATCTAGCACTATGTTGAGAGAAGATACGTGACTTCACTGTAGTACAGTGCACTCTGCTTAAATAGCACTTGCTCCATCTTGGTTGTGTTCAGCTTTTTCTGCAGCTTCTGTGTGTCTTGACTTTCTTGTTACTATGGTGAATGATTGTCACAGGAGTGCACAGAAAGGATGTTTAGGACACAAGTAGAGACAGCAGCCAAAAATGGTAATAGGACAGTGTGAGTTACCAGCAGGTTCTTCTGCTTTTCTGTGTGTGGGAAGGGTAAGCGAGACCTGGCAGCTAATCTATCACTGTGTTCATGAGAGACAACTGTACATCTCTTGTCCCAACACTTCAGCTCAGTCATGGCTCTTGCTTTATGGCTGGTGTAGGAGAGACTGGCTCCCACCACACAGGCAGCCTTGGATACTGCTGCTGGCATCTGTGCCTATGACAACAGGGAACTCTTGATGTCTTTGCATGCACAGTCTCTTTCTGGTACCATGTCCACAACTTGTGGTGAAGGATTCGGAGGAGTGGGTGGATTTGTGGATCACTATTCTTTGTGATCCAGGGTATCCAGACAGGATAACTCAGCCCTGGATCTGTGCAAGTGCTGGCTACATGGAGATAATAAAGTTGTGACCTACCTTTGTCCATCTTCATTCACCTGCACATTCTGATCAATAATGCATATTGCTTTTTGGCTTCTCTTCCCATGTGAGAGGCAAAGCCAATAGAGCAGCGCATGTAGCATTACTACAGGCACATTTATGTTTGCTGATGACCCAAAAGTAAGTAGCCTTGTCTGCCCTTGTTCAACCTTACCCTTGGATAAGGCCCCCCTGTTCCTGCTGCTGAGTTCCATTCCCAGATGAAGATTGTTTTAGTCTTAAAGTAGTGAGTGTCTTCAAGATGGGAGCAAATTAGGAGACATGTCAAAAGAACAACTACAACAGGAACTCTTAAATGCCAGGTCTTAAATCATTCTGGCAAATTGTCAGCGTGCTTTTATTTCTGCCTTACTCCCCCAAGTTTGGTGATGGATGACCACTGATAGGAATAAGTTGGAACTCATGATTTGGCACCTGATCCCAGCATTAACTAAATCATTCCCCTGCTGCCACAAGAAAAAGCATTGGTTCTGATCCAGTTTAAGAACTTAAAGTAACCACATCAGAAAAATGAACACAGCACTGATTTCTAGCTCAAAGGAAGATGTTATTAACGTATAGCACAAAATGTCAAGAGACTACTTTTCCAACTGCAGACAACCAGTAGTTCTTTCTATCCCGCTAAGGTGCATTAAAAAGCTTCCTCAAATGGATATTAATGAGGTTTTATTTTTGGCAAGTTCTGCATATAGAGGTATCCAAAATATTTGAACACACTGGCTTCTCAATGAGATATTTAACAGGAAGAGGATTTGTACTTTTCTTCTGTAAGGTTGCATTTATACCGTGTTTTATAGATCAGTAAACCGACAGAGAGATTAGGTAACTTGCTAAAGACCACATGGCAGGCAGGTGGCAGAACAGGAACTATAGCTTGGAAATGCCTCTTGCTCTTCTGTCTGCTGAAGAGTCAGACTACGCTGACCCCTGTGAATGTAATGAGGAAGGGAGCGAGGGAGAGAGTGCACAAGAACTTCTCTCCTTTTATCACACCTTTGCATGCCCATGAGGGCCCTGACCCCTCCTATGCCGAGCCCTCTGCAAGGGGGCAGGTTCAGGAAGGATCAGGGTGAAATGTGAACTCACTATTTATCACTCTGAGAGGTCAGACTGAGAGTCTGGACGTGAGGCAGAGGCATCTTGGATTTCTTCCAAGGCTGGAGTAGCTGCTCTGGTACGTGCTGCGCAGGATTTTCCAGGGCAAATTCTGATTCAGCTGTAAGTCTTATTAGAGGCTCTGCCTGAAATTTCTTTCATTCTTACCCATTCAGCTGAGGGCACTCAGGACATCCTGACCACTAGACAATATCCCTTCATATGCCGCAATCCTTATACCTCAGTGCCTGCAACAAGGCAGCTTTGCAGCCAATGGAAATTGCATAGCTCTGCTGACACAGGTTTATAGCTGCTGAGGATCTGGCCTCGTATTTTGACTGTCACACACACAGCACAAGCAGCACTGCTCTTCCTTATTTTCATCATCACCAAGAAGATTTTGTTTAGGACTGTGGTTTACAAAGATCTTATTATAGAGAAATGAAAAGAAAACTCATCTAAAATCTGGTTACATTGAAAAATTCCAGCTGTCTTGCAATTCAATGCAGCTGTGCTATCTAGTATCTTTTTCTCTTCCTTTTGCATCTCTTTATAGAACATTAGCTTCTATAGAAAAATGCATTTTTTTTTTAAACATGGTGATTTTTTTTTTCCTTCCCTCTTCATTATTTGCAGGCTGTTCTTTCCACCAATGAAACCTACAGACTCTGACAAGGAAAATGCAAAGATATTTTGAGACAGAGGAACAGCAATGAGGAAAAAAATAGCATTTGTGAAGAGTTTCTACTGGCAATCTCTTGTCCGTGATTTTTTTTCTTATACAAACTGTAATATGATGATATTATGCAACTGCCTTCACATATTAGAATCATTATGAGCAGTAGCTTTGTGATATCATACAGCAGGTGCTAAGAACAGTTTTTGCTTTTTCCCCAAAGCGACTACAAAATTACTTACGATTTCATTATAGAACAATCAACACTTTGTGGGGAAAAGTTTGTATTATTTTGTGGTTGTGTTAGTGAGGAAAAAAAAATAAATCTATCTTTCTGGGGAGTTTGCAGCATTCTCAGGGTGAAAACTAAACTGAATTCATTTGTAGCCAAATGCCTACGTCCTCAGCCAGGCAAAACTCTGATGGAACTGGAAGGACTCCAATCCTCACTCAGCTCTCTGCTTTCTCTTGCAAACTCAAGTCAGCAGGGCTCTGTGCAGCTCACCTGAGGATTGAATAGCGCAGAGCTGTGGGCAAAATTTAGTCCTTCAGCCAAGACTGAAAGGGTCACTACAAGAGGAGGTCTTACATTTATCTCACCTTTAGGATAAAAACAAAGCCAAAGTGCTAATCAAAAAAATTCAACCTATGTGGGGTGAGGCAGGTTCACAACCAGGCAGATGTGAAGTCCAGCCAAAGCCTTTTGAGAGTCACCAGCCACTTTGAAGCAATGCATGTCTTTTATCTTCTCTCTGGAGAAACTCTGGGGCTTAAGAAAGCCTCACCTCTGGTCAGCTCAAGTTACTCCAATAGGAATCATTCCAGATGATTCCTGGTCCCAGAGGAAGAGACTGCCACAGCCCAAGGTCTGCAGGTCTCGGTGCATGGAAGACCAGCAAGCTTTTACAGTTGCATTTTCTTCCCAGCATTCCCTGCCAGTCTCCAACGCCCACATGGCAGCTGGACTGCCAGCCCCAGAACCGCTTTATTTCGGTTAGAAACAGGGCAGAGATTTAGTTGTAAACTTGAATTTTCAGTCAGGGAATTGCAAAACTGCGGTGGAAATCCACAAGCCCCCATTCCTCACCCCGTCATTTTAATGTCCCAAGGACTGCAATTCTTTCCCCCAAAAAGCCCATGCTGTTCTTCTATCCATCCCGAAATGTAATTAATATATTAAAAAGTAGTTTTCCACTAAGAAAGCAAAATGTTTCCATTGAGTCATATTTTCTATTCCCAGAAGATGCTTTGCTCTTATTTTATAAACACTTAGTAACAAACATTCCCTTTAAAAATGGAAAATATTTAAAATAGCTCTCTATATATTAAGGATAGACAGCAGAAGCACAGGAAAAATCTGTACAGAAAGAAACATAAAAGTACAGTGAGGCAGGGTAACCGAATGATAACCAAATACTGGAACACTTTCCCCCCAATGTGAACTCCTAAAGTGCAAATTACAACATTCTCAAAGCTCCAGCATCTCAGTGCAGTTTTTGTTACATCTGAAAACAAAGATACAGATCAATTATACTCAAGAGAAAATACCTTAACATCATTCCTTGCAAGAGTACAGCTTTGAGTAAGACATGCCACACCTTCAGCAGTGGTATTTTAAATACCAATCACAGCTGATCATGGTTTCACTGCTGAAAGAAAACACTGGCATAATGTTGTTTCCCAGCCTTGGTGTCACATTAAATCAGAAGCAAGGCCCTCGATAGCTCCTTTAGCCACTAGTTTCCAGACAGAGATACTTTAGAGCTGGCTCACTGCAGCTACAAAGCAAGAGCATAAATTAAGCAAGCCCGGTATTCACCGGGATAGGGGCTCTCAGTGGTTTTGGTGATGCTACTCTGCAATGAATTGATTTGAGGACCCCTCCATTTCTGAGGGGCTGCCTGGGGATTTCCAGCTGTCGCCAGAGAGTCCACAGTTGGGGACAACAGGACACCTACTCAGCACAACCTCATGCCACAGTGATTGCTGACTGCCAGACTCATGACCCTGGGCAACTGGATGCTCTAAAACAAACCCAACACCCAATGCATTGCTAGCCAAAATGAAAAACCACTTGTAAAATGGCTTAAATTTGTGGTTGCTCCATCACCCCAGTCCACCACAGAACTGAAATCAAACCAGTTACACTGATGCATTGGTCCAGCAGCAAATCAGTTGACATAAAAAAATGTTTCCTAGTCACCGTTACTATAAAATCAGTACAAAGCCTTTGTTCAGATCTACCCTTCATCTCACACGTGGAAGCTAGCCAGCTGCACGTGGGCACCGAGGCTCTCCCTCCTTTGGGCAGGTCCGGTTTCCTCTGGCAGTGCCCTTGCAGCATCCACACCGCAGAATTATGGACCCTCTCATTTCTTGAGCCTGATTCTCATGCTTTGTAGGATAAATAAACAGACATTTTCAAACCATTTGATCCTCGGGTTAAGAGATTGAGATCAGGCATATAAATAAGCGATAAGGAACCAGGTGGTGACAACACACAGTCCTTCAGTGAGAAAACAAACGCGGTGCACGACGTGACAACCCCACGACCCCTACACGAGGTGTGAGCTCCCCGGACGCTGAGCCTGGGCTCCGGGACGCGATGGGGCCCCGCACCTGGACCTTATTAGCAACTGGAGATGCTCGGAGCGCTCCCCGGGCCGCCTCCGAGCGCAGCACCCCGCGGAGAGCGGCGGCGAGGCCGCGGGCCGGGGCCGGGGCTGCCCGGGGCGAGGCGGGCGGCCGGCGGGGCCAGCGGGGCCGGCGGGGCCAGCGGCCCCCGGCCCCGGCCCCGCTTTGTGCTCGGCGCCGCCGCCATTCAGCGCCGCGCGGCGCCCGCCGCGGCCGGTAGATGGCGCTGTCGCACCGCGGAGGCGGCCGCGGCTCCGCTGCGCGCAGCGCGCTCCTGCCGCGCCCCGCCGCGGAGGGGCCGCCCGGAGCCGCTGCCGGGGGCCGGAGCCGGCTGCAGCAGCGAGCGGGGGGGCTTCCACTGCCGGCACTGAAAAGCGGTCACTTTCTTAGCGAGTGATGCAATCAAAGCTGGTTTCTGTTTTGTTTTTTTTTTTAATTTACGGGGCTTGTATCATGATTTAAAAAAAAAAAAAATTAACATGAAAGAAATCAGCTTGCTGCAAACCCCCAGCAACTCCGGGGAATTCCTGCGTAGAGATGAATATGGATGAAAATCTATATTACCCCAGGCACCAACTTAGCACAGGATGTTTATGAAATATTCCTGAAATGTAGTTTATTTACAAATCAAGTTATCCACTTAGGTGAGATACTTAAAACATTTATGTGTTTAGTGGACAGTTATTATTACTACTTATCACTTGTTAAGCACCAGGTGCTCCGTGCTGTACAAGCCACACACGTAAGAAGTCAGTCCCTCCTGCTAAGAAGGTACAACGGAGGGGCCTGGTCCAAAGTCTGGGGAAGTTTTTTCTGAATCGGGCCGTAGTTGGTGACAAGATGCCCAAGGAAACCGAGGAGGGAATGAAAGCTTTAAGGATTTTTTTTTCCATTAGGTTTGTTTATTGGTTAGCTATATTTCTTCAGAATACCCGCTGGATCAAAGTTCATTTCAAGGAATTTTGATCACGAAATAACCGGATCGGAAGCGGCTTCCTTCTTCCCTTGTTACGTATCTGCATCAGAGGCTTTTTCCTTCTTCCTTTGAGCACTGGGCAGAAGAGATCGTGTACCCAGCCCTAACAAAACCCAGTTTCACACCATTAAAAGGAGGATAAATTGGAACACTCACGAAGGACTAGACGAGCTTCAAAGGAATATTTTTAGCAAACCCCTGAGTCCTAACAATTTGTAAAATGAGAAAAATTCCTTAGCAGTCTCCGAGCTGTATTCCAGTACACGGAGCTGTATCTCTGTGTACTGGCACTGCACAGTATGCAAATATATTGCATTCTCTATTTTTGTCTGTACATGCTTTTCAGTAAGGGCACACGAAAGCACTATCCCTTTCTCGTATAGAAAGCTATAACTATGGTAACAGGATGTCATCTGTTGCAAAATGCTGGGGTTGCTTTTTTTTTTTTTTTTAAATGGTGACTTTACGTCCACTTTCCCACACATATCTTAAGATTTTGCATCTGTAGCAAACCTGTGTTCACTGAACTTGGTTTTAGAGTAGGAGAAAACTTCATGGCTAGTAATCTATGCGGTGCGTGTCCTCGCTGAGCAGAAAGCTGTGTCATGCGAGACACGGAACCGAGCACGCCACAACTTTAGGGCAGAGGGTAGCAATTCTTTTCATGAAGAAGAATCTCTCTAACTCATCAAAAGAGACAGACGTTGCCCGTACAGAGTTTAAAATCACAGCAAGAACTTGTTACCCTTTTGCAACCTCTCTGGACGGAGTCTGTTTCTCCATTCGGTGAAGAGGGAATCGCTCGAGGTACACGTACAACCCCTTCCCTTTTAACTGCCTCGCCATCCCTGAGGAAGGGATGAAATTCTGCGCTTTAGAGCAGGGTTGTTCTTTGTTTGTTGATTTGTCCCCCGTTCTGTTTTAAGCAGGTACTTCAAATAGAAACCACCTAATACAAATATCAGCTTCACAGAAAAACCACTGTTAAACTATCAAACATAAAATCTGGAGTGCCTATACTATGTATATTTTGCATACAACACAATTTATTTTTCTGTGCCATGTCCTTTCTCAAAATCATCCCCAAGTAACCTCTTCCTGCCTATTAAAATTGCATTCTTTTTCATGTAAAAGAGGTGAAAAATATACGCGTAGTGGTTGAGCCTTTGTTATTACATGCTATTCCTCATCAAATGTTTAAACTCTTTTCTCAGGTAATCTTGAATTTTGCAAGTGTTCAGCTGTATCAGAGCAGCACAGGGACAGACGAGTCGGTGCTACCCCTGTATCAGTAATGAGCTCCCTCAGTGCAGTCCTGAATTAGGTCCTAGCCTACCAAGTTGCAGAGCTTTCTCTTGCATTATTTTTTCTTCATGAATATTGGTTAAGAAAATAACTTGTTAATGAAGGGAAAAAAAGGATATAAAAAAAGCAATTTTAGAAGGTACAGTGGAAAAGATATTTCATAGCAAGTAACTCAGTTAAAGCTGACCAACATGCATCAACAAACCAGAACCCCCGAAATTCAAAGGCAAATATTCTCTCCTTAGCTCGCCCCTTTACGGTAAGGTATTACAGCCCATTTCACAGTGTTTAGAGAGTCATGCTCTTTGCAGGCTGTTCTACTGTGTAAATATGAATGCAGAGCAGAAGAGCCGTCATCCTTCTCGCTAAATTCCCGAAACTTTAGGGAATTTAAAGACAGACCTTTAGCAGCATTTTAAGCCCTTTGAATATAAAATTTGCCCTTTCTCTCTTGAATAAAAACTGAAAAGGAAAAGCCCCCCCAAACCTTCCCTGGATGTTTTAAAGAAGTTCATCGACTAGATAAGCATCAATGCTGATGGGATGGGCATATTTTTTTAAAATATAATTTCTAAAAATATATGCTTTCCTTTCAGTAGGAGCTGGGCAGAAATGGGTGGTAGGATTTTTGGTCTCTGTTCTGTAGGATGTCAGACAATATGGTCTTTTGTGGTTTTAAAATTTATGAATTTAGGAACTGCTCCAGTTATTTAGGAAGTCATTGTCCCTTTGAGTTCAGGGAGGTAAAAATGAAGTAAAATTAAAAGCTTTTAGAAAAATACCTTTAATTTGGTATTTATTTGAGAGGTAAGTGTCATAGTTCTGTACCATATATATATGAAAGATGGTTTTAAATGGGGCTTTTTAATGTTACAGGTTCATCTCCTGTGAAGTTAGATTATTACATAAATAATCTCTTGAGAGCTGATTTTACATGTGAAAACTGACACGGCACAGCATGCTCAGAGAAGCTGGAAGCATGCGTGCTAAACCTGTGTACTGACATGTCTGAATTTTTTTTAGGGCTCCTTAGCAAAAATAGCTCATATTTACAGTGAAATAAATCGCCTGCCTTTAACGGTCATTTTCCCAAAGCATCTGCTGAAAAGCTTTCCTCCACGTGCTGCACCTGCTAAAATCAGATTAAAGAACAACCAAAGCTGTTTTCTAAAGGGTCCATGTCTGGGGGGAGGGTGGGGAATTAAAAAAGGAACCGCAGTCAGGAAGACTTTTCAAAAAGTATTTTGTGGTTTTAAAATGGGAAAATGAAAACATAATTCTCATTTTTTTTAATGAAACAAGTAACTAAAATAATACCAAGATAAAAGCCAGCAATAAAAATCAAGTTAAAAGCTCTCCCTTGGTTAAGGTTTAATTCAAAATATAAGAATGTTTGTAACCAAATTAAAACTATCGCTATACCTAAGCAATCCTGCAGTGGCTGTGGAGTATTCTGCAAAGAATAGATCTTTGCATTCTACTAATTCTTCAGGGCAGAAATGCATCACCTTAGTTCGAAGAATAGGCGTTTTAAGGATGTTATTGGGTAAATGCTGAATTATAATATTAATCGGTTTACTGGTTATTAATTTGGCGCTTAAATATTAGGGAAAAAATGCTCGGCTCTCAGTATTTGTCCTGACTGAAGGTTAGAAATGAAGAGAAATAAAACCCTGATGGACAGAATCTTTGTTTCGGTAATTACTAACAAAGCCAGCTGTGATGTACCTGAAAAGGACAGATCAGGTATCATTTCTGCTTTAAATACTACATCTGCTTTCAATATTTGTGGTCATTTCAGGTCTCTGTGCAAAGTTATTTAATGCTGCCGTTTGTTGTGTAACACCAATGTATTCTGTGATACCGGAGTTCTGCCAGTTCAAAGGAGATGGCCCTATGGAACATCTTTTTCATGTCATGGCTTTTGCTAGAGGCTTTTGTTTAAAGCATGCTTCCAGCACACTGTCTTGTCTCTCCCACTCTCTCTCCTCCTTGTGTGCGTGAAATAGCAAAGTAATCTGCAATATAAATTACAAAATCAACTGTTGAGTTTACAAATTGAATACGCATGAAAATATTGCATAATATTACTACCTTCCTCAGCCTAATATAGGTAAATATGTCTGAAATTTGTGTTGGTTGAAGAGTGGATATTTATGTACTGTAGATATTAATTACAGTTGGGCTAATTTAAAGTTTCTGTTATTAATTCCTTTATAGTTTTCACTGCCATCAGGATTAACTGCAGCCACCTACAAGCACAACCATTTGGTAATATTCTTAATTACACTGAGGAGACATTCTTCTTACAGTTAAAACAGTGCTTTAACAAGCGCCTTCTAGTCTCTTTTGTTTATTCAAAATAAATATTAGCCCAGGGGAAAAAAAAAAAAAAGAGACCAATACTCTGAGAATAAAAATGGGCTGTAGGGACTTAGGCTAGCAATGATTTTGGTGAGTGCTTAATTTCTTGTTTGGTTGAAAAAAGACTGGATTGGCTATTGACAGGTCCCTATCAATAGGCAGACCCCGGAGGTCTGGCTATTTGCACATGGCCTGATTGACTTGTCCTTAATAGACATATAATTGTTGACAAATACCTTCCAATAGACTGTGGCAGGCATGGCCAGGCAGACAAAAGAGGCTTCTCTACGACACAGACCAAAGCAGAGTGATTCAAGAGACACGGCACCTTAACCAGGAAATAGCTGGCTTCCCCAAAGAAGCTTCTAGAGTAAAACCTGTAAAATCAACCCCGTTTTCTACCTCCAGCAGCTGACAGGCAGCTCAGACATAAAAAGCAGCATTGTCCGAAGAACGTGTGGGATCCATTCAGGATGTCCCTTCTTCTAGGCAACTTCAAAATACATCTTAATCGTAACATACAGCTTAATTGCAACAGTAAACCTATGCACTTAGCCCCCCCCTTTTCCCAGAGCCTGTGGTTTTTAAAAATGTGACTGGATTTTTTCCTATTACTGTTTGCTCTCCCTCAGGTACTTTGTCCTTAAGCATCCACCCCAGCTGTTGTTAGGGGCAGGATCCCAGGGTAGGTGGACCTTCTGTTGCTCTTAAGTCCTAATGTTTCCACCAATTCATTAAATAATATTGTAATATGAATTTTTACAAGCAGAAAAATTGAGTGCACTGGCTGGAGGTGCATGGTTCTGAAGCTTTCCAGTCTCCATTGATTCTTGCAGCCATTGTGGGTGGTTGGTGCCTCTGAAAACATGATTCAAAAATGGATGCTTAATGTTGGTCACCTATTTGTGAAAATTTTGGCTGACTTTCCAAGGAACCTCAGGAAATCTGTGGTGGAGCTTACAGTCTACATCTAAGGATCTGACTCTAAACACAGCCTCATTTTGTGCAGTGCCTTCACACAGACGCAGTTCTAAACGAGAGAGTTTAATACATTTACTGTGCTATTATTTTCTGTGTTAAATAACAGCACAGAAAAGAAAACGAAGAGGTGTAGGCAAAGGAAAAAAAGATAATAAACTGCATTTAGCTGTCCTCAAGATAATAGTTCTATATTAGATATGTTGGGGAATTAATTACATGGATTTTTAGAATGTTTAGTACATTATAGGCATTGCAATACTTGTCACAAGACAAAAGGCCATTGAAATGATGCAGTACAGCCTTAGGCAGCCATAAAAGAACAAATTGTTCAAGTTTGTGCATCAGTGCGAGATTCAAAGAACCCTGGCTCCAAGAAAAATAGCAGTGAAATTTAGAGATGTACCTACTCTGTGGATTTACCCAGAAGTGGACTGAAACCTGGACTCTGGCCTTTCAGTCCTGGGTTTGGTGCGCCTGCCTTTCCCTGTCAGCAGCAAGCTGAGAAATCACTCTTGAAAGTTTGCCTTGCAGGATTTCTTCCCTTGGTCATTTTGGATTTAGTAATGTCCTTCCCCTTGGGATACGGTGCCTGTCAGGTAGAGGTAACACCCTTATCCTGTGGTGTAAGCAACTCGCAGAGAGAAGACAGAGACATGGGGGAGGAGGGTCAGGAAGGGTGCTCCTTAAATCTCTACGCTAATGTCTTCCCACCTCCCACCTCTGAGCTCCCCCACCTCTTTCCTCCCAAACTAATAAAAACAACCATTAAAAAAAAGAGAGACACAGAGAAAAAAACAGTGCAGACCGTGATCACAGAGGCAAGCAAAGCAGGTTACAAATTAGTGTGACACCATCAAGGTGACACTGTAGACAACCTCTGACACCCGACACAAAGCTGAATGCCTTGTGCCAAAAAGACCTTGAGCCTTGTCTTTGATTCTTATTGATCAAATACATAGATTAAATACAGTATCAGATGGCAAGGCTAAAGCCTGGGATTCTGCATACAGCGAAGACCCTCAGACATGAAAGAACAGATATACAACGGAGATAGAGAGACAGACAGAGAGAGAGAATAATTGTATTGTGAATAAACAGATGTAGGCTGAGGCAGGCAATTTTATCTGGCAGATGGGCAGGGCTTTTTGTACTTACTGCACTTCTTACAGGTCATGAAATCCAAATGTCAATAATATTAGGAGTAAGGGACAACATTTTTAACGGCGTTTTTGCAATCCCCAAACATTCCTGAGCATGTGCATCCTGTGACCAGCTGCTTCAAAATGGTGTGCGCGCTTGTGTGTGTGTGTATATGTCCATTAATTCAGAATTACTCCAATTACGAGCTTTTGATGCTCCAAACCCCTCTTTCTAACCCAAAAGAGATGGAGAGCCCTCGGCCTGTCCAATCAGATCATTTTCCCTCCTGCCTGCAGCAGATGTAAGCAATTTACTTTTTTATTTCTGCATATTCAGTGCGAGCGGAGCTGTTGGTGACTTCTCACCCCGGAGCCTGCAGGATTCTAACCCTATCAAATTAAAGCATTTTGCTCACTTATTCCCAAGCGCTCGGCTGGTGCTTAGCAGGCCTCCCGCTGCATAGCAATGGCGGGCGTTCGTGTCCGCTCATACCCCGAGCCTAATCAGAGATTATTAAGGAAAATATACAGTGCTTTAATTTGATGAGACTGGTTATAGGTACTGCAGTTAAAGGTCACACTCTTGCGTGTATCTCCCTCAGTCACTGTAATATTTCCCTCTCGCTTGACAATCCTCAGCTCCAAACAATAGGCCAAGACGACACGTTTATTTTTGTCACGCTGTGATGAGCTCAACAGGGACAAAAATGAATTATTTAAAGTTCGCATAAACAAACAACCCCAGGCCAGGTTCCCCTTAGCCCACTCACCCCCTCTGCATTTTTGCGCACGTGTGTGCGTGCACACGCTTTGTCTCTCTCTCGCCTTTACAGAACACGCAATAAAAACCTTCCTCAGTTGGAAAGCAAAGCCATCTAGATGTCAGGCCCAGATACGATGGTAGCCAGTAGCCACTGCCTGCTGTTGGCTGCTGGGCGAGACCCTGCCCATTCAAGCCCTGCAGAAGCGCCTGGGTACGTCCCAGCGTCAGGTGCCCGGAAAGGACTTTCCAGCTTCTTTGGCTCTGAAAGCTTTCCCCACCCAGTAGGAGGTAATGGAGCTATCCAGGGCGAAAGAAAACACACACAAGGCCTGATACAGCAGGCTCTGAGCCTTCCTGCTGCCACAGTGGGAACCGAAGGGGTTCAGCTCAGTCCTGTGCAATTTAAAGGCTGAGGGAGTGAGGGAAGTGCATCAACTCCAACCTGCCCGCCTGTGCCATGGTAATCAGCTCGAGGCCTTGTCTAAATTCACACTGCTTCTAGCAGAGGCTCTGAGGGTGTGGAAAAGGGGGGGAGAGAGGGGATACAACAATTTTCTTCTTCTGTCAGCCTTAACTCTGCTGCCATTCGTTAAAACAGCGAGGTGGTTTAGTCTCTTGTAAGAGCTGCGTGGTGGGGAGGAAAAGCGCGAGCCAGTGAGAGACGGGTGGGTTAATTCTAATCTCCTTTCGAGCCTAATGGTTTGAGCATATGTGTCCATGCAGCAGACCAACAGCAGGCTTATTTACCTCCAACATTTACATGAGAATTGCTTTATGCAGCTGTATGTAAAAATTCAAACCACACAGTGTCACTGTATCACACAGGTCAATCCAAAGCCCAGTGGCATTATAGCAAGAGACAAAAGCCTTACCACTTCACCAGGGTTTCCTTTACGACTGAAAGTTGTTCTATTAAAAATGAAAAACAACAACAACAAAAATGTGAGCCTATTTCCACTGCTGCCCTCCTTCCACATTCCCTCCATATTCCTCAAAGGCTGCCAGAATTATGGGGACCTGGAGCCTGATCCTGTTTTTGCCCCTCTCAGCAGGCTGCAGGGAGGGCTGCAAAGGACGTCAGGATCAGGCCAGCTTCATTTTGTGTCTGTGAATAATCCCGTTAGCTGATCCCCAGGCATAGACTTTTTATATACACATTACTGATGGGCAAAGGCCGAAGTGTTCACGGAGGTGCGGTTTCAGTATTTATCCTAAACAGAGGCAGACAGGCTCAGGCTGCTTGGGATGCTACAGGCATCCTGGTCCGTCTGGTAAATTGCTTGTGATTGCCTGGTTGTTGGTTTCTTTTTCTCCCCCAAATTTGAAGGGTCTGTGGTATCTCCAGAAAAGCCACAGCTATATGTACTGTGGAAATACATACTATATGCATTTCTTCAGAGAAATGGGGAATCCTGTGCTGCAGGAGAAATCAGGATCTTTCAAAATCACCTCAATTATATTGTGCTATGCTGATAGTATCCCACCTTCTGCCATAAAAAAAGCCACTGTGCTTCAGGACCCCTAATTCTAACTGTTTCTAAAGTAATCTGATAAGCTTTGACTGGTAAATTTGACCAGTATTTCTAGCATGAACATGGTCACATACAGCATTAGCAGTCTCTGCAGTGGAACTCCCGCAGAAAATGCAAAAGTATATCAAGGGGGAAAAAAGTTACCTGCACTTTTTTTAAACTTCGTAAAAACTTTTTCTGTGGAGGCTTGGGACAGTTCTTATTTTAGTCTGAACCAATTATTCAGCCTTAATACCTGGACCCTGGTATGCCTCTCTCTTTGATCAGAAAGAACTTGCCTGAAGGCCAGCTCAAGAGAGGTTCAAAGTCAAATGCTTTGATTTAAACCACTCTGCTCCCATCCATGAAAGAAGATGAGAAGAAGCTCTCTAGTATAAGACACGGGTAAGTGCAATGCAGCATGTCACATGCAGTATTACAATGCAAAGCATACGAAGAGATGTTTCGGGGAGCACAGTGCTTAAAACACAAATCACCCTAACAATCTGGTGGGTTCGGCAGCGGTAAAACACCCTAGGGATTACAGCAAAATTCTCTAGCCTGTGAGAAACTTCTCATAGTCCACAGTAATGCAAGGAATAGAGATCTTCAGCACGACCAAGGAGCAAGACTCAAATGCTTGTGCTCTGAGAGCCTCTGGAACAACATTTATAAGGGTCTGCTAGAAACATATGGAGGATAGGATGCTGCTGGACCATTCCAGTTCTCTGAACATTTCTTTCCTTGAGACATTTTGCTACATCACTCAAATAATCATTTAGCTATGTCACTATAAAGACCTTTCCAGAGTTTATAAAACTTGGAGCACACTAGAGACCCCTGCCATAGTATCTTATGAATAGTAGGATGACACCTGCTGCCTGCCATGGAAAGGGACAGGACTCAGGCCCAGAAATCACCCTGGATTCTGCACAAAGAAAGGAAGCACAGTCTTCTGATGGCAATCGGAGTTTGTTCTCCTTTCCTACTTTCCTCAGGTACCTTGATGAGTATTTCAGCCTTTGAACCCCCACACGTACCAAAAGAAGAAATTCTCCTCGGGCTTCACACAGGAAATGAAATGCAGGAAACACAATATCAAAATACAGCCTTCCACTGACAGTGACACCATTTTATTGCTCGGGTTGTAATCACTCTTTGGGAGAGTGATCATTTCCCCACCATGTACAGCAACACGGCAGGCAGGCTGCACTGGCTGGAAATGCAGGGAGATGATTTTCCCCCTTGCCATTCAGAACTTCACTTTGTTGACAAGAACTAAGGGAATAAAAAGGAGAAGGGCTTTTTCAGGTATCTTTTTCCATTTCTGGTGAATGAAAGTAACTTTCCTTTAACTATCAGTGCTGTGGTGAATACATTTACTCACTGTATCCTGCTGGGTCTTTTCACTGGGGAAGGTTTTGATGGCAGAGCCCTTCTTTTCTCCACTGACTGGTACCTTAGGCATTTTCCTATCTTCTTCTTTTCATTAATTTGCCCCGTCTATCCCTTCTGGTGTCCTGGTAATTCAAACAGGAGAAGCCCAGAATTCATTGCAGCATAATACAACTCTATTAAAGCAAACCAGATCTGATTTTTTCCTTGGAATGGGACCTGGGGCCTCTTCGGAAGAGAGCTCTCCAAACTCCATCCCCACAACAGTACCAGTGATTTCAGCAAGACAGCCCTTGTGTGCAAGCTTTGCTGGCCAAGGCCTCCTTTCAAGATGTACCCTGATGGGGAATTAGAAAACCACCACGGTAACATGTTCCAGGGCTGCTACATCATCACACCTTGTGGTATGATGCTGCTATACACCATGCTCACCGCACACCAGCAGCAGTGGCATAAGCAAAGGAGACAAACTAAGTGTTTCTGATATTGAGAAAAGCAACTCAGGCCACAAAAAGGGAAGAGTTTGAGGGCAAGGCTTTAAAACTCCACACCCCCCCCCCCCCCCCAATAATCAGCATAAGGGAATCTTGATTTAGAGATTATGTTTTCCTCATTCTGACTATCAAGTCATATTCGTTCTTTTCAGGCTCTGGAAAGGTCTGTTATAAATGTATAATCCCATAAGCAAAAGAAAATAAAAAACAACATGCAAAAAAGCATGCCGGGGCTGAGGAGACACAGTACATGAGATCAAACCATCAGAAAAGTAAAACACAGGGGAGGATAAACAAGAGCAGGAAAGAGACGGTGCAAGAGAAAGAGAATAATTAACAAACAGCATACGCTATATGGAGCAGGAGAGTCCAGCTCATAAAAAGCAAACGTTGGTCTCTCTTCTCTGTTTACAGAGTAATTCTGGAGGTTTTGAGACGAGAATGATGAGAAACTAATTTCCAGGGTGCACCTCAGATGTTTGGTACACAGCTCCACAGAAGACCACAGCTTGCTGCCATCAGCCAAATGCATCTTGCAAGAGGTGAAATAAAAATTTAATACAACCTACCCTGTTAAACTATCCAGCCAGGCCAGCAAGGTGCTCATTTTCTGCTTATCAAATTCAGGTTTTGTGAATGCTGTGTGCTATGCTGCTTTGTCTAAACCATGGCTTGCTGAACTCCACGTACTTCCACACACTCTAGAAATGCTCCGGGTAAAATACAGAGGGAAATTTGACACAGCTTGAAATCTACCTAGGTGAAAGGCACTGTTAGAAACCAGGGTGGAAGGAAGAATAGTTGTTTCTTGGTTCAAAAGTTCCTGCCATGTTCTCTCCCAAGGAAGGATCTCTGCTTTTTCAGTATGCTGTCAGTCTCCACCATTGGTAATGAGCAAAAAACATTTCAGTACTACTCCAATATAGTTAGAGAGCACCTTCTGTAGCCACTGCTTTTTAAAAAAGTTTTTTGACTCCCATGGCATGACCTTCCTCCAGAGAGAGGTAAATCTACATGGACATGACAAGAGAGATCTTAAAACCTCTTGAAACAGCTATGAGCCAGAAAGTGAAGAAAAGAAGAGTCAGACAACCTTGAGAACACATCAAGGTTCGGTAAATGTCATGGTGAGCCTTATGGAGCTCTGATCACTTGTGTTTCTTGCTGCAAAGCCTAATGCAGTGCGTGTGTGTGCACGTGTGTGCAGCTGGCATGTTTTCTTCTACACTGACAGGCCAGGAGGAGCCACATATTTGATTGTGCCACGAAACTCTGGAATTCAAGCAGGGATTCACAGTTCATAAGGATGCTGTGAAAGAGAGATGAGAGAAATGGGAACTTCAGAAAAATGCGTTGGACTTTGGAAAGGAAATTAACCAATTTCAACATAATTTAAGTGAATGGAAAGAGATCAAGGGAAGAAGGAATGAAAATTGCTATGGAGGTTAGGATGCGTTGAGAGTGCAGAAGATTTCACAAGCCTAAATGAACACCTTGCTTTTATTTTCTCTTAAGAGTGGCAATGTCAAACATTAGGAAATGACAAAGACACTGTCATTTAGAAATATACCTACATCTCAACAGGAAACAAAATTAACATGTCAGTGCATTTTGGCCAGGAGACTGGAGGATCTCTAGCTGAGAATGAACACATGAAATTGCACATCCAGTAGCAACTGTCAGTAGCTAATAGAGCTAGCAAAGTGGTGCACTATAACATGGGGAGGGAATAGCAGTACCTACCCCTTTTGTACCTACTTCTTGTACCTTGTAGTAGCATTTTCTTCTTCTTAGAGTAGATAAAGGGGATTTAGGGAAGACCTGTCAGTCAGTCCTTAATAGCTTACTAGATTTTAGAACAAATTTGAAGGAAGAATCAGAAGGAGTAAAGGGCAAACATTTTATCATACGGGTTTCCTGAAGCTAGACTATGCCAGGCTATCCTGAGAGGTTTTTGATAAAAATTATTTTTTAAATTAAAATTCTTAAAATGTATCCAGTCTTCATTAAAGTATTTCAGCATTGGGAACTACTTATTTCACTGGGGGAAAATAGAGAATTAGTCAGAACTCTAAGGTCTGGGTTGGTGACAGGGGCAGTGAAGATGTAATATGCTGCAGGGGGAAATATGGGACTGGAGGGAAGATATTAGGGGAGTTCCTCAAAGATCAGTCTTTGGACTGATCTCATTTAATGGTTCATTAATAAACTTGGCACAAAAAGTAAGAGTGTTCAAATGAAATTTGCAGATTGTACAAAGTTGGGAGGCACCATCAACACAAACGAAAATCGCAGTATCATACAGGAAGAATTGGATGACCTTGAGGACAGAAGTAATAGAAATGGGATGAAATTGAACAGTACAAAATGCAAGGTCATGCACTAAAGGACTAATAATGAGAATTTCTGCCAGAAGCTGTTGGGAATGACAAAGGAGGAGAAAGACCTGGGTTTGCTAGTTGATTACAGGATAAATATGTGCCATATAATATAATGCAACTGAAAAGGCAGATGCAATCCTAGGATTCATCACCTGTAATAGTGCTAATAACAAGAGGAAAATATTAATGCTACTACACAAAGCACTGGTGAGACATTATCTGAAATACAGTGTAAATTCTAGTTACCCATGCTCAAGAAGGATGCATGCAAATTGGAGCAGAGGGTGCAAAGAGGACTATTACAATGATCAAGGAACTGGAGAATTTCTGAGAGGAAACTAAAAGAGTCTGCTTGTTCAGTCTACCTAAATGATGGCTTAAAGGGACACAGATACAATTCAGGAACAGGGGGTGTCCATACCAGCTATATAAGGATATATACATGTAGGGGTGACCCAGGAAGAAACAGCTATAAACTGGCTTTGAGTTCACATAATTTGGGAATTACAAGATGTTTCTAACCATTGGAGTAAAGATTCCTGAAACGACCTTCCAGTGAGTGTAGCGGAGGGAAAAATCCCAAACCAAAATACGAAAATGCATGCAGATAGTTTTAAAATATAATCTGATCAGATTACGAATGCTACAACATAACATAACATGGTGGCCATGGGGCAGCAAAGTGGATTTGATATTCTAGACACATGTTCTCAGATCTACAAATAGTCTTTTGTATTATTCCTTTAAGGCCCAGGAAGATGGGAAGAGACATCACTTTGCCATCCAAGAGGATGAAACCAGTAAACAGGAGAAAGTTGGCACAAAAAGCATGTTTTACAACATGAGAAGAATCTTTTGGAGAGGAGAGTTAGTCAAGTTAGTATCTCAAAAAAGATAATGGAAAATTTAGTTCATGTCTATGTCATATCCCAAATCCATTTTAGGGAAAGATACTACTTTTTTAGCTGAGAAGACTTGTGGATAAAAAACTTGATTTTTCCACATTCTAAGAGCCCACTGGCCAGCTGTAACATATGCTTTTTGGTTTTCTCTGGAAATATGTCTTGACATCAATAATTTATTAGAAGTCCTGGATTGGGTTGTCTATGACATAAATCAGCTATTGGTACCCATATAGCCCACTGGAAACAGTTCTGGTTTTTACAGACTTATTTTCATGAGAAAGGAAATACGAATAAAATTGTAATACAATCTGGCAGTATCTGGGGCTCAAATCTCTGTGCTTCATATACCAAAACAAAAATTTGGTGATCTAAAACTGTCTTTCTCCCTGACCTGAGTCTTTTTGAGCTCTGCCCTTTTTATGTACAACAGGACATTTAAAAAAAAAAAAAAAGGACAGAATTTGCAAAAGGCGAGATAAAAAAAGACAAAACTAAACAGAAAAACAAAACTACCAGGAAACATTGCAAGAGGAAACAAACAAGAAAGCATCCATCTGAATGTTCACCCAGGAAATCATTTTTGCAACAGTTTGCGAGAAATGAAGAAGAGCTGGGAAGGAGCAACTCAGAAGAAAGCAGATATTTTTGCTCGCCGGGAGGATGAGTATTGACCTGATGACTTTCAATATTGTATCCAACTACAGCATATGATCCCCTCAACTTCATAAAGGCACAAGTTCCAAAAACTTTCCCCACTGAGCATTACAATAAGCCACTAAAAATGGAATAATTTAGCAACTGCTTCTGTAGTACATAAGCAGGGTACTAATGACATTTTCAGTGCTGGGGCAGGGCATGTTACTTGCTTCCTAATCCTAGATGGAAATTTTCAGAAAATTAGTTTCTTCACTGAAAAACCTAGCTTCAAACTAACCACTGTTATCTGTAAATTCTAATAAATAAGGCCAAAAAAGTGCAAAAATATTCAGAAAACTCTAGACACACACTTTCAACATTTTTTTAACCATATACTTTGCTACTTCTCTCCAGACAACATTTTCAGCACAAATATTGTTGAAGCGCAATAAAAAATAACATGAAAACAACCCAAGCATTTTTGATATAGGTCAAGCAAAATATTTTTGATAACCCAATGCACTTTTGGGGGGAGGATTGATTCTTGTGCGAAATAGCTTTTTTTTTTTCCCCCAAATGTCAGCTAAGTCCTATTTGATAATTTTTTCTTTAATCTTAGTTACTGGATGAGAAAAATCAGTTATTCAGCTGCTCTAATGGCAACAGTTGGAGGGACAGAAGGGGAGATTTTACACTGCTGGAGTTTAGACACCTAAACTGGCCAATGCTGCTTGTGCTTAGCAAATAATAATGACGAAATGAATCTTCCGTTGTCTAATGGGTGCCTGAGGCCAGTGGAGGATGTCTGTGATAGGAACGCTATCAGAGCTTCACAACAAAACTAGTGGGGAGTAAGGCTACATATAAAATATACAGGTATATACAAATAGGCATATAAGTATATAAATAGGTAATAGGTATATAAAAATGTAGTCAAATGACCTGAATATATGAACACATTCCTGCTTTGAAATGGCGTTATTATGAATGTTCTTGCTGATTTGAAACCTCAGCTAAATACTACATTAAGAAATGTTTAATTACAAACATGGCAGACAGTGACAGGTATTTCTTTCTGCATTGACATGATAACATTATCTCACTGTAAATTCTTGATTCACTTTCTAAGGTAACTGGAATGGCTACCAGTGTGTAAATAAGGAAATGTGGGGATATGCTGTAGAGTGCTGCTGACTACTTACTGCTGTACGAGAATAACCTCATGCAGTGGAATTCAATTTGCCCATTTACATGGATGTGTCTTGGATGGGAAGTGTCACTATTCTGCCTTGCCAAGCACTGCAGCTCCTGCTATGGAAACACAATGAAACCAAACAATTAGTTAGAATTATTGCTCTTAAAGAAAACTGATTTGCTTGTCTGTCTTCTAAGAAAAACTCAGTTACCGTATACTATCAACCTTGGCTTGACTGGCAGTGATTTTCCTGGTCTAGTCTGCTGGGAACCTTAAATGAACATGAGCAATTATAAACCCAAAGTCTTCAGCAATTTGTAGGCATTATCTCAGGATAATTGCCCTAAAATGTTCACGTTGCAAAGCAAAGGTAGATAATTTAAAAATCCATCTTTCTCTGTCTGCACTACGAGTTGGGCATAACACTCTTCCCTCCTGCGGGCCTTGTAGTAGTGTAATAAAGCTTGGAATTGGTCTTTTGAAAATGTCTATTGCTGTCTTTTAGAAAGCAAAGAGGCCAAATCTGAGTTTAACCTTTTCTAGCTTTATTATTTTTATAAAATGAAACCCAAGTCATATTTTCTGGCACAAACAGAGAAAAACTGGAATATTAAAAGTCAAGGGAACAAACCTGCCCTGAGGAGCTCTGGACAATAACATCCATTGCATGAAAGCTTTCCTGCTCCCTGGGTAAGACGAGTACCCCTCAGAAGGAAACACTGGGTCTTGGCCTCCTCATGGCTGTCTGTGCACTAACTGAGCTTAATATTTTCCAGGAGTTCTACTTATGAGCTTCTAAAAGTGCTCATAAGTGCTCAGCTCCCTCTCCACAACTGGGAAAAACCTCCTGAGAAGTGCTGAACATTTCTCTCTTCCCATGCCTCACACAACTGCCTCATCTGTAGGTGGTTTCCTCAGTTCCTTGCCCCCATCCTACTGAGCAGGCAACTGAAATGCATTCATTGCCTTACTGATTTATAACAGTTCTTCCCTCCACTGCAAGGAAGGAAGACTGTTTCTGGCTTATGAGCAAAGCACAATCATCCCTGAGCTCCTTCTGCGAAGAACTAGCAGGAAGAAGGATGTCTGGAGTGAGGAGGAACAGAAAGGCTCACACCCTCCAAATTTTTTTGGAGGCTTAGGAAAACAAGCCATCACTGTATTTTTCCTTGCTTTGACATAATCAAACCACACAAAAACCCCTTAGTGAAACCAGACTTTTGCAAAGCCCCAAAACTTGTCTCAGTGAAGAATGGAGAGTACTGACTTCTGAGAGAGGGAGAAGAGGCCCCCAGAGCAGGAACATCTAGTACAGTAGGTATCTAGTATCTGTATCTGTACTTCAATTTATCAAAAATAAAGAAGTCCAGCTGAGCATTTTCCAGGGAATGGGTATAAAAAAATCAGCAAAAATTAAAGCTGCATAAGCCCAAACAAATGATTGGGTATCAGAAAGACAGTCTAAAGAGAGCATTTACTAAACAAGAAATCAATGAAGTAACTGGTACGTTGGAAATCTTCAGTGCATGCTTCGGGTATTCACCCAGTATCCTTCTGTTTGGAGTCCTTACTTTCGTATAGAAAGTAGGAGAAAATTCAAGGAACAAACATTATTATCAAGGAAATACCCCTGCAATATTCTGAGTTCCTATAAATTTTGTTGCTTCTTGACTGTGCTGGTCTTGGGAGAAAACCTAAATTTGAAAGACTGATCCAGTTCATTCCACCACTCATGGCTCATCTGGGAACACCATGAGAAGACTGGGACTTGAAAACTTTCTGCCTTTTGCATCCATATTCCTTTTCTCTTCTCTCCCTCACTCCATCCTTTTTCACACTCAGCTTATACTATAAAATTGCCAAGTACCGATGTTGACATGCTTCACCAAACCATTTGGGAGTCAATAACAGAGTCTCTCCCACTGATGATCACATATTTATTACTTGAGTTTCCTTTTGAAACATGACTTGCTCTCAGGCAGGGCTCCATTCTGCGCAGTGCTGGAAGACTGCAAAGCATGATAGCAGTGCACGGTATTACCAGCGGTGCCGAACACATGGCCAGATCAGACCAAAGGGTAGCAGACACATATTCTCCCTTACTCCAGCGCTGTCCATTGCCATAGCTGTCCGAGTGTGCTTGTTTTTATAGGCCCTGGAGAGTTGGCTCTTTTCCCTTCTTTTAAAATAATTGAGGCACAGAGTGAATAGGGGAGAGGAGAAAAGGGAAAAGGGGAGTTATCAGCAAGAGGGCCAGCTGAGTGAGGTTGGTGACCTGATTTCAAGCACACTGGGGCTACTCTGTGACCCCTGTAATTTTACTGCCTCCTGAGTTATCGCTTGTGATTTTCACTGGAGTGAAATGATACATCAGGGAACAGTAAGGATTCCAGCAGCCCACAGACAGGCAGAATACAAAGTACCTACCAAAACAGCTGCCATACTTCTGGCAAAGATATATTTGTAATCCTTTTGAATGGAGACTCCAACTGCCTATCCAGATCCCCTAAGGCTTCGTTAATTGAAAACGGTAGAGAAGGGACCTTTTTTTACAATTGTGGGCCTCACTCACAGTGCAGAAGCTCCACGGGCTTCTGTAATGTAGCTCTGAAGGAGCGTAATCCAGATTCAAACATCCTCTCTTTGGAGTTGTGGAACGGAGCTTGTTCCCCGTGAAGACCTGTTTTCCTTAATGACCATACAAAAAATCCTTGCTCACTCCAACTATGTGGAGTTCCACCAAATAGCAAGGACTTGTAATCTCAGGTAGCTTAGCAACAACACAGTGCCCTATCAGAGACTGGACCGTTTTATAAAACAGTTTCAAGGAAAATATTCATCAAGAAGAAGCTGATGTCAGAAGAGATCTTTTCTGGAAAAAGAGTAGAAACAGGATAGATATCCTCTCTTTGGCGTGGAATTTCAACTTGCACAAAAACCAGTTCTCTGCAGTGTCTGACCCAGTCTTTAAGTTCATAATGGCTATCTTAAAAAAGTAAAAGCAAATATGAAATTTAAAATATATGCTACATTCTGCTTTCAAGTTAAAAAATGGTACCTTTTTGAAAAACTAGTGAAGTCCTGTTTCATTTCTTGTTGGAAAGGGGAAAGTAGTCTTTATTTCAAATCGGTTGAAAAGAGCAAAAGGTAAAGTGACAGAACAGAGAGGGTTAGATACACTTCCCTTGACACAGAGATAAATGCACTGAAAAACTTTAACCAAGACACTTCTGGCAAGATTTCTTGCTTGAATTGAAAATGCATTTTCTATTTAAAAAGTTTAGGCAAGGAAGTTTTGACTGAGTGCCGTATTCACACACCTTTTAAAAACTGCTACAAGCTGAACATGTAATTCCAAATCCCTCTGGAAAAGTCCTATAAAATTATTATCAAATAAATAGAATTGTATAGTAATGACAGGAAACCATCTGTGAAATTGACTGGAGAATTAGTTCCCTGATAGCAAATGCAGACGGCAAGGCAAAAAGTGCTGTAGAAGTTTGTCCCCTCCAAAATGTGAATATTTTTAATCATTCAGTGAAAGATTTCTTTCTTTCTAGTAGATTAATGTGTGAAGAGTCTCTGCACCAAAAGTGTGTGCTGAATTCCTTATAATTTTTAAAGAAATCCAATCCAGATCATAACAGTGATGGCTTCTTTCTTATTCAAGTGCTTCTACCAGAGTACTATTTGCATGCTGAGATTGCTGACATGCTTGCTAATGAATGCTATTGCATGGCAGTTTGTAACACGGGCACCTGTTTCACCCGTTCCCCCATTTTTCCAACAACTGGTTACCCACCAGGTGACAGCATGTGCGTTGCAGGTGGCATAGGCCAGGTTTGAACCAGCGATCTACAGCTCACCTGAAATAGTTAAGTGGCTCTGATGGCCTAATGCTGCCAACAGGGAGTTGTTGCAGGGTCTGAAGTGAAGGTAGAAGAGACTTCTTCATGTCCCAAACAAGCAGATCAGAAGCTACTCTTACAGAGCCCTGGCAATGGGAACTATCAGGCACACAGCCTTATTGCGATAGCTGGTCCTTCAGATCGCAACTGAAAACAAGGTTTCTAATATAAATTTGTGTGAACTTTCCCTCCCTTCTGTCCCCTCTGTTGGCCCTGCAGAGCCTTTTGGCCATTTCAAGTTAGAGCCTTAGGGTTTAATTATTAGTATGACAAGCAGAGCTTTCACGGAGGTGAAGGGGGAGTGCAGAGGTGAAGTGGCTGGAGACATCCTGCCTCAATAGGGCACAGGCAGCAATAACGCTTTCCCACGTTTCCCAGCTTAGCTGACTATGCTTTCACAAAACAGCTGGCTGGGGGCCCAGGTGGCCCACGGTCTTGATCGTACCCTCAGTCTCCCAGCTCTCTTTGGAGGGTGCAAAGCTGCTTTTGGGCCAGGGGCCCCACTGTGATCTGGATATAGGAACACTTATACTATATGCAAGAACACTGTGGGGAGCAATAGGTAGCTTTTTATGTGCGTACATCCATGTGTACACACACACGAGCTCCCTAGGGCAGAAATCTCTCTAAGTTCTTTTGACCTCTTAGTGCACCTTTCTGTTTTGATCCTTTTAAAGTCCAAGGCTTATGCTTTAGGTTTTGGCACAAGATGAGAAACAAAATAATCAACATCATTAGCAGGCAACTCTCCCCTGTGTCCCCTACCCCCGTGCCATTTACATGCTACTCGCCCTTGTAATATTACTGTATGTATCAGACAAAACGCCACTATTTCATTGCCTTAAACAGGAAAATGTTTTCAACTCCTCTATGCGTTCTTGCCTAGTTCATGGCTTGATTTAATTTTACAAGGCAAGAGCTGGAACAATTATCTGATTCTTCATGTACAGCAGGCTTTCAGTGGTCATTTCTGAAGTTTTACTGGTTCGTAACCTCTGTAATCAGAAGACCCAGTTAAAAAAAAAGAAACTAAGTGAACAGGCAGGAATCTGTTCATATTATCCTTTCCTAGCTGTCCAGGCTTTCATCCTCTTTTCTCCCACACATGCCCTTATTGCTCTGCTACTCACCCACCAATGAGGGTCTGTCAATGGCAGTGAGAGGTCAACATCAAAGCACTTTTACAGCTAGCAGCTTGCAGCTAATGCTGGCATTATGGAGAGAAATAGAGAGAGAGAGAGAAGCATAGGGACTGAATGAATGGCCCTCTCATATAGAAAGAGACCGAAGAATAGAACAAAACCTCCTATTCTCCCACTCTTTATAATACTCTTGGGCCGAGTGTGCGTATGTGGTACACAGCTGAGTTTGAACTGCATTAGCACTCTTTCAGTTTACAAACAAGAGGCCTAATTTAGAAGAAAAATCTCCTATTTGATTATTTCTTTGTGTTCACCCATGTGGTAAAAAATGTCTGTACAGAGAAGGGAGGGGGGCTACAGAGGTGGCTTATTAACTTCTTTGGCTGTATCATGATTGTGAAGGGCAATTGGGAGATCATTACTCATCCATAATTTTCAGACTCAAGGAAAAATGTAGTAAAACAGTCCCTCAAAAAGTATTTCAATATGGGGATTACCGTTTTTCTGAAGAGGGAGATGGAAAGACTGTGGGTCAGTCCCATACCAACTGTATGACTGATGCTAGTCTTATCCCCTGCCCACACAAAAACCCAGGATTTTTTTTCGTCCCATGCAATTGACATTGAGATTGGATGTCTTCCTATAAAGACACCGTGGCCTTGGTATAGTGAATTTCACAATTCGATGAAATTACCACCTCATGCTAGGTAGATAATTGTAATCATCTCTCCTGGCTCACCAATCTATAATTCTGAGGGGGGGAGGAAGGCGAATCAAAGCTTGTATGAATGCAAAGTTGTTACCCAGCGACTCTAGCAGCAGGCTTAGGGATGAATATTGTTTCCAGGATTGACAAAGAGTATTATTGGGTTTTTCTCCCTTCTCTGGGGTCTGGGACATACCATCCTTGGGTTCTCACTTCTACTACTGCCTGAGGTTGTTGCAATCGTCATTGAAGTGGATAGCTGGATACACCATCAGCATGCATCAACACAGTTTAACATCTCCAGACCTAAATTGTCTCCAAATCAGGGATTTCTGACAGCAAGAGCTGGTTCATATCCATGCCTTAGCAAACTAGTTCTACATCCATAACTGGTACTTATGTCTACCCATGCAGTAGATACATAAAAATGCATTGTCCTAGCTGAAACAGTCTTTACTCTGAACAGATTTACACTAGGGGTAACTACAGAGCTACAAGAAGGGAGACAAGTGAAAAATCTTAACAACTTTGGAAGTTTCACCATGTTTCTCCTCCTTGAATTCAGGATGCAGAGATCACAGAATGGCTAGAAAAGTTCACAAGTGATAGACACAGAAAAAAACCCCCACCTCATCTTGAAGATAACCTGAAGAAAGTATCAGTGATCTTGGAAAACAGCTGAATTGGTTTAGGGGAGTCTGTGTTTGCTGGGGGATTTAAACTTTTTATGTTTTCAGAGACAGACCCTCCAAGTTTGACATGCAATAAATACTAAGACTTGCTTTTCAAGCATAAATATGACAGAGATCTTAACCATGCTAGTATCCACTACTTAACTGCTTAAAAAAATTCACTATGAGACAAAAAAAAGAATAAGTAAACTGTAGCGTAAATATGTCTGTGACATGTAACTGCAGGATGCCTTGATGCCTTGAATACGTTTTGAATACTAATGCTTTTCTACTTTATTACAGATTTTTTCATGTTGAGTTTTGTAAGTATTATTTTATATATTTTTGAATCAGAAATCAGCATAAGCAGCATTAGACAAATCCATTCAGTTTTTTCCCTGTATCTTCTAACAGGATAATAAGTAACAGGGTACTCCTCTTGCACAAAGGCCTCTAGTTTTTTATATTGTTCACGATAATGAATGTGCAACTTCGCTCGTTATATACTGATTTATTTTAAACAGAAAGCACTCTCAGTAACCTCAGAGAACTGTGTTCCAACCATGTTGGGTAAATGGGAGAACTGCAAGTCCAGAAATCAATGAGCCAAAGACTGCTGGATCAAAATTGGTGTTAACTGGTGGATAAAAGAATGACGACACAGGATCTCCCACCTACCCTTTCTGGGAGTGCAAAACACCTGTCCCTAGGCTATGAACTAAAAAGGGCTGAAAGGATTAATTATATTACCGTCCTTTGGGGGTAACTGTATTGGCTCTTTGAGCTCAGTAGAAGAAAAGGAGATAAAGGATATCATTATTATTACTACTACTGTTTTGCACACTCAATTGAGGCTAAGCCTGACTATATAAATCTAATGGTTTAAAGTCTTTGCCATGACATTGATCTGTTTTGAAAATCCACATAGAAGCAGTGAGAAGCAGTTTAAGCAAGGAGTAGCCTTGGAAGCCAGTATCAAAACTCAAAATTTTTATTTATCTTCTTGAAGATGGCTGTGATGGTTCATTAGTTAGCACATGTTCATAACTATAGACTGTTTCAGACAGAAAATAAGGACATAAATATTTAACCTTTGAAAAGGAACTCATTTACTGGAAATCCAACTTTATGAACTAAGGTTATAAATAACTCTGATGTACTGCAATCAGCATAGTATAATGAGATCACATGAATGGCTGAATCGTCTTTAACCTTTGATTGTTTAAAAGTGCAGATATTCATTTGTACTAAGGATTAGCGATGATGAACACTGAAATGAAGCTGAGTATCATCAGGCACAGGCTTGTATAGAATATGTCCCTGAAGTGAAAGTAGTCCCCTCCCCTCCTGTTTCTACCCCCAAGATTTCTTTCATTCATGGTAATTCAGTTGTAGTCTGTCAAAACACTGAAAGGGACATATATTTCAAATTTATCTGTAGGGATTTTGTAATGCTAGAACAGGGCTTTTTCACTTTGCCAAAAGACATCTCCTGAGAGAGGTTTGTTCATGTTACACACTTTTTAAGCAATTGTATTAAAATGCCATGTGTAAAATACATTTTTTAAAGTATAGTCTCCCCCACAAAAATATCTGCTGCATAGTAGATGCATATTAGCACGATACACAGAGAAAATTCAAAAGTTTCATCTTTACAGGGTCCTTCCTCGACATTGTTCTTGCAATTCCAATTCTCTGGCAAATGATGCCTGTTAGTAACCAGGGGAGGATAATTCTTACTGGTGTTTTTTTGTTAATCGATTGTCTAAGCAGACAATTTAAAGATGATTACATTGCAATGTCTCATAGTAATGGATAGCTTCCAGCCTTCTGAAGACTTCCAAGCCATCCCTGGATTAAATCTTACAACAAGTGGGACACCACATGTACCAGTAAAGTAAACCACTTACTCCTGTATCATTAAACCCTTAATAAATGCAGAAGTTGAATCATAGGATAGTTATGTAACCTGTCCAGAAATTACAGAAGACAGAGCAAAAAGACTAAAGATCATAAATGTCCCAAACATGCTCTTCAACAAGAAGGCATACAGGGTCATGCATTCCAAATATTGTCACTTTGCACAGCTTTATTTCTCTTGATCTGAAAGTATTTGCTAATTTTGCGGGCTACTGCAATATAGTTTACTGACCAATTTAATGATGAAACAACTGCATTTTTAAAATTACTGATTTTTGTGTGAAGATAAACAACTGTCCCACCCCAAAATACAAAATACAGCAAAAAATCAAGAGAGATACAGAAAACATTCTTGACCCGTCATTCTTTTATACATAAAAATATGAAGATGGGTTTTTTCCTCTAGTTCTGCTCACTTTCCTTAATACTTTGCGCTCAGGATTTGAACCCTGCTCTTGAGAGATGAAAAGCTTCTTCAGTATTTAAGGATATTAAAACTAGCCAGTGCATGCTGCAAACATTGAATTTTTTGTCCATTAGGAACATCTGCCTATTCCAGGAGGGATGTCAGAAAACGTGTCCAGGCAGAAACACAAATTGAGAAAACGTCTGTAGCAGCATACGAAATAACCACAACAGGATAAATGATAAAATATTTACCATGACACGGTAAGTCTCCCTCACCATGGCAGTGTAGGGCAGCCTCTCCAACAACATACTTCTAGCATTAAGTCATGGAAGTGGTGTCAGAAAATGGTTTATTGTAAATTACGGCCTGGATTGCCATATATCCACTACACCTCCAGGAATCTGAACTCTGAAGTCATTTAGAGGTAGGGTTACATCTAGAAGAAAGGATATCTTCCCTGGGAGATAAAACAATACAGCACTTCTATGTTTTACAGATGTAGTGAGAGAAAAAAACCATTGGAAATGGACATCAAGCTGGGGGAAACTTTCCTGAAACCAGAAAGCTTTTTCCAGAAAAGTCAATTAAAAAGGCTTGTTTCTTGAGCATTAATATTAACCCTGCCCCTCCTTTGGCCTTTAAACTGTAACACAGAGTCTGTTTCTGATCTTAATTTCATCTGCTCTTATCACTTTGATTGAAATATGCAAAATCTTTGCCATCTATTTGATCACCATGGTGTGTGCTATAGCTTGTACAGAACATGCCAGCATGAATAATGTCAATAAACATAGTCAAATCACACAACCACTTTTGTAGCAGTATTCCATTACTCTGAATACCTTTCCCAGGCCTTTTTTCTTCTGATTACAGAATTTGGGGCACCCAAAATAGCAGCTATTTGTAATCTTTACCTGAATTGCCTCAGCAGCAGTCCCCTACCAGCATTATATTTGAACAGACTGAAAGGCCATGTTCCATTTAAGGGTAAATAAATTAATGCCATGGAGCAGTGAGAGTCAAATTAATATTTTCAAAGTTAAAAATTTTGATGTTCTTTTTAAAACAGAAAACATCAACATTTTTACCCAGAGAAGGGGATTTCATTCACGTGTAGACTTCTCTCTTCCTTTTTTTTCAAGTCTTCTTAACTTTGCTAAAGCTGATTATTGACTGAAGAAGGTAAAAAGCCCTGTGCTTACCCTTAGATACACCTCTAAATATTAAGTGGCACCCCTGTGCCACATTGTATATCACTGTCCTCTCTTACAGTACACATGGAAAGAGTGAGTGATTTCCTCAAAATTACACAGGCTATTGGCATCAAAACTTTTAGACAAATCCAAAATTGCCATATTAAGCTGCACCCTGTTTTTCTGGAACAAAGCCACTATGCATAATTTTCCCTGAGGAAATAAATTACAATTAAATAAAAATTGAATGAATGAGGGAAGAGAAGCCTAAATATTAAACTATACGTGTTGGAAGAGAATACAACTTTTTGGCTGATTCCACCATGTCTATAAATTACAGCATAACGTAATGTATCATGTCTCAGATACAAAAACAGCATTGAAAAGAATAATTTAGTTTCTTATACACAGTTAATGATGAATTACCATTTACATGTTTCATCATTCACTAGTACATATGGCTATAATTCAGGAATCGTGACAGTACAAGATCTATTACTCTAACAAAAGATTTGTATCAGACAATTATCTTGATGGTTCCTGTCTTGTTCTTGGAGTAGCAGTGTATTGAAAGAGCTCTGTGAGTTATCTGCCAGCTCTGGAAGTTCTTAGATACCAGTGAGCCTCCCTCCTCAATCGTAAAAATGTAGAAGAAAAACTAATGTTATTTTTATGTGTAACTTAAGAATGCTCACATTCCCCTTTCTCTCTGTTCAGAAAGGCTGCAGTAAACCACTCATCTAGCCTATTCTTTCTGTTCTTTTAAGAGGATTCCATGAGCTGCATTTTTACCTGTGTTTTTCTTCAACTTTTATGTGTTATACAGTCAGTTTCTGAGGACCTGGCAATTCTTCTTCTCTGCACAAAGTAACCGACCTGTTTTTCCAAAAGCGTATTACATTATGACGTTACAGACTGGACTCTGAAGGTCATTAATTCACGATTTAATGTATGGGATAGTCATTTTTTATTACCTATACTTTATATATAACTATGAACCAAAAGAAACCTTCAAATTAACTCTTCAATCCCTGAATATGATGCATATATTTGTAAAGGCCTGTATCAAAAGCCATTTCTTTCAGCAGAATACAAGTAAATATGTTATATACCATAGGGACATGGAATAAAGCCGTGAAAAATTCTAATCCTGAATTAACTATTGACTCATTGTGCAAGCTTTCCCATGCCATTTAGCCTCTATAAATCTAGCTATGAGACTTCAATGAACACAAAACAAATTATGCCCAAATCCAACTGGGCCTATCTGGTTTCTGTCATGGTTTGACATCACCTGCTTCATTTTATAGCTCAACTTGCATTAGCAATCCATATCCAAACTCATGCAATCTCATCTGTGCTACAAAGTCCACAGAGAGAAGACCCATGTCTTTATTTAGGTTTTTCAATAACTCAGTGAAGCTCTTCCTGGGCATAAATTTTCCCTCAATACCAACATACAACTCGATATTTTGATCCTCTACCCTGCTCCATAAGGAAGAGATGAAGTATTTTTGAATGTGGTCTCAACTTCCATTTTGTCAAAAACTTTGCTCCTTGGACCAAGTATGAGAATCAAATGTATTTACTGACATTGTCTCTTTTATTTCCAGTGTCTTATCTAAGAAGTTTTCAGTGAGTCTGTCAGATTCCTTGATTAAATCATACACCTCAGCTTTGAGTCTGTTTCTCCCTCAGCTGACATCTCGCCCTAAATACAAGCTTCTGCTTAGGGCTACCTCTTCCTCATTCAACCTGTCAATCCTCAATTTATCAAAACCCAAGATGTGGATATCCTTTTAACCTATTTATCCACATTAGATAATTCTTGACTTCTCCCCAGGGAGTATTTCTGCAAAGCCTTCTACTCTTTTGGCTGCTTATTAGGCTTCAAGGTTGTCATGTTTATGCAATTCATTTGTACTTCTGTCTTTCATTTCTTTCAGGAAATGACAATTCATTTGTTGAGTTCCGACAATGTCCACAGGATTCGAAAGTTCTCCTGCACACAGTACTGAGGCTCCATCTGTGAATAGAGTTTTATAGTTCTTTCCCATAGCTGAAGATTCTGCCTTTCCAACAACAGGCTTGACTCCCTTCTGACTTACACTTGATTTTATTACCATTATTGTAACTTACCACTTTCAACAGATTGACAGTCAACTGATGATGGGACAATTGGGACCTTCGTAAATGCCTAGATCTGGAGACAATCTCTACAGCCTTGGCCACAATTTAATACTCAGAAAAGCACATTAAAACATCAGGTGGCATGAATACAGACGTTGGAGTCAGACCACCACAGTTGAAAGAAAAAAGGTGAAATAATTACTCTCCTTTTACTGTTTGTGTAGTTAAACACAGTGGGAAAAGATGCAGAAAGGTTTGACCACCATCCCCGCTCTCCTCTATTATCATCACTTTTCTGCTCTGCCATTGGAAACAGAATTATAACCTTGGATTAAGCCATCCCCCAATTCAAATCCAAACTGGATCCAGTTCAGGTCTCAGCCTACCTATCAAATATGCACAGATACAATCAGTAATCCTACTGAATATGATTTAAGCTGATTTTTCCATTAGACAATCTTACAGAGAGAAATCAGGGAAGAAGAGGTGCATTTATCTGAAGAATAACTATGTTGGTTCTGAGGATATCACATGCATTGCATCAGCAATAAATCTGTACAAAGGTGTTTTGCCGCAAAAGTTTTCCTTCCTGTCTGGAGGTGACTGGAGCCCTATCAGTCTTTAATATAGCATATTGCATTCCCAGGATATGTCGATGTGTCACACTGTAAAAATAGTCCCAAAAGAACCTTAACTGTAAACTTTACTGTGCTATAGACACATAAGTGGGGGGGAAAAAAAAGGGCTTTTTGGATCCATGCATTTTAACGTGTAACTGTACCTTTCTCATCTGGACTTGCATACAGAGCTATGATAAGCAGTTCAAACAAGCTATTTGTACACAAGCTATTGCTTACAGTGCCTGTTAAAGTGGTGTTTAATTGTTATTTACATTTTATCAATATATTAACTATGGAACAAAGTAGGAAGTTATAAGAAAGTGAGCAGGAAAACAGGATTAGAAGGTAAAGCCTGGACTCAAGAAAAGGTTACAGCCTGTTAAGTGATAGGCAGTCACAGTCATGCGCTGAGTTAGCCCCGCTCACTCTTGTAAAGAGCACACACGTACACAGTTATCACAGATCAGCAGCAGTAACTTGTAAAAGCCGAGTCTTAATTCCCAAATATGTCCATCACGCTAAATGGAAGTAGGTATGTGCCAGTACGCTTCTGTGATTTTAAAAATTCATTTGAAAAGACTAAAAATAGCTTCTAGAATACATTAAAAAAATGTGTTTCTATGTTGTTCTTTGTGACACCCGTTACTTCACTTGCAAGAATGTTGCAACACCGTCCATCTTTATGAGATTACAGACCACAGAAAACACATGGGGAAGACTGATTCCCTTTACATGAAGACTTCTCTGCACCCATCTGGCAATATAAATAAAGCTTACTAGTGAGGATAGATGACACTCAACTCCAGGCCCTTTACACTGCTAGACTGGTGCAAAGCAAGAAGTCAGCGTCTAATGTTCGTCTGACAAGAAGCAAATCTATTTTTGTTTATAAAACCTTGTGGTAGATCGTTAGAATAAAAAAACCCAAACCCCCAGATACTTGTGCCTATTGGAGGAGAGCAAGCTGAAATAGCGCTGAAGACTGTTGAATCTTCCAGGACATTAATAACCAAGAACCACTAGAAATAACCATGGTAACAAACAGTAGCTAAGTACAGTACAATCACCCTGATTACCATAGAATTAGCACAAAACAAATGTTTATTTTTCTTAAATACATGTATTATGATGATGATGATAATGTTAGTAACTACCCCAAATTACAGAGTATTTGCCCAAAATGCCAATGGCATTGCATTAAATGCTTTGCTCTGCACTTGTTTTCAGACTTGCTTGTAGTAATTTGTGTAAGAAGTGTATTTATAACAGATTCTTTCCTCACTCTTTCTCCCACCCTGTCCCCCCTCCCTGACTCTCTACCAGCTCCACTGATTCAAATATCAGTTGGATTCATTGATCACTTCACAGCTGACCGCAACACTTTTCTGACATTAGTCATCGCACCATTAACCTTTTTATAAGGTTCTCACCTAGTCGACAACATAGGCTTGATTTTAACTTGATTTTAATTTACAACGCAGGGACTTGATTTTAATTTACACACTCAGGGATTGTATACTCAGGGAATTATACTATAATAAATGAAAATATGAATTTAAACCAATAGACTATATGCAGGGATGGGTTTAAATGCATTGAGGGGGGAAAAAGGTACTATGTTAAATGCAGTAGAAATGTTGGTAGAGCAATGGGCAGGACTTCTGTTGGCTTTTCTTGAGCCCCTATGTGTCTAATCCCACTTCTTGCCTTAATTCATCTGGCAAATGATTCTAGGATGCCATCTGATTTCTCTGCTGAGCTTAACACACTTCCACTGAGCCACTGCTCATGCTTGCTGGATCCCGGTAAGCATGTCTGGGAAGTTAAAATAGCAACATATCCTAGTCACTGTTTTGGCTGGGCTAGTTTATCTCCCCAGATGAACACAGCACCAGTCAAACAAGCACTAGGAATGACGGGCTAAGCTGTAACATTAAATCACATCTTTGGCTAAGATACTGGTCTTCACCATTTAGTTAATTCCTACCCATATCCCTGGACACTTGCTTTTGTTGCTTAAGAATTATTATGTTTTAAATCAAGATCTGCTCCCTGAACATTGAGAGGAAAATAAATTATTCTTTTAAGGCAAGTAAGTTCTGTGATCCAGCTGAGACCTAGCACCATGGTTTTGCTGATACACCCAAGAGGAAGCACACTGTACAAGGACGGGAAGGAGCAGCTGGTGACAGAAGAAAGGAGGAACTTTGTAAGCCATCCTTCTTGCTGGAGGAGGAGTATTTTGGAACTGCCCCCTTAGAGTCCTCTCCTAAAGATATCCTTTGGAAATGACTTAATCTTCAGTGTAAGAAAAATATTCTTGGGAATTGCAGGGACCACAAAAAAATTCTAGTAACACAGGTCTACTGGTTTATCAGTATACTAGGGCTGGTGTAACAGTTAATGTTTTTCCTTGTAAGTATGTTGGATGGTCCCATTACATTACCAAGCGCAAAGAAATCCCCCCTAGGAAAGAGTCCAGCCCAAAGCCATGTATGGTTCTGCCAACTGGGACAATGAACACCACATCAAGCAGGGATTGACACTGAAAGGATTCTGAAAGTAAAACTACAGGACTGAGGCAAAGCTGTTGAGTCTGGCAACTAAGATCTAGAATGAGATTGTCACACTGATTGACAGACATTCGATGGACCTGATCCCCTTGTCACATTCACCTTATGTCAGTGGAACTGCATTAACTAAAATATAGTGACTCCAAATTTATACTGGTGCCAGTGAGAAGGAAAAAAAAAACCCACAACAAAACAGGTTTTATATGCACAGCCTATGGAAATGGTCAGTTGGTGTAAGTGTCTGAAACTCTGCTGAACTTAACAGAGCTAGTCTAGTTTACACCATCTGAGAGTATTTTACATGTATCCATATGGACATGACACAGCATATATTGTATAGTTTTCATTATTCAGTACACATTTCTCTGCAACAAAAGTACATACATACACATACAGGCACATGCATAAGCAAGTAAGAGTCCCATCATTAGACACACCCGCTGTACGTATTAAGATTCCCAGAAAGTTGAAGTTAAAATCTAGTCACAGACTATCAGGCTCACATCAATGTGAGCCGTAATGACAGCTGGCACTCGGCTGTTTTCAAAACCCCCTTTTACAGTATACAGCACCATGCTTCGACACGCGATTGAAGTAATTAGCTGCCGAGCGGCTGAACGTACCCCGCAGAGCACTGGTGTCTCGTCTGACACATCTGGGCACAGAAAGTAATTGAAACAGCTGCTTCTACCCATATGGCAGCAAAAGCTGGTGGTAGAGAGCCTGCTGGCTAGGCTGTACCAACCTCAGACAAATTAGCCATCATTAATCCCAGAATCTGACCAGCATACACACAGCCACTAATCAAGACATCTGGGGGAGGGGTGCTGAGTGGGAGGGAGGACTGCCAGGGAAGAAAGGGGCCATTTAAGATTATTCTTAATGGCAACAAAGTGTGAAAGGAAAAAAAAAAAAAAGCTTAATACTTTTTTAAAAAAAAAAAAAAAAAAAAGCAGACCACCTCAGCCCTCCCTAACCAACACTTTTCTCAATCAGCTTGTCTAGGTGGCTTCGCCCACGCTGTTCATTAGAGGGCTGCTAAAATAGCAGCATTGCTTTCTGAAAGTGTCATACTGATATATGCACATGTCTGGCATCACACAAATATTATAAATAGCGGCGTGTAAGCTAAGAACCTGGGGTATTTTTACATTGTGGTGAATGCAGCAGTGAAGCTAAGGCTGTAGGTGAAAACTGGTCCTACCCTTGTATGTAGGTACTTGAGATGCACCCTCCTGTTCTGCATGCCTAAGTGTGGGGCAAGCAGACACGTGTGGGCTGTTCCCTTTCACGCCTGTGATACCATTCTTGTCTCTGAACTTTGTCACCTGCAGTGAAGTTGTGCAAAACAATGTAGCTCTTCTTGGCATTGTAAAATCCAGCATGCATGTGGGAGGACAGGGAAAATTTACAGCTCATGACCACAGAAACATAGACTGCCATGTAAGCAAGCAGTTTGTTTTGGGAGGAATGGATCATATGAAGCCTGTCGTATTGCGTCTCATGCTTAGATTACTTTGTGTCTAATAAGGTGTGAGCTCTAAGCTGAATTTTTCCTGTTGCTGAGGTATTTATGCTGTCCCTCTGGATTCCCTGCAGCCTCTTTTTAATAGCTGAACTCACAACGCAGCCTTTATCTTCAGAAAGGTCACTGTTTTGGGAGTTTTTTTTCCTACCCATCCACTGTGTTTCCCAAACTTACAGGAACACAGCACCTGCGATCTCTGCCCCGATATCACATGTTGAATGGTTGAAATTAACCAGCCGATTTGAGAGTTACTGAGGGAACAGGCATCCTGCTAACCGCATACACCATACTGCTTCGGACGGAATGCTAAAAGACCTTTGAATGATGCCAAGTGCATATACATTAGCATTTTAGTTGGTTTCAGGAGTGTGCTTCTGATTAATCCTCCTTACTGTGCTTTGGCTTGAATCGTGGAATGGTCTGGGCTGCTTTAGATTCATCCATTCCTCTTGGATGAATCTAAAGCAGAAGACACATGCCACGAGTGCCCCTACTGCACTCCAGCTGCTAATGGGACTAGAAAGAGCCAAGCCAAAAGCAGCCCCTCAAAACCAGAATAGTGTGGATGCCAAGTCCTCACTGTTTTGCTTGACAGACCCACTCCTACCAGACTACTTGCTAACACATACATCATCTCCAACAGCATAACGCTCTGGTGGTGTAATAGTGTGAGCACAATTGTGTGTATCACTCTGCTGTTACCGTATTTACTCTGAGGCAACTAAAAGACTCTGTGACTTATTCACAAACTGGTTATAAGCTGCAAGCGAGCTCTTGGCACTACTGCTCTGCTGTTTCTGTTTTAGCTGTTCTCTGCACTGCTTTGGTAGTACATTGGGATCACTTGCATGTGGTCCTACGGTGTCCAAGAAGGAGCACATTCCAAATACTTTTGGGATAAATCTCTTCCACTCTGAGACAAACAGTGCTGCCATTTGCTTTAAAGCAGCTGTGTTCCTACTCCCAGCCCCCAACTCTTCAGCTTTCAGATCCAGAGATACAAGACAGGTTATTTTGCAGGGGGGAAATCCCACAAAGTGGAAGAGATTATAATCATTGTATTGTACCTACACACCTTGCAGGCTTGCAAAGCAGGCTCTGCCTGGCTCCACTGGTGCTTCATTATGATATTAATGGTGCACACCTCACTTTGCCCATGCGGGATGAAGAGTTTAAAACCACTTATGTCTTGCAGTGGAAGGAGAGATTCTGCCTGGATGCTCAGCGAAAATTAAGTAACAGTTGCGAGGTTATCTGGTGCTAGTGATCTCTCTCCTCTGCTCACGTCTTGCCCTGTCCCTCCAAGCCTGACTCTTCTTTGAAATCTGCTTCGTGAAGTGAGTACAATTCCTTACATAGATTTGGAAAATCTGGATGCTTCTATGAAATAAGTAAACATGCAATGTCTTTTCCCATTTGGAAATTAATTCTTATTGATATGCTGCTTTATTGTTGGGATGAAAGATGCCATGTAAGTGCAAAAGTCTGTGTTATATCACACCACATTACAGCTTCACTGCAGACTCATCTAAAGGAAGACAAACTACAAGACAGCAATTGCACTGGTAATTAACAGAGTAAAAGAAATTATGGAAAGCATATGAAAGGCAAACACAATTTCTTTAAAAGTGTTTTCTCAAATGTTACTCTCTCTAGTAACACGCTGTGGTTCCCTTGACATCCTATTCCTGGTTTATTTATTGTTTTAAACAAACGTATGTTACATAAGAAAAGTTTCTGTCTGGAAAGCTCTCCTGACAGCACGTGTCTGTGATAACAAAGCAGGCCCATAAACTCCAGCACATTGAAAAAAATAGTAAAAGCAACGTGACAATTTTGGCTGCTTGTAGTGTCAATGCACTGGTTCTGTCTTGCCTGGCTTCTAACACACTGCTGAAGACATACGGCTTTGTGGGATGTGCCTGGTTAGCAGTAGTGAGAGGAGAGCGAGGTGGCCCCTTGCGATTTGTTTACGAGAATGTTGCTTCCATCAATCTATGTCTGTGAGGGATGGAAGTATGGTGTTAACGCTTCCCTTGACACATGGATCAGGTAACATTGCCAAAACATATCCCTCCCTTTCAGACATTCCACAGCTTCTGGATCCTGAAGGCAGATGTAAGCCATGTCTTCTACTGAGGCATCTGCAATGTGGTCTTTTCTTTGGTTACGTATTCACTTTTTTTTTTTTTTTTGATTGCTTGGCTGGCAGGCTAAGCCACTCTTTATCATCAAGAAGGCTGTTAAGGAGAGTCACAGGCTGCAATTTTTCTTCCAAATGCTGCTGGCTATTTGGTCTCCAAGTATTTCCTTTATTCTATGCAGTTTTACTTCTGTAGTTGGGCATTACAAATATTCTGCAATAATTTTGTTTCAGCAGTATAAAATTGTGGGTGATTTCCAAGGACCGTACGGAACATTTTCTTTAGTTTTTTTTCAGGACTACTTCACAAGCTTTCCCAGATACACATTTTCTTTTATGTATTGATAATTCATAGTCTGATAGATGAGCATCACTATGCACTAGCTGATCCACCACTGAAACACCTGGGGTGGTGGCCACTTCACTAACTCCCTATCAAATATCCTGATACAGCACTTCCCCTGGGATACATCCTAAACTAAGTGAGGAAATGACTCTCTGATTATTAGGCCTTTTAGTTTGACCTGTTTAGGCATCTTGGCTAAGCACTTGAAGTAAATGAGATTTCTGTAATTTGGTGAATCAGCACAAGAAAAAACAGAACAAAAACCCTCAGAGGTAAATTAACAATGCATTTTGAACTAGACAGTTGAAATAGTTTCAAATGTTGGAACTAGTATTCAGATATTTAACTTTTTTGGAGGATGTTTTGCAGTTCAAACAAGCTGACAACACTGAAACAAATTAACTACATGTTAGTATCAACCTGAGTCTATAATCTTTTGTGAGGAAGTTTTGCTGAAAACTTCTTCCACTTTGACAAAGGAATTTGGATTAAATGAACAGAGGTGGGTGCAGGAACAAAGCAAAACAGAATTTGATTGCTATAATCCTGAAGCCTGTGGATAAGGTGATGCTATGAAAACTACCCGAAGAGAAATTTGCTGTGCCTGGCTCGGCTAAGTGATGAGTAAGGTTGAAAGAGTACTTTGGAAAGAAGCTCGACAAAATTCAGGGAATGAATACTTTAACCAGCAGGAGAACTTCCCTGATAGGAGAATCTTTTATCCTGTTGGACAGTCTCTGAAAACTAAGTTCAGTTCTTTGAGACATTTAAAATCTGACTTAAAAATACCCCAAACCTTGGTGGGAAATAGGGTTCTAGGAATGGAACAATCCTGAAACTGAAGAGAAAGAAACTTGGCATATTTGCACTGATTCTGCCTCTTTAATTTCTGTCATTGAGAAGGGTCACAGGTTAGTTCAGGAAAAGGAATGCCTTTTGCTTTTTCCATGGGAGCTGGACACTCCACTTATCAACTCACATTACTTATCTGTGTATTCCTTTGGAAAAAAAGTGGAAGAGCATTTTTTCCTGGCCAAGAACGTGAGAAGGGAAATGTGTGTTTCTTCTTTTAAAGGAGGGAATTTTGGGAAGTATGGATTTGAATGGCTGTCTTTTAGCAGTGACAATAAATACTCAGCATATGTGAGCACCTGCAAGGCTGCATTGGTAAACATCTAACAAAGCGACCTCTCCCCCCCCTTGTCCACTACTATATTTATGAAACTAATTACCTTTTTCAACAAGAGAATCACTGTTTTCTTTCCAATTCCCTTCCCAATTTGAGCCCCAGGCGTATGTACCACACTGCACAATTAAAACAGTTAGCACAACACCTGGATTACAACTCTGCAGTCAATCGGGGGCCATGTGTTATATTATTCTACGTCAAACCTTAGCCATGCATATATTCTCTCACATAAACGCGCACACACCCCCAACAGATTTTGAAGGCCTACGTGCTTTATTTCTTTATATATGAGTAGCGGTTACACAAACTAAGATTTCTGTGCTGAGCTGTAGCAGACCATGGCCCGAAATGTTAAATTTTCACACAGAGTTACTTTCAGATATTTATGATGAAAATAATGCAATTTGAAACATCCCCAGTTCTTCATATGAGACCTATCCTGAGGGCATGTTCTACCTGTGCCTGCAGCTTCCTGCCTGACCATACCAGATTATGAATTAATTATTAATCTACATCTTCTGTGTGTGCATGCATGAAAGCGTGTATGTGTTACCAGCCTGCCCATAGGAGGTAAACACTTCTTCACTCAGATGTTTTAAGTCATCTGTGACATCTGTTACCTACCTCTGTTAAAAGTGTGTAGGGTTAATTCTATGGAATTGACAGATTAAACTGTATTTGCAATGAGTATATAAAATTAAAGAGGCTCTAAATTATTTTTTTTAGATATTTTATGAATAGAATTATTCTTCAGTATTCTATTAAAACAGCTGAGTGTGCATGTTCAGATAGTTCCTGGCTAAACAATGATATTTATCTACATTTCACACCAAGACATCATCACATTTTAAGTATTATTCAAAACACTGACAAAAGGATGAGGCGCGCTCTAGAGAGCTGACAATTTCAGAAGGCTTTCTTTTTGAAGGAAGCTCTACATCTTCTGAGAACACAACTTAATTCACAAGAGTGACTCCTGCTCAGTAGGGTGCTGTTCCAGCTCTCCAAAACTTGCATGGCAATCCTTTAGTCTTGAGCAGACCATATACATTCCTGACGCTGACTGCTGAGGACGTTATGATACTCTCTAGAACGTCTATGGTCCCAGCAGCTCAGATCACTTCATCCGTAAAGTTACAACCCCACCCAAGAGAGAGACAGTGGGATTGTAAATGACACCATTCATCTTTCCTGCCAAGTGGTTCTACCCCAAATTGTGTTTCCTTTATTTATTTCACACACTGCCTTCCCCTGACCCTTAAGCTTCATCAGTTTTTGTACTGGGCTTCTATGGGTCTTGTCTTTTTTTTATTTTTAAAAAGAATTCCAAGAGAATGTTTTTAATTATAATTTGAGGAAGAAAATATATGATATTGTTGGAGACCCCCTTGGAGCATTCTCAGGGTGGTTTGCTTATAAATCAAATTATTGAGGGCTTAATTGTGCAACCCTTCTGTCTTGCAAGCCCTTACTCATCTGAGTAAGTTCAGGGAGACTTCCCAGTGGGTAAGTGCTCACTAACATGTGTGCGCAATCTGGCATTACATGAATATCACCCTCACATATTTTGTGGCCTAGTGTATTTCCAGTATTTGCAGTGTGTTAGATACAGTTTAATGGTAAACATCTGTTAAAAATGATTTATCAACATCAGGGCCAGTTTCTAACATCCTTACTCACACAGAGTGGTACCCAACTCCTCGAGGAGTCCCTTTTAAAGGAGAAGGAATCACACACTGGAACACATCAGAATCTGGCCCTAGACAGCTCAAGTCTGTTGAACACTTTTGTCTAGTCCACCAAAATATTTAAACACACACTTAATTTTAAGCACATGCATATATGCCCTGCATCTCTCTCTCCTTAGCAAAGAAAGCAGTCCAAAAATTTAAAAAAGTAAATCTATTTTTTAAAAATTTCTGCAGCCTTAGCCTTGCAGGGTGCTGATTTTATAGAAATGTTAGCATCTAATTAGTTAAGGGTGTGCATAAGTTTTTTTTTTTATTCTGCCTCAGTCACCAGCACCTTGCAGGACTGACCCCACCCAGAAGAAACAATTTCAAAACATATTCATCACCCAGAAGTTCAGCCAGCAGTGATTCAGTTTGTTACTTACTGTTTTTAAACCTATCACATGTACACAGTTGGTACAGGACTAACAAACAAACTCCGTAGTTTGGGAAATGCCTTTATCAAAACGTGTAGAAAAATTTTTCTTAAGGAAACTAATATATACACATGTGCTAACTACGTGTATATATAACGGATATGTATATATGCACATACTGATATTTCTTTCCTGTATCTCGGCAAACAAATCAAAAAATTGCTCCTAACCCTATCTTGATTTCAGAAAAACAGATATACTCTACTAGGCCCCGTATGCAGGGACAGATATGCCTTCTGAATAATTTAAATATTTCTTCTTATACAATTGGCTGTACAAGCAACTGCTCTCCTGCCTATGGATTTACGGAAACCCCCCACTTTGCTACTGGACGTTAACAGAGAAAATTAAATATGGACAAAAACAAGAAAAAGGAGACTAACACTTAGGTCAGCGATCACCCAGCACTGATCACTGAATGAGCAACTGTAATCTCCGTCCATCTTTCTGTTAATTTATAGGTTACTATCCCATGCGTACCGTTTCCTGTGCAATTACCACTTGATTTCACAGTGTATGATTAATAAAACAAGTCTCTGGAAGTCAGGCAAACACATTTGCTTGTTATAGAGAATACAGTTGATAAGATGCTCTGTAATAACAGACCCACGCAGCCTCCAACAAAATACAGCAAGACATGTAAGAAAAAATTTAAAATTTAACTTTTAGTGATAGTGACTGCATGTAGAGCCTGCAGCAGTCTCATCTGTCTGACCTTGCTTTGTGAACTACAAATGACCTCACTGAAAAACAACAGAGACCTTTTCTTGCTCTAGGCTGTCTCTTGATTGTATCTCTTCCTTCAGGTTACTGTAACTGCTCTTTTCCAGGGGTTGGGAAGAAAAAAAGAGAGAAGCAGAGTAGAAACACTTAGCTGAAGACCCAAAGGCCCCCCAGGCCTGCTTCTTCCTCAGTTCTACCATCACTCTATTAATAACGGACAACGTTTTCATTAAACGATGCACTTTCCCGCTCCAGGATAGACTTGAGTTTTCTGTACTGATCATTATAAGAGTCCCAGGAGGGCTCCTACAACCACACTGTCTTCACAACAGAGACAAGAACTATCTGTTCCTACACAAACCATACACTATACTGATCCCAAGAGTGAAAGAGACCTAATAACCCACAAGTGAAAAAGGTACGGAGTGTAGTTATCAAATTCCATCCTGTAGGATAAAAGCATCCCCCATTCAAACTTCTCATATAAGGTCTTTGCGGATAAAAGACTTCTCCCAGCTGCCTCTGAATGGCAGGAGGCCATTTCTTGTGCATGGCAATTACCCTTGTTTTATTTTAAATTGAAGAAGCCTCCCTAATCATATTGAATCTTTTTCAGCTCTGGGTTAGTTGTTGGTGCATTTAGGAAACAGTCTCCAGTTCAGTTTAATACTTGAAGCAGTGACTTTTAAATAGGGGCAAATTATTGCTTCTTTCTATGATTTTTCTCTCTCCCTTAAACAATATTATTGATATACATTTAACCCTCTGTTAGGAAGGCCATTACGTTGTGCGAGGGCTGTACAAATATACATGGCCATATCACCCACTGGTCTGAGGAGTCTGCAGTCTAAAGAGACACTACATGGTAACTGCATCAGAAACGGAGCACAGTTATCACCTTTCCCATTCAGAATGGATAACATTTTCTCAGGACACCCTCTTCAAAAGGTAAATTAAATACTATTTGCATTTCCAAAGACTCTCCTGTATTCTTAATCTTTTCTTATGAAAACTGGATGAAGAAACTAAAAAGATCAATAATTTAAACACAGAAGTAAACAAGCTATCATTAATAACTGACTACAGGGAATTCCTCAAAGTGCTTCCTTGGAGCGCTTGGAATAAAAGATTACCAAAAACATCTGTTTCTGGCATATTACCTAAAATCTGGCTAGGATATAACCAGGTATGTACCAAAGTTCTTTGAGTTAGCACTGCTAGTATCACTTAAGTTCAAAGCCTAAAAAAAGTTCTCAAGGATATAATCCCACTGGGAAAATAATGAAAATTTTACAGCTTAAAACTTTGTACTTGCAAAAATGATGACTATTGGAAATGTTCTGTTAGCATCTGGAAACAGATTGCGTTGCCACTACTATAGTTAATAATGCTGCATGGCATGCCTAATTCATGGGCACTGCTAGTCAGGCATAGTCAAATGAAACTTCAGTTTTTGGGTGGTCACCTTGAGACAGATTTTCAGAGTAAGTTGTTCCACTGTAGTATCGGCTAAAAAACTTGTAAGGCCTTGACAAATAAGATGTTGCCTGTTTACTTGTATCTTCCAAGTCGAGGAGTAAGAATGGTCCAGACAGCAGCCACAGAGAACTTGCTACCAGCTAATGCGTCAGCAGTAAATAAACCTTCCCTCCCTGACAACCATCTTTTACAAAGTCCCAGTCTACAAAAAGTACGTACTCTAGATTTTTAAATGTTGGTATTCCTTCAAAATCTATATGACATAAACTTTTGCCTAAAAATCAATTCTGAGTTACGATTTGATTAGCAGAAAATTGCTATCACATTTGTTTCTACATTTGTCTACCTCATGTCCTTTTCATTCATAGGCTGGGCGATTTAAGCTTTCTTTAAAAACTCCCCAAGAAAGTCTGTGACATTAAAATGTCCTTTGATGCTCTTTCACTAAGCAGTGAATATTAACAGTTATGGTGACCCTGTTCCCTAATGTGTCTCTGTTGGATCAATAGCAGTTAAGTGCCACTGTTTTACAATTAAAAAGGGGATCATTTTAAATTTAAAAGCTCATAGCTAATTTTCTTCTTGGCACTTAATAGCATAATTCATTTTTGAAAAACCACATAGGGAGAGCATATACTTTATTCTTTGTCGGCAGCCTTATTGGGGCTAGTTTTAGTACTCATTGTTGCATTATGTATAATTTACAGCAATGCCCAGTCAAGCCGTCCGCATGGCAGCAAGTGTCATATTGCTCCTAAATATGAGTTTGATCCACAGGCAAGAAGTAGAGGAAGAATCTGCCAGTTTTGTACCTCAGTGAACATTTTTTTGATACATGTTTTGTAGTGAATCGCTTTCAGTGTTTTATTTCTGCACGTTCTTGTTAGACAGGGCCACAGGTCTTTGTAGGCTGACCGAGAGGTTTGTGCTCCGCTCGAAGAAGCCAACAGGTAGGCAGAAGTTTCTGAAGTCTGGGCCATCCAGTACTGTGTGCAAAGTAATACACACTGAGTAATACAACACTGCAATTTCTGCATGTCAAAAAAGCACTCCATCTTCATGATTTCATCCTATGAGGGGGTTTTTTTGTTTTTGATTTTGCAGTTGGGAAAACTGAACAGAAGAATTAATGAAAAACCTACTGCCTCTTCTCCAAGGCCCCCACAGGTATTTTCAGCTGAAGCACTTCCACTATGGAATTAGTAGGTAAGTGTGTGCCTGCACGTTAAGTAGGTTTCAACCTTTTACCGCCATTATCCAGCCAATGCACAGGAACAATCTTTCTCTGTTTACACCACATGTCCTATAGCTGCATCAAAGTGGTCCATATACGGCTTATTTGTGAAGGGACAGAAATTAAGTGGAGGGAATGGTGAGTAGAAGCTTTCTTATCTTCAATGGTTCTGCCCTTAGAGTCCTAAGCATACTGGAAGCGAGAAGCAGCAAGAGACAGAGTTTTCTTCACTCTCCCAAATTCTGCAAAGCCTCTGGAGCGGACTAGACTACTCTTGGAAAGGAGGCGGTTTCCCATATAGACACAGAAAGATGGTTTGCAGTCAGGGGCTTTTGACTAATGCAGTTTCAAAGGTACAGCAAACCTTTTGTCCAATGATCTTGAAGGAAATGAGCTCATTGAGTAAGGATAGGGATGGGATATGAACTGCGGCTTTTCCATGTTTGTAAAGCATGTCAAAAGTCCACACTGCAACTCAAAACTCAGGCAATACAGTTGTTCTGTCTGAATTATGAGACCAGCAGCATAGGCATATTAGTATAGAACAATGAATCTATCAGTACTCGGTTATTAAATTATTTGTATTTCTCCTGGAACAGGGCTGTTGTGCCTTGACCTGCTTTTATCGCCACACTTACACAGGCCGTCGACTGTCTGACTACAGACACAATCCAGTAAAGCAACAGAAGAATTATAGTGTAGTTAAACTGGCTTAAGTGCAAATCCATGGTTGTAGCATAGTTGTGCAAGTATCTGCAAATCCACAATAAAAATGCTCACTTCCCATTCTGGGCTAAAGATTGCTATGTCTGGGGGTGATTCCAGTTATTCCTAGGGGTTCTGAAGGAACTATTGGGCTTGGAAGCCGCATAACCTGCCCTAGCAAGAATACTTCGAATTTGAATATAACTATAGTCAACAACAGCCTCAAATTATCCATGGCATCCACACAGAAAAACATTCACATACACTCCTCTACTTCCCACCCCACATAAAAAAAAAAAAAATTCAACTACACTTCTTCTGTTTCCTAAACAAAGGAAGGTTGTTTTGGAAAATGTTCCCCAAATATCAAAATATTCTGCATCAGTTTAATTATTAATGCCTACACTGTAAACAGATGGATACTAGTTTCCCTGACCCTCTGTAATCTGCACAGTAATAGAAATGGGGAAAATTAAGGAGTTACCTGTTCTTTTCAAGAACTGCAGTTTTAAAATTGGTTCTTGTAGCTGGGATTTTGCAATCCATAAATTCAGAACAACCCCAATCTCCAAATAATACCAACTATTTTCACAGTGGGAACATGGACACAGAACTGAGGAAAGTTTAGTACTACACTGGGATAAAAGATGGCATTTCCTGAACTTCAGAGACCAGTCTCCTTCAACACCACAGCAGAGAGAATCATACAGATGTAGCTAACTGCATCAATATTGGGTTTTGCATGTGATTACAGCTATTGCTGAAACAGTTAACAGCAATGTTAAGGCAGTGCTGGAGAATCATTACCTGATTGTTCTAGTAACTTTGTGAAGAAGAAACCTACTCTCCTCTGTTCTCCCTTTCCCCTGAATAATAATAACACGAACTCTAAAAGATATTTACGGAAAACAGCACTTCTGGCCCCCAGCTGACACTGACGTTAGCAGACAAATAAGCCTCCCTCATTTACAGGTAAAGACTAGCTGAGGCTTTTAACGTAAAAGCCCATATTCATCCTGAATTAAATAAATTCTCTTTTAACAAATCACTGCCGTGCATTAGTAAAAAAAATAACTGGAGCCACTGAGCTGCTGCAGTATGATAAAGGCACATCAAACAGAGGAAATGTTCGGGTTAATGCAAGCTGGCTCCCCCGGGGACACTCTCACCCAAATGGTCATCTCTGTAACCCAAGTCATCAAGGGGACGAGGAGGCTGGAAATGGCAGTAGATCAGGTTCTAACAAAGTGTGCTGGTCTAACACGCCACTGTACAACACAATTAACTGCTTACACCAGGCGTTGCCTTGTTTCTGCCACGTTACACTTCTCACATTTCATGTAATAGTGTTTGCAAAGTGCTCCCAGTTTTCAATTAGTCAGCCTTGCCCTCCCCCTTACATTCATCTGTGCCGTTCTGACTGACTCCAGTGGACTACTCGGAATTTAAGTCTCACAGACACAAACTCTCAAAGCATGTGTTTCAACACTGGTGGCAGTCTTGCATTTTTATTATTTTCTTTTTTAAAGGCAGTCATTAGACATAATTTATTCTATACACTTCTGAGGAATCAAATCAGGGATATAACTTCCCTTTGCTTTCCTGCCCTAGGTGTACAAGAAATTTGTAACAAAATAAGCAGTAACCACTTCATCTGCAGAATAACCTTCCTGTGAGTGTCCTTCTACCTATTGATTTGCTGATCTCCATCACAAAATCTCAAACTACTGCTTCATACCCTGCTTCTCTTTGAAGTAGACTTATGTAATTGCATACAGATTAAAAAAAAGAAAAATCAAAGACCCAGGAGTTTTGTCTCCCCTCTCTGTGCCCTACAACAACCACCACAATCACATTTGCCTTTTCTGTGTAATTATCCTTTTATATCCTTTCATACCTATGTGAAATGTATGCCTTTTAGGATAGGAGAAATGAGATGGAGCATTCTATAGGCTTGGTTTTCATTAGATACTAAGTGCTTGTAAGTACCTGCAAGACTGTCAGTCAACTCAGAAAATACACCATGTGATTTTCTAGGACTGCATTACTATGTTTATGATACAGATACTGTATTGTCATTTGAAACAGACTCACATAATACGCGATTTCAAACTCTCGAAAAGTTACAGAAGGTTCAGATTTAAGGTCTGGTCCCTGACAAGAGTTACAGTTTATTTGAAAAATGCAGAGTGTGCAGGTAGCAAGCTAAATGGCTCAACAGGTCATGGCATTGGCTTGTAAACTTCAGATCATCAAAAATCTTTAAGCAGGTTTGTATTTGGTACCCTAGTTTAAAATAACTTTGAGAAGTAACCAAACCAGTCTCTTGTAAGAATTTGATGTTTTTACACATCTGAACTCAGAAACCTCCCAGGATATGAACACCCCAGACTGTGGAACAAGAAATACTCTATCACAAAAACAGATGCAAATGTGGTTCATGTTCTTAGTTTTCAGAGCTGGATGAGAAACTGAGCTAAAATAATCTCCTAAAACCCAACTTTTATTACAAGAAACTGGTTACTTCCAGTTGCCTGATATAGAAAACAAAGAAGTGAGAATGTGTTTTTCTTGCTTTTTTCTTTCATGTATTTCTGATAAAACATTAGATGAAAAGGAGTGAAAATTACTATTTCTAAAATTTTCATGCCACAAAAATATGAGTTGGGAATTAAGATTAAAACCATATTTTAGTATATCTAACTAATCCTGCTCTGTCTTTATAGTAGTGATTGAAAAGGTAGCTTCTAATCAGTGATATTCAGTATGGCGCAGGATCCTTTCTGGCAACCCAAGAAATAAAAGACTTAGGGAAGCAAAACCAGGAGGAGCTTAGCTTGGGTATTTGGTCTGTTGCTGGAAAACCTCTGACTCAAACCAGTCAGCCTTAGCTTGGAAAAGCAATGAGCTGAAGCCGATTACACTCAGGCAGGAGTCTGAACCAGGTCTGGGAATGACTCCCTATGTACTGATACTTTACTAGACATTTGGGCACGTTGACAGTAAACCTCCTCTCATGGTATTTCCACCATCTGGAATTTCCCCAAATAGGTCTACATAGGAGTCTGGGTATGACCAAGCTATACATGGAAATAGACCCCCTTCTTGCATATGAATTGTAAACAAAAGTATCAGTTGGAGGAGTCTGACCTCTACTCTTTGCTAACATTCCAACGTCTGGAGAAGGAATCATTTTCGGTCCTATGCATTTTTCAAAACAGTCAAGAAGGTCTGAGATATCAACCAGGCTGCAGACCTGATCTGGAGGCCAGAGGCCCCCCTACTGACTTTGTGGATTTGGATCAGGGCCACAGAGAAACAGCAATTCCTTCAGCTTGCATTAGAAGACAATTGCCATTTGTAGGCAACGTGTGAATATTCAGGGGACTTTATTGCACTGAATCCAGTAAAGTTTTACTCTGTATTAAGTTATTGCAATGTTTGAAACTGAGCTACAAAATTTTAATTAAAAAAATCAGTAAATTCCATATGGTTCCCAGGTGTTCTTCAACCTGGTCCCCAGTTTCCCCTTTCCCTCTCACCAGAAAAAAAGGGATCTGGATTTATACATACAGATACCCTTCACTCTGCCGCCATCGTGGTATTATTGCATCCAGTGCTGCAGACAAAGGTTGGAGCTTCCTGCACGGTATGGGCCCAAGTCTGCTTCCCCATTATACAGCATTTACAGATGTTTTCAGGAAATTCGCTCCAGGCAGGTGAAGAAAAGGAGTAAACTTCTTGGCTTTCCTATATATTAATCTTTCCTCCCTTGTCCCAACATCCATGTTTAATTCATTCTCCATTCAACCCTAAGATATCCACATTCCTAAAGAAGCATAAAATCAGTCAGGATTTTATATTAAACCTTGTTGGGTTATTTAAAGCATGTTTATTGGTTTTCTTTCATTCAGTTAATCTAACCACACAAAGTGTTCAAGAAAAAACAAAACGTAGAGGTACTAACTTAGAAGTCACTTCCAATATTTTCCTTTTATTTACAATGTTGTAAAATGTTGTAGCACAGAAACAATCTTAATACCTTTCTTAGTTAATTTACTCCTTTATCTTGACAGAAGGAAAACACAGTAAGATTTAAATTGATTATTAGAGATATTTTCCAATTACAAACCAAAATGGATTGTGTCATATGACACCAAAGAAAAAAAACCCTGCACTCTCAGTTTTTTTTTCCTATTTTATAAACTTAGAAACTTTAGAAATGCAATTCTCCAGACTTCTACTTGAAAGTCTGCTGGCATTTTCATCATTACACTTAAAACTGTTTTAAGCAGGTTAAACAAAAAGAATCACTCAAAACCATGGAAAAGATTACCTAAGCCTACCTGTGATTTCAAGGTAAGGTAAATCTACTTCCCCACACAAAGATTACAGTTGCAAGACCTCTGTCAATTCTTAAGCCTAACAGTCTTCCAAACACCCACAGACATTGCCTGAAAAGTCAAGCAGGAAAAAAGCAAAACTCATGTGTCAATGAAAAGAACACACATTTGTCTACTGAAGACTGCTTTGGGACAAAGGAAAAGGACTAGCATAACAAAAACTGTACAAGACTCAATTTCCTGGAATACCTTTATTCATCTTTAGTGGGGAAAACAGTGCATACCTCTGCCCAGGAAATCTTGACACTTATGCTCAACAGTTATTGAGCCCCGTTTAGTCTTCTTGTTCACTGTTCTCTTCCTCCCTCTGTGTGTTCTCTGGGTTGTACTGCATTTTCCTCACACTGCACTCTGAAATTATCATTCAATACAGTGCCCATTCAGCCACTGAAACTTTTAAATACATATATGTAGGTGACAGTTGTCTGGGGAGAAGTCCACTTCCTTCTTCTGGTCCTTTATGCTAGATTTGATGCCACACAATTCCCTAAATATGGATATTTGCCATGGCAACAACTGCAGCACAGTTTTGCAGAACTCACCCCTTAAGTGGCTTAATGGATATGGTATTTATTCCCTTTCTGAAGATTTAGCTTCAGTGACACATTAATACAAACATAAATGGAGCAAATATTTGTGTGCTTCTTGGGAATAACAAAGGCACATTTATCTGATACACACAGAAAAGACATTTTTGAACCTCATTAATACATGAGTAGAAGTCAATGGAGGAAAATGGATCTTGTTAACTGGCTTCTTGGATACCAATAAGCATCTCATTTGCCTTAAACATATAAACCTAGCAACACTATTTGTTCAATATCGAATAATCAGCGACATTAGAGAGCCCCACCATTGCACACAGAGGAATGATTAATCTATTATTCATTCCACAATAAAGACTCTGAGGGATTTACCGTATGAAAAGTGATATTCAGAAAAGGAGGTGGTATTTTTTTTTCCTGACCTGTATGGGAATTCCTGTCCTGTGGGATGAATTCCATTGAATAACATTGAGAGTTTTGGTTATGGGGTTGGGGTTTTGTTTTGTTTTGTTGGGTTTTTTGTTGGTTTTGGTGTTTGTTTGTTTTTTTTTTTTTTTTAAGTACCCTTCCTGCCTGCAAGGCAAGAGGTATTTCAGAAAACTAAGGGACTGAGAATGTGGTATGAAGACACATGCAGGCACATAACTCTCCATAAACTGTATCACTTTTATGCCTTCTGAAGAGAGATGCAATTGTGTTGATATGAGAAACAGAAGCACCTTCTTGGTAGCTGGTGCCTGTCTTGCCAAGATGGTTAGTGTTGACACAAGGATATATGCACATACAGACACATGTGTATGTACTCTTGTATGTATAGGCACACTTGAGAAAAATAACTGGAAACCTCACAAGAGGGATGTCTCCGTAACTGTCAGAGGCCTGCTCTCCTTATCCAGCGGATAACCACAATTCTTACATTGCACCCCAGAACCAAAAACCTCTGAGGAGATTTTCCCTGCACACTTCAACATAAAGTAACATCAGTCCATTAGCTCTTGAACCAGAGCAGAGCCAACTACCTCCACGAAGGCCAGTAAACAACTAGACCGTGCACCTGCTTCGGATAGTTTAGATGCAGCCATTAATTTTTTTCATCAACTGTTTAATAATTATTAAGAATCATTCTGCTTACTCTGCAGTAACACCAATGGCCTGAGTTACAACACATCAGTAATCTAACCCTATACATGAACAGATGCACAGCTGTGTGTTTAATTGGTGTCAAGATGGCATCTGAAAAGCAGTTATTTGAATATACATTTAAATAACAGGACAGGTGACTTGCAAGAACTACATTTGCATTTGTGTGGACACCTTGGATTCTGCTATTTCAAAGACCAAAACTTTTTTAATTTCTTTTTTTCCAGCAAGTTTCTTCCAGAAGCTAAGAGGCCATTAAAATCAAGGAGAACTTTTGTCTAAGTAAGCACTAAGTAAAAATTATAGAACTGGGATTTAGATCATGAAACTGTCTAAAAAGCAAGTTGTTATTTGATTTTGAAATGTAATTGAAAATAAGAATAATGAAGATAACTCCAATTACTCCGGAATGGCCTTCTGCTCCTTGCAGAGTATGCAGTGATTAACTAGCCTTTTATAGCACTTCATTTCCCCCCCCCCCCAGTGATGGAAGATTTACCCAGGAATCCTTGGGTAAGAATAATTTGTTTTGGCAAAGACATTTGTAATAGAGGGAACAGAGGGTGCTAACCTCTCCCTCAGTTAACCCACCCACTCAGCTGATCAGCTTTTCTGTGGGCTGCCAGTAGAGAGGCCAAGAGAGAAACCTGCGGAGGAGGATTCTCCATGCCAGTTTTGAATAGGCTAGCACAGCAGACAATGCAGAAGACTGCAACTTTTACCATTCTGGCTAGCATGAAATTAACCTTAGGGCCTACATCACAAGTATACTGGCCTCAGCACACCTGTAAACACCACTGAACTGAGTTTTTATGAAAAGCAAGGTGCACTTCTAAGAACCTCTGGTGAATACTCCCACTTCACATTGTTGGACTCTGAATAGGCAGACCTTGTTGGTACATTTCTTTTCCTTTCACTATTAATTTGGAGAATAATACTACAGTCCCACTGACATCCAAATAACAGTCATGAGTTATCTGCTGTCTTAAAATACACTAGCAATATACTAGACTAAAAGCAATAGTAGCTTCTCTCATCAGGAGCTCTATAGCATCTTACCACTTGTCACCCATGTGCATCTTGATTGAACTCCAGAGATCTCAGAGAAAACACTTACATTTTGATGACTGAAATGAGGGTGCTGTTTTATGCCACAGTTTAGTTTAAATTATGCAAAACTCTGAGATATGCAAGGCATAAAGAAAGGAAGAACAAGACCTTTAATTGAATTCACGATCCATTTCAATTGAATTGCTAAAACCCTAAAACAGAAGAGCAGTTTTGCATTCTGCTAACATAATCCACCTCCATCCACGTTACTCTCCATGAGTCTCACACACACACACCCCCTTAGCACATGAGATGCAAGAAAGCACCACATAGCAAGTAGCTGAATTAGCATCTCCTTTTAGACCTTATATTTGACCATGAAAATAGTGAATATTCAGACAGGATTATTCCAACTATTATCTACAATTCATTGTTAATTATAAGAAAGAAAATGTCTTCACCCAGAAATTCCAGGTTTTGTGCCAACTAGCTGCATTTGTTCCTCTGTTGCTGTCAATAACTGCATTTACTTTAGACCTTTCTAACACAGCATTTCAGAAACTGTTTGCTGCTTCTCAGCCCACAGCAGAGTAATTCAATCTGTTGGGCTATTGTTCCTGTAGGAGACAGCATTTTTGTGTTACTGTCCTCTGAATTAGCTTATAACAGGGGTGAATGAAATGACAGGGGCAATTAAGAGGCAGAAGCATGCATCCTATGATCAGAAATACAGGTCCTCAAAGCTTTAAGCTACAGACCCTTCAGAACAAGGCAAAGAGCCAGTGCTGGAACCAGCCCCCACAGGAGCATTTCCCTGCTGGATGGCTGATGGCAACAGCACTTCAACACTGGGATGTACCTTTCTCTGTCTGAGTGGGCTCTCACAGCCTGCAGCAGGACAGCCCACCAGCAGCCCTCGCCCCACTGCCCAGCTCTGACCCCATTCCCCTGCACACAAACACAGCTCCCCTCCCTTACCACTGTGTCTTCCCCTCCCGCCTGCTTGGTCCTCTAATCCTCTGCTTCCCAGGGCCTTGTGACCTCCTGCCTGCCTCTCTCCCTGTGGTGACTGTACTCCCCGGCTGCTGTGCGCATACCTGCAGTCATACCTGAGGCACACCTTGTGCCATGCGACAAATCCCTTTCCTTTGTCTCAGTAAACCACCGCATCGCAAAATGGCACCGGGAGCCTCCAGTGGGGAGAGCTGACTCCAGCAGGGAGCAGAATAAACCCTTGCACTGGTCATGTGATGGCACTGGAGCCCCCTGATTGGCCGAGCCACTCAGGGCCGGCAGCTGGCAGCCAGGCCCCACCCTCCATGGTGGTGTTACCTCAGGGTGTGGATGGCGGGAGAGGCAGTGCAGGGCTGGGCAAATACATCAAATCACACAGAGCTGTGGAAACGAGTTTCTGAAATGTTCACCCGACTCCTGCAGAAGTAGCAAATTTTTCATGCAGCCCCCCAGCCCTGTCCTATGTCTCTCCTGTCCTATGCCGATAGCTGGGAGGGGCAGGAGAAAAGTTCCTCGGAGAACTGGGCGCTGCTGTGGCAGCTGCTGGGGGCAACGGGGAGAGCCTGGAAGTCGCAGGGGGTCTTCATGAGCGAGATAGGGCCTATATCTCATTGTTCCCATGCAGTAACGATCAATAGAGATGTAATTACTACTGTTGCTATTTGGCATAGCTAAAAAGGGTAGCGCAGCTTTGTGCTGGTTCTTCCATTGAGGATGCAGCTCTGCAAAACTACTCCTTTTATCCTTCTTTACATATTTATTACAACTCTTTAGACTGATCCATGCAAACTAAATGAAAGCAACCAATAGAAAGAGGCCGGCTTGTGCCAGCAATCCCCAGACTGTCAAGCGATCACTGAAGATTGGACAGGTCCTGATGAAATAAATGTTGGCTGCTGACTCTTCCAATTTTGCAACACTCCTCTGTGTCACTGGAGCAGCCTTGTCCAAGATTGAGATATTTGCAAACTGTCATCTTTCATAAATATCTGCCTGGAGTGACACTTTGCCCCCCTCCATTTCCCTTTGAAATGTACCTAGCTGGCACGGAGCCTGCGGGATTTCATTGCTTGTGATAGGTGATTAGCAAAGAGATTATTTCCTCCTCCCTCCCCCTCCTCCCCTCTGCCAAAGGGCTGAGTGACAGGTCCAAAAGGCGAAAGGCAGACTGGGGAAGCAAATCTGCCAGAGGCAGAAGTGATGACACTCCGAAAACACTTCATTCATCTTGCCAAATTACAGGCTGGGCTGGGGACTGATGGGGACTGGAGGAGGGGGGGATAAGCTTTTGCATTTGCCTTGCGTGCTCTCTGCTCAAAAACATTGCAAAGCGGCTCCTGAAGCTTGAAGGATGCACCCCAAACCCCTTCAATTTCTGCTCCGTAATGCTAACAGGCGAGCTGCTACCTGGCTCGTGTTAGTAGCTTTCTGACGAAGCGTATTAACTGTCTTAGTCATGGATGTCAGATCCCTTAAGCTCTCACAGGCTTCCTGCCTAGGTGTCAATAATTGGGGCTGAGAGGGAATTTCAGAAAGCAAAATTAAGTAGTAAGTGTCTGGCCCTCCCAGAGAGTGGAGCTGGTGCTAACTGTACAGTGTGCCTTCCCCTAATTTATTTGGTAGGGAACTGCTCAGAGGGCAAGCCAGGTATTTGTGATTGAGAAGTTACCTGTGTCTGTTTTGGGAAGGCTCCAGCCCTTGGGCGGGTAATTTGGGAATTAACACAGGTGTGAGCCAGTGATTATGCTGGTTCTCTGTGAGCTGTGATGTCTTCTGAACAACAGCAAAAATTAATTGTGTGCTTGGACAAAGTTCTGCACAAAACATTTTTTTCAGGAAGAATACCGATTTGGCAATGTGAAATCCATTGACTTTTTTCTTCCCCCCCGCCCCCCCCCAACATTATCTGGAGAATGGCATGATTGGGGGTTTTTAATTTAGGGTTTTTTTTTCAATTTCTTGGTTTGAAGTGGACGTCTGTCTTAAATGTAATTACAGTTTTTTAATTCACATTTAATGGTTTAACACTGAAATACTTCAGACTTGCCAATTAACTACTTCAACCCAAAGTATTTTGCCTGAATTCTCAACATGTCCCAAGTCTACCCTACTTATATTTTCAGACTTGACAATTCTTTTTAATAGCGAGACTACCAACAACGTAAACTATCTGTTTTCCTCCTACCTTTGCCCATGGCCAATGTAAGCATTGATACATCATTGAATCTTAAATTCACTCTTACAAGTGAAGAACAGGTCAGTTATTTCAGCTGGTGCAACTGAAAGTCTCTCTCTTCTGTCATCTTGAAGTACTTCAAGAGACACACAAACCACTCCGGAAGAATGAGAGAGAATGATTTTATTTTTAATAATACATGAGTTTTTAGCTACATTTCAAAGGTAGCAGACCAGATTCTGGTCTCTCCTGTGCTAGTCTAAGGCCTAATGTGCACTCAAATACAGGCTTATTGCTAATGTAAAAACTTATGTGAGTTTTGTTATATCAGGACCTAAATCTCAAATAAATACTGATGTCACTTTTCATTTTTACTTGTGTAAATGAAGTCTTGGCTAGTTTTCTGTAGCATCATCTCCCAACGATATCTCTCAGGATATATTGAAAATGGAGACTAGGGCATAATAAAGTGGATTCCTAATGACAAAAATAGACTCCTTGTACAGGACAGAGTCAAACGTCTACTTTAGACAGGAGAAATATAATCTGAAATGAGCTTAGCTGATCATCACAGAATCAAAAAAGTCAGAGATGGAAAAGATGTACTGCACTATTTGTCCTGGAACTGTTTGATACAAGCATGCTTTCTAGACATTAATTTGCTAACAGGGCGTTTGTAGCCATGCAGATTTTAAACAGTATTTCTACTCTGCCAAGATCTATTCAGTAGAAGTAATTCTGAAGAACTTAAAAACATTCTAACAGTTGAATTCAAACATAATATGGTTCCCTTTATCTCTTGAACACTAACGATGTGCAAAACTGGGACTCAAAGTCTGCATGTTCCCAAATGCTGGGTGCCCTATATCCACATCAGCAAGCACTCGATAGTGTCAGCTGGAAAAGAAATTTCAAGACAACAAAATGATTAGATTTCTTCCTTATTATATAAGCTTTTGCTTCTAAATTGGAAGTGCTGGAAAATGACTATCATTTGGTGTTGGAACTGGGGAGAACCATCAAACATGAAAATAAAGCAGAGGAAGGATCAAAGTCAGCCAACCCTTTCTGGTAGATTTCAGTACTAAAAAGTGTGCAAAAAAAAAAAAAATCGAATGCCATTTATTTTGAAAAGTTATGTTCTATCATCACTCAGCAATTTACAGCTTCAAACAGCTAATTGAATATCACATACAGTGTGAGGTAGGCTAGCATAACAACATACTATCCCTCCCCCCCTTTCAGCCTGAGAAACCTGGTAAGAGAAATTAAAATGAGCTCAAGGACAAACACCCAAACACCGAGTTTGTGATAGAACAGAGATTAAAACTTGGAGGGCCTTTGTTTCCCTTCAACAGTGTTAACTACCTCGCTATTTTATATGTGTTTGCCTACACCCAGATGCGTAGTCACACACACACACACACGCACTCAGCAGAAAAAAACCAAAGGGAGGGAGCACATGGATAGGCAAACCTGCATGTCAGCACATGGACAAATAATGCAGTTCTGCATCTAAAGAGGCGTTCATATGAAACTCAGGCATCTCAATCCATAATTGCAATTAAAAGCAAAAATCCTTCTCAGCTGTCCCTGCAGCTTAATGATTTTCCCCTGCAAAATCAGAATAAAAAAGGAGCAAAGGAATTCCTCACCCACAGTCAGTTAAGTGTGTTGGGGCCTTTCTCTTGGGCGTAGGAACTGTGATATACAACTCTGAAAACAGTTCAGGTGACTGGTGCCTGCCAGCAGAAGAGCAGTTAAGGTTGTTGCTCTCACCTCGGAGATGTCTCCCTGGAGCCATGGATGAGGTTCCCAATCTGTAGAGAGGAACAGGATTCATGCACGTGTTCAAGATTTCCCAGTGGTCATCTCCAAGGATCTCTTAGTCATATGCTGTCTCTAGGTGGCTCTGCATTGAGCTGGCGGGCTGTCTAAGGATTGTAGTGGATGTAGCCATCTAATTTCTGGAGATACAGGAGAAAGTTAGGAGAAAGTGATAAATGCTACATATGTGAGAGCATGAGACGTAGTGTAACCCATCTGTCCCCCTACAAACACATGCGTTGTACACATGACAAGTTAATTGTGCATTAATCAGGATATAATCTCATACTGCTAATGCAAGTCATGATGTAATTTTACCTTTAATACTTATACAACCATGGCCATTATTATAATGTAATAAATTGTATCACTTCAGACTGATGAATGAAACTAGTTAATCTATCTCCACCTAATTTGTGCATTTCACGTGGTGATGTAGTATTACTCTGATTTGTTTTTTACCTGGGGAAGCTGCCATATAGTTGTCTTTATGTCTTCATTGGACTTTTTCAGAACGCTTGCAACAGAAGAAAAGAAAAGTTGGTGTTTGCTTTTATTAAAAAATAAAAAGGGGGAGATTTTACCAGAGACAGTGATTTGCTTTTGTTAGGACACTAATTCCTTTCCAGTGAGCCCAGCTCTGAGCAGAAATGGATGTACTTCAAGCAACAATAACCAAAAATGCTGACTTGGAATTTAACAATCCACATTTGGCCTTCCCTCGTGTTTGATGCAAGAATAAATAATTGCACATCCACGCCACTCCCACAACATGTACATAGGCCCACTTGTTAAGTCGCAAACAATATAGGTGTGGTTAAAAAGGAAAATTTGTGTGTCAGAATTACACGGTCACATTTTTCCTAGCTTTTGCAGCTCATCTCTTTACATGTACAGCTGTGTGTCCGACCCTCACGCCTTAAAGCTTTTTAAAGTTCTGGATGGTGGTTTTTTTCTTAAAACACTTTTTTGTGATAAGTATGAAAATGCAAAGAGGGAACATAGATCTAGAATGAGTTATTTTTCTAATGTTTTCCATTAAGCAGCAGCTGCTGTTACCAAGCTGTCATCTTTGTTGCTAGGGAGATTTTGTGCGCATGCCAGAACGGGACCGGTTGGTTCAGCGCGTCCACCCTACCGCCTGGGAATGTCATTGCACCGGTGAGCTGCTGGGTGCTGGGCTGAGCAAACTCCTTCCTCTGACCTCAGTGGGAAATGGGCGGCAGGAGCAGGACTCCTTGCTAAGGTCATTCAGCACGGCTTTTCCACACCAGCATAGTCTTGTCTTCTTCCTCCCCCTGAAGTGAACAAGATGAAATGTTTCATTTTGATATTTTCAAAATTTAAAACATCCTGATTTTTCATTTCCAAAAGACACTTTACATTTTACATACAGTTTTCCACCTTCTCCTCAAAGGAAACAACAGATAACCTAAGTAAGATATGAAATCTTTCAGGCAGTGCCAAGCAACGTATTCCTATTTTGACTCAGCCAGCAAACCAAAACCACTAATCAACTGTCTGCGCAATGCCGGCCAGTGACGTCAGTGGAACTTCTCCTGCCTCTAAACGTTGTGCAAGTGTTAAAGAGCTTTGCTGGCCTATGCAGAAGACAACGGAGTTGTTTTGCACAGAAAAGTGTTTACACTCCAAACACAGAAACAAGGGCCTAATTTTTCTCTAATATTAAACTCAGCAGAGCCACACTAAGCACATACCGCCTTTGAAAGTGCAACATTTCTCCAGCCTACAAGGTAAGACCCCAAGACAGGGAGAGATACCTTTTTCCTTGGTTAGCGCACTGTGATCAATGTATGGTTTCTGAGTGTATAATGAATGCAGTACGAAGGGTAAAACTGTCGCAATTCTTTAATATACTGGTAAGAAAACCTTATCGGTTTACTAGTGAATCACAAATGGCAACAGGTCAGATCAAATTTCTTGTGTGGCGTAAAGATCATAAATGCAGTTCCCAGGGCTACCTCAACTTTAATAAAATGAAGTCATCCATGTGTTGCTTTGTGTTAATATTGCAACTAGGTTTAAGCATATATAAGCCATGATTTTTCCTCAAGTGTTAAATCAAATTGAATCACAGGTTTTTATGAGTGATAAAATGATAATAGACCAGATCTGGTCAGCTAGGATAATAACTTGATTCAGTACTTTGGATGTAAGTGTTTAAGGTTTCCACAATAAAACTGTAATGTTATACCCTAAAGTGTGTTAATAACATTAAGTGATGTAACAGTGAAAGCGAACTGACAGAATGTAATACCCATAGGGCCGTCATAATAGAAATAATTTATAATGTAACAGCAATAAAATCTTTAATGTTATCTCAATCCAGTCCTGTCCCCATGTCTGGGGTTTCAGATTACACATGATTTTTTTTTCTATGCATTTAAGTGTTAACTTAAAATAATTAAGAAAATGGTTTTCAAAGTGGAAGAGCCTTTCGAAGTTGCTGACCTGATAATGATATTATTAACTCTTTCCTTCCTACCAAATTCCCATGTGGCCGATAGCTGATATAAAAAGAGGTAAATCTTTTTTGCTTCGAAAAGGAGATAATTTTTGCACTTTAAAAGCAATTTACAGCAATCAAGGAATATGTAGGACTACCATACTATATGAAAAAATATCTCATTCTCACCATTCTCACACCTAAACACAAACACAAAATACGTTGTGAAGGAGTTTGAACAAACACCCAGTAAAGTCATCTCACTATAAACACATAATGTTCATGTATGGGGCTATCTGCTAGAGGAAGAGGAAGGCAATAACATGTCTTCCATCCTCATCTTGGCAAACCAAAACCTGACATGGAAGAGCCTGCTTAGATACTAGAAAATGTCCTTACTGGCAAAGTGCTGGGATAAGTTCACCGGAGGGCCCATGCGATCTTCTGCACTTGAGATCTTTAAGAACAGAAATGATCAAATGTCTATAAGGTGTGAACATATTGTAGTTTATCTAGCCTCTTGACAGAGGGGCAGATCAGAGCATCTCGTATATTTGACATAAAATCACTCCCTCCGTATCTTACAGCATAAACATCTTCCCTGGAATCTCAATACAGAGTGATCTTTAATATCTCTTAAGACAGCTGTTTTCAGAAGGTAAAGAGCTTTTTTGCTCTTTATTCTCTTCAAAACATTTGAAAAGTACTAACTGGACAGACATGTACACAGATTGAAACATGCATGTAGAAACATACCTTTTAGAAGTAAACTGAAAACCATCTTTATTACTTAAATTGGGATTTCCTTGATTCAAGGTAAGGTATAGTTTTATTCCTTCTTCCTGGCCAAACTGCCTTCTGAGAATACTGACTGTTTAAGGCAGACATACTGAGGGCATTCTGTAATGTATACCATGGCTCAGAGCAGCCAAAATAGAATAAATTCAGCATTTGAATTCTCTTGCAAATCCATCCAATCCAGGACTAATAACCTGTGTCTTTAGAAAATACTCCAGCATCAGACATACAAGATAGTTATTGTGCAATTAAGAAAAATCCTCTGACTCTCGGGTTCTCTCTGGACCCACCAGGGAATGCAGAAAAAAATAACTGGAACTGAACAAAGCAGCAGCTTATCATCTTGAAATATGCAGGGTTAATCGTCCCTTTAAAAGCAAATGTATAAGGAAAACATTAGCTCTTTAGCCCTCTGTGACATAATTACACAGGCTTCTGATTAAACAGAGGCGCTCATTAAGTAAAACATTTTATTTTAGTTTCTTGTTGGTGGCTGGTATTATTGGGCTTCCTGCCCAATTCCAGCCAGGCTACCATATGAACAGTGAAAACAGCCAACATTGTTAATACAATAACAACAACAACACTTGGCACTTCCATCATTCCCTTGATCTCAACATCTTAAAGCAATTTACAGATATTACTTGGTTGCACCATGTGACAAAATTGTCGAGCAGGTAAGATTGATCACCCTTATTTTACAGATGGATAAAGCAGGGCAGAAAGGTATTCAGCTGGCTTTCCTTGGCTGCTAGAAAGTTAGTGGTAAGATCCAGAAGTCCTAAAGAGAAGCTACTTGGAATTACTGTTTCAACAATGACTGAACTTTTTTCCTCCCTCCTTAATTGCTGTTGTCCTTTATTGGTTCTCTGTAGCAGAAGAGGGCTTGTGCCGTGAAAAATCAAGCAGGGATGCAAATCATACTGAAAAGGCAATTTTAAGCATCACTTATTATTTGTAGTTTAAGAAAGCCTGGTTCAATTTCTCTCCAAATAGATTTGTGTTGGTTTATATAAAACAGTAACGACCTAATTTTGGCCAGCTAAGACATAAAGTTTGCACTGGGGGCTAAAGTTATAAGTAGTAGGGGGGAAGGATATTTTAGTTCCTAGTTCACCAAATCTGGCTATTCAAACACGTGTAGAGAGGGCTTCTTTGCAGAGCTTCCAGCGATGGGAATGTAAGGAGAACATTTTTACATGGGGTCTAGGAATACAGTTATAAATGTGCAGCCTCTGAGTTATCAATAGCACTTGGTCTCAAAAGCCCTCCCATCTTTGGCAAAGATATTCTTCACCCATCTTTGGTGATATTCCCTGACCCAAAGATATTCCCTGACCCATCTTTGGCAAAGATATTCTTCACCCACTGGCTGTGAAGGGGGCTGTGGCAGACTCGAATCCAGGTATGGATTTATATGGCCAAACCTACAAAATAAGGCTCCCATCTACATATGTATATACATATATTCAGCCTGAGAAAGAGTGAAACAGTTTTTGTCTTGCATCTAAAAACACCTCATCTGTTGAAAGCTGAGCAGAGCTCACATTTGCTGCTCATGGTATTGCTTTGGGAGAAAAATTTTGCAGAATATCGAGTTTCACTTCACACAGAGAGGGTTTCATCCCTAAGCTCATCTTGATAAATATTTCTCAATGGTGTGCTGGATAGTAAGGAGACTCACTGGTCATTTGCCAGATTTCTGCCGTAGCAAAACAATTCTTTTTGTCTTTAGCCTAAAAGAGAGAACTTTGATATCTAAGAGCCTGAAGTGTTAAACTCATCCTTGGCACTGAGGTTTGGAAACAAAAATCTCACGCAGTGCATAGAAATATCATCTCTATCCAGATCCCGTCAATGTGGATTGTAATTGGCACTGCTGTAAATTATCTGCTACTGATACACACCAACACCCCCTGATTTGTAAGCTCAGGTGCCCCTTCCTGACTACAAAAATAAAAACATAACACCTACATGTAAAACTAATGGAGTCAGTATTAGAACAAGCCTTTAGGTCTAGGTGCATGTATTACAAGAGTAAGAGAGGTGGAAACCTGCTTGTCACTTATTCAGCTGGATATGAATGACTGGCTTCAAAAGAAACTCAGGAGTAAAAGATTAAAGGGAAGATGACCATGAACTCTCCTTTCCCGAAGAAAGTTCAAAGCTTCCTGATTTAGGTTCTTATCGCACTATAAAGAGGGGAGCAAGGAAGATAAAAATTTAAAAATAAATGATCTTTAAGAAATTATCCTCATCTGAGTGTCCTCCAATATGTCTGGTCCTCTAAGTGTTAAGTGAATTGTAACTAAATCCTAGGGAGACAGTTGCAACCTGGTTATCAGTGGCAGTAAATGGAAGATAATAGCCCCACTAGAGAGTTATGAAATGGCTTGTCTTTGAGCTGCCAAAGTGTTTAGGCTCTCTTTTATTATATTCACAGCAGTAATCCGATATGTCCTGACTTCTGTCATCTGTATGTAATGCTTATCAACTCTCTGCCAGTGATTCACCCCCTTGTCATGGACAATTATTCCTCAAAGTGCTGAGGTTACGACTGAAGCAATATTATGACTGGAAAGAAAATATGAAAGGTGCAGCACATCACAGCAAGCAATCTTGAAGCTGACGTCAAAGTGAAGGAGAACATTGTTGATAAAAAAATAAAGCATAACAGGAGCGTTGCACCGTTGCTCCCATAGCAGTCCTGGGCATTGCTAAGGTCATACATACATATGACTATGATAATAGAAGATTTTCCCATTATTTTATTGGAGCTACATTGTCATAGTTCTCTGGTTAGGTGTCTGTCTCCACTTCCATTGTAAGTCCCCATTTAAAGCCATTTAAAACTATACAGGCAGAGTCTGTCCTGTCCCTCTAAATTTGCAGACAGGAGCTCAGCCGGGGAAATTAATTTTCCTCCAGAGGATCATGAAATGAAAAGCATAGTCTAAGGGACAGAGGGTCCAATTTGCAGTTGTCGAGTTGCCTGAAATTACGGTAACACCTGTGGTAAAGTTCTGATCCAAGCATGTTCAGACCAACCTGTTTCATCACCCTCTTAGATGCCTCAGGCAAAACTAAAATAAGTTTTGTCACTCCTTGTATTGCTTATGGATTCATTAATTTGTGGAAGTGGAATGGATAATCTTGGGCTTGTGGCTAGGAGAGCAAGAAGGCACCGGGGAAGCTAACGTCAGTGTCCTAGCTACCGTGAGAACAGTGCTGAAGAGCAGAAGGCAACCTGCGAACCAGAGCAGGGGCCTCGGGGCACCAGAAGTTCAACGCCATTGGGAGAGGGTGAAAGGCTGTAGTATTTGTCTCCTCTGGAAGCAAGGGGAAACAGTGGCTTGGGAAGCTTTGTCAATGGCAATGAGAAAAAGCAGCTGGTCAGTAAACATAATGGTGGAGACAGGGAAGCCAGAAAGGGGTGCCAGATGGTCCCAGGGGCAGTCCAGCTGACCAACAGCAGAACCTGTGCCCTGCATGCATATGTGGCATCAATCCAATATGGGTTGTTAGGTGTCGGTCAGCACATAATTCACTCGACTAAGGGTTTCAGCCTACAGAGTAGCAGAAGTGGAGGAAAACAATACCCCTCTGTGGTATTTTGATAGGTCTTGGGCTCTAAAAGTATATTGCAAACTCTGTAATTCAGTTCATTTTGTGAACAAGTGGTTGAGCAACATCATTTCCCAGCTTAGAGGGTCACACGGGTCCAGTTGCGAGGCTGAGGAGGGCCCAATGCAACGGCAAAACAAATGGGGTAGGAGTACAGCAGGAGGGAGGAGGCGGTCAGGGTTGAAATCAAGTTACAAATCAGGTGGCTAGCCAGAAAGTGGCGTCACTTAAGCATACGCTGCTCTGGCCGCAGAGATGAAGGCAAGCCATGTCTTTCTGTAATGTTGGGTGCTGTTATTCAACTGGTCTTCCTGACTGTCCTCGAGAGAGACTACATGCACCAACAGTGAGCCTACATGGGTCTCAAGGGTCATGAGCAACAGGGTCAGCTGTGCTTCCACTGGGAGAGAAAGAGAGCCTCCTAAAGCAATGAGAAGAGAGAATGAATCACTGCGCCTTGTCTAATACATTGCAGTAATGTAATATAACAGCAATAACCCCCAGAGTACCATCTGGTGAACTTGTGACTAAACACAGCTTGTTTTGCTCAATGCACACAAGCAACGGACAAGGATGTATTTTATTCCTTTGTTTCACCCAGCCCAAGTGCAAGTGGCAACAAAACTATTTCTGGGAACTTTAGACCGTCTACAAAGCAGAGCAGCAAGCAGTTATTTCTCCCCTACGAAGCACGTAGGTAGCTCGCTCTGCAGGAGGGTGCTCAGTAGCGTAAACTCTTGAGTCTCGGTTATGGCCACCAAAGCAGACAGCGATCTGATCTCAGCTATTCACCACACATTTCTGACACTGCAAAATTCCCTGTTAAAGTCCTGTGCGTAGGTGGATATTTCAGGTGATATTTCCCAGGGATGCAGGAGGCCTGACTCTCCCGTGAAGAATATTGGTGACTAGTTGCTCTGACCTTGGTCAGAGTTAATCCTGCAGGAATGAAAAGGTTCAGATTTCAGTACTCACTGGAAGAAAAGAGAAGGGAGGAGGGGTAGCCCCCTACTAACATAAAGACATGACCAGTGGCTCTGCCATCAGTTACAGCATTGCTTGCGTTTGGCATTATATTATGAAAATACCTATTCAGAGTGGAAAATAAGATCAGAGACAACATTTCCGTAGTGATGACTTTAGCTCCACTTCACTCTGCTCCCTCTCCTCCTCCTGTCCTTCGCGTTTCAAGGCTCTTGCTCTATTCATCCGCTCTATGCCACCCCAGGTTTATAACATCACATCATCGGCAGCACTAATAACCCGTGATTCTTTTCCCCTATTGTGTTTGTCAGAGTCAGTAATCTGGGCACTACAGTAGCACAGCACTGAAAAGCTACAGTGTGTTCCTATAGCAACCAACTAATCCGCAGGTGGAAGGTGATTGGGCACCTTTTGCACCGGAACAATAATTTGAAAGATCTTTTTCAGTGTGCTGTTCTGCGGCATGAGTTCATTGTATTGCAACCCACCATGAATCATTATAAGCCGTCATGAAAATGCAGCCACGGCTGCACAAATCATAGCAAAGAGAGACGCGTCTTCCAGCAACAAGCCCTTGAAATATTTCACGGCAGGTTAAGAGGCCAAATTGCGTATAGCGAGATGTATTGTATAGGATAAAACAAAGGGCTTGTATAATAAGCCGATGCTGACAGTCTCTGAGTCAGGGAATCCCAGTGAAGTGTAAGAGTGTGCATGAATATGAGTTTTCCTGAGCTGTGGAAGGAAAACAGGCATAATAAAAGAAAGTGCTGGGCAGAGCTCCCACGTACGACTCTTCCAAAACCAATTACTCCCACCTGGCTATTCCCATTTCTCCTAAACCATCTCCTGTTACAGAAGAGAATTTAATATTCTCTAATTGAAACCTCTAATTTAAGGCATTTGCTTGCTATCCTCAAAGTCTGAAATCCTGGCCTGGACTTTTACAAGGTGATTAGAGATTGCAGAAGTCTCACATTTTTAGATATTCAAACTAAGAAACCCTCAAGAAGTACAGAACACCTTTCTTCTAAAAGTCAGGCTTCTTTATCTTTCTAACAGTAAGTAGTCTCAACTTGAGGTAGGGAGTGATCTTTCAAAGTAAGATCTTAACCCATGGAGTAAGTGCAGCATAGACAATGACAGAACAAACATCTTCATATCAACCTCAAGCAATGATCCCTGTCATTTGCAGTCTATGTCTAATTTCTACTCATTTTTCCTTGAAAACACTGGACTGGAAATACTAGATCTAAATAGAAACATCTTCAAAGCTAAGTTGTACAGGCACAGGCCATACAGCCACTGCAGTGGAAAGTGAGAGCAGATAGGGTAAATGATGCAAGGGGCAGTGTGACAGGAAGGCAAAAAGGAAATCTGTAGAAATCTTCACTAAAAAGAGAGAAATAACACAACTGCTTCTTTACATCAGTTTAATCAACATTGTAGACAGAATGTCTTTATTAAGTGCCTGGGCTTAATAAAAATGTCAAAAACTCTCATTGCATAAATCAGCTCTTTCAAGATTTGTTGGGGTGATGGAGGAGAAACCTTAAAAAGAGAGAGCAAACAGAAGTTTAGTTACTCAGTTATGACTTCTAAGATTGCAGCTCAAAAAGCTTCCCTACATTTACAGGCCAAGGATTCCAACCTGGGCCGCTTCCATCTTAAACAAATTTCCTAACTATGAGACAATGAAGTCAGTGTCTCATTTACAGCTGAAGAGTTTTATAAATCAATGTCTCCACTCAAAGCCGAATCAACAAACAAACAAACAAACCAGAACAGATACTGCTTTTATGATCTTTTTTTTTTTACTCATCCCAAAGTAGGATGAGTAAAATGGATGAGACAGGTTCACCTACTCAATCCAAATTGACAGAAGAAAAGCTTGAATGGGGTCTAGGATATCTCCTAGGGATATTATTAGGTTATTGAATATCCTACAGCAAATATCAGTTTCTTCCTCTTTCTTCCCCCTCCTGCCTTTCACCTACAATACAATTTAGGAAGTTTCCTCAAAGAAAGTTTCACTGAAACAGGCAAATGTCTTTGAAAATTTCTTAATCAAAAATTTCCAGCAAAATATTCAAAAATTCTTGACCATCTTTAATTGTGAAATGTATTGATCGTTCCTCTCAAGTAATTCATGCCTTAAAATGACATATTTTTGTTCCTTTCAGAGGGCTTGGATAGATAGCATTGTTTTTCTTTCCAAAGCACATCAAAGAGCCCACATTTTGGCAGGCTTTCTGTTTTCTTTAAAAAAGGAGAAAAAGAAAGAAAAACACCAGCAAAACAAAGCTAAGAATGACTGCTCTTTTCTGAAGAGTTGTGGGCTTCTTCACTTCTAGATTCACAGTCATGGTGCTCACTTCAGGGAGCTGCTGAAACAGAAAGCCTGGAGGTGGGGAGGTGCAGAGGAATGGAAAGATCAGAGAATTGGCACGGGATAGAGAGCCTTTTGCCTCTTGATGGTCAGGCTGAATCTAGCTGAAGCCAGTCATAAACCAAAGTCATCACTATTTTTAAGCACTTTCACGGCTATGCAAGGTCAGACTGTAGCCTCTAACCCAGTGGACAAGTTTCCACATATCTGCAGCTGGTACTTCATTGACAGCTCTGGTGACAGCTATGGTCTCCAGTTTGTAGTCTCTCAGTTTTGTAATTGAATAAATTCTAGAAAATGGCTGGATTTGGGTTAATCATGGCCTTTTCCTTTCAGGACAAGGAGGTACAGGATGTACATACCATTTTTGCTGGAAAAAAGTTGGTATCCTGAGTAGCTCCCCCTTCTGCTGAAATGTTCAGAGGAAGTAGATTGGTATTGCTCCGGAAAGACCTTCAATTTTGAGTATGTTATTGCTCCTGGACCCATTTTTCTTGATTTCAATTCTCCTTCTCAGCCAGTAACTGTAATTTACTCATCACAGACCTGTACTCCTGTGGCCGGATCTGTAGTCTACACTATTTGTAAAATACCATGCACTATTGCCTGATGTTAAATATGAAGGAATGACATCAAAACAATGCAAGAGAAATACCACCAGCTCTTACTCTGTGTGAAGCAACCTTTATCTTCATTTACTGTGTAACTGGGCTTGTTTATTGGTCTTCGAATCAGATTCTTTTAAGGCTTAAAGTTCTCCTGGAGGATGTACTACAAGTGGTAGAGTTTCCACAGCTTCCCAAGCAGAGATGCTTTGCTCTGTATTGAGAATAAGATATGAGGAAAGACTAGGAAAAGAAATTATACTGGAGATAGTCTGAGGAAAATGCCAGGACTGACTGCTATATCAACCAAACTGTTGTGCCACGCAGAGCTGAAATGTGCAATCCTTCCCCACAATGGCCTGTTCTGGGGTAAAACTACTTTTGACTTTAATGGGACTTTTAATGGGACCGTCGTATAACCAACATTATCATCTAACAGCCCATATACCAGTAAACAACACAACGGGGCAGGAGCTGGCAGTGCATGGCATTTCTGCAGAAGGGTAGGGAATACATGGGGCACGGTGTGGAGCGGCACCCCAGTGCAGGTCACGCTGTCCCCACACTTCAGGCTTTGGGGAGTGAGCAGAAAGGCACAATAACAGGCCAGCTGACATGAAATCCTCTGTACTGCTCAACTCAGAGTGATAAACAAAAAGTGCATCACTTCCCTAACTTGTAAATGACTGGGGTAAAGAATATGTACTCTGGATAAAGATGGCAGGGTTCACTGCTAGAACAAATCAGACAATATGTGAAGTTAGACTGTGCCCTATTGCTTGGTACAATTATGTGACCTTGTAACAAAGCATGGCCAAGATGGCAGTGATACTGCATATAAAACAGAGCCTGGTGGAAAGTTGCTATTCTTCAAACTCGCTTGCATCTAGACATCTTTCAAGTGATTTCAGAATTTAGGGTGAAAGTGGATCTTAGGCCTTTTTAAAAAAGCCATTTCAAATCCTCATTCATATCATAAATGCTTTTTTCTCCTTTTTTCTGCAGGCCACTTAAATCTCTGGGGCCGTGACATTGTCTGGCACTGAATGCAGCCCCTTTTTATCATTATAAAGAAATAATGAAAGCATATGGTGGAGAGGCGCTCATATTTCAGTGTATGGTGCCTTCCTCATTCTCCATAACTAAGCACTGAAGAATACATAGTATGATGAGAACATTAATTATTTCCAATACACTAACAGAACATTCCTAACAATTCAAAGTCATCCCTGCTGCCTAGCATGAATGTAAGTTCAAAGTAAAAGAAACCAAACATATCCCCACTTTTGTGCATTAAACATCAGCAAGTGACCTGTATTTTATTACAGTACACAGCTGTTTTATCACATAAGTAAATAAATCACCATTGAACCAACTTTGGGAACGAAGATTTTGAATAATAACACAATTAACTTTTCCCACAAAGTCCAAATAGCCCACTTGCTCATAGTTGCTACAAGCTGTGATTCCCACGTGAAAGATATCAACTTATTTCCTTTTCCTGTCAATCATCGGTACCAAGTGGGGCCATGGTATGTCAGGTCATGACCTTTCACTCTGGGCATGAGCCTGAAAGCCACTAGTGAATCAACTAGTTTAATTATTTAGGCTGTTTTTAATAAATATAAAAATGTGGCCTTAAATATTTCGCATGCTTGTTCAGTTTGGGCTTTCAAGGACCTCTCATCAAGCCCACCAGCCTGAAAGTGTGCTCTTATTGGTAGGAAATCAGTCAATTAATAACCAAATCCAGCTTTTGGAATAAGGTTTATTTTGTTGATTTTGAGCTTCCTGGCTTGGGTATCACTTGCTTGTTGGTTTAGAGGACAGGATTTTTATTATCCTTTTTTACATAAGATTGGACTGTTTTTAATCATCACCAGCATCGTCCTATTTGCCTGCCTCCCACAAAATGATCCTTTAATACAAATGCCACGGTAGGATTCACAGTTTTCCATATATGGTATATTTTCTACATCCTCTTCACCTATGGGAAAAAACCCAAGCAAGAAGAAATCCAATATAGGAAAGTCCTTACAAGACAATTCTTTTAAAAATATTTTTGAGTAATGTTGACAGCTTTGCTATTAGGTCCCTTAGCAATGGACAGTTTTATTCCATTTCAGGTCAAAGTGTGATGACAACCCTCCTTTGCTAAAAATTCCAACAAGTTTTTTCAGCTTGTAACTCCCATAGTCTAAAAACCCAGGCCTGAACCAAGCTGCTGACTTCACCTAGTATTTAGCACTAAAGCATAAGGAGATTGCAGTAACTGTAAAATAACAACCCTGTAAGTAGAAAACAAGTAGTAATGCTTTCTGTGGATGGTGAACTAGTCATGTGCAATGATTTATATTCTACAAACATTTACGCTTATTGCTCAACAAGCTTTCCAGCTGGTAGACACAGGACAGAAGTAAACTTGAGAAACTAATAGATGGTGCCTTTTGAAAGAATAAGCCTCTAAACTTGGACTGCCAGAGCCAATTTTTACTTTGGAACGTTCCTGAAATGTACAGAACTTTCCCAACATTTCTTGGATTTATTTTGTTCTTCTTTCCCCTAGTGCTCTAAGACTACTCAAGAAAGTGAGTGTGAAGGAGTGTCTCTATTTATAGATGATAAACCTAACTCTTCTCGCCCTCACTCTGCTCCCCCTCCACGCTCCTGCATCAAAGAGAGGGCTTGGGGAAGGGGAAGAGAGATGCTCTTACTCTGACTTTGCCATTCACTCTCATGGGCTGCTGAAGAGGAGGGCTGCTGGTTCTGGAGGAAATATCAGCATGTCAAAATCTGCTTTTCTTTCAAACAGGAGTAATAATCTAAATGATGAAGTGTACCACAAAAATGAAATAGCCGCAACGTACAGATCATTACAGCTATCTTAACTGAAAAGTTTTTGTTTTGCGACAGTTGAAAACATTTCATCTTGATACTGTTCGAATTCTTCATTTTGACTTAATCACTTCAAGGTGTGCACAATAGTATGTTAGAATTTACAACATAATCAAACAAAAGTCAAATGAAGCATTCCATCTTTATTGAAGAAAAGTGTCCCTGCCTGGTAATGCTGCTTCTCAGCAATTTCAGCAAAATTGCTGTATTCCTGAGAAATCTTTCAAATTCATCTAGGTCAGCATTTGCTGATGAAAAGCTATCTTCTAAGAAGTTTTCAATCCTCTTTACTCAAGATGCATCAGGAGGAGCATATGTTTATAACGTGTGAGCAACCCCCTGAAACTCCTGGTGGATGAAAGATCAAAATCAAAGTATTGATCCAAGGATCTACCACTCTGAAATCAGATATGGAAAAATGCTGAGGAGTAGCAGTGATTCTTAGGGGTTTCAAGTGCATTTAGAGTACGTGGTATCGCCTGGAACATGCTTCAGTTTGCACTTACCTTATTTAGCTTTTCAAAGGCTGACCTTTCATGCACTAAGTTCAGCAACATAGCAGTCAACCTATTAATGTCCAAGGAAGCTGTGGACCAAATCAGACAGTTTAAATAACTCAGCTGTGAACACAGAACCCCATTATCATTTCTGTGAGGCTAATCTGAACAGCTGATTCATCTTGAGCAGTTTACTATGGACGATAGGTCTTCACAGCATCCATTTTAAGTTTTAAATCAGATGAGGGTGAAGAACTTTGCACTCAGACACTATGTTGGGAGGTGCCATATAAAAGGGCAGACAGGCAGAGAGGCTTATATTAAAGGGCCTTATTTCCCATCATATTTTACTAGCTCTGTTCTGATATGATTACTGATTTCAGTGGAATAAAAGAATGTAATGAAGTAGAGAGTTAGGAAACTGTATAGCCTTTCTTCCCCTACAACACACATCTCCCTGTTAAATATGTCTTGTCTTTGCATGTATCTCATGGGTTTAGTCAGAGAAGGCTGTATTTACCATACATAGCTCTGTTAGCAGTATAGAGACAGCACAACTCATGAGAGGACCTAGCCTGTCTTTGAGGAAAGGAAGGGAATTTCTTGATCTCTACCTACTTTTTCCTTCCTTATCTCGTGGGGGTTCACACCTTTCATTACATGAGACTAAAGGCTGTTGAGCAGAAAACTGCTTCCACATCTTCAGCACTGTCCAATAGATCACGCCTTTTGCATACTACCAAAATGTTAACTGGACACAGGAAACCCACTGGAGTTCTGAAATCAGGTTGGAAAATGCCAGACACAGCTGCATCTCACAGTTCTTTGACTCTCTTTCAACATGTACATGGAAGGAAAAGGCCATTATAAAATAGGAATGATGTAATTACATTGCTCCTTTTCCCTTGGACTATTATTTTGTCTAGTAGGCTGTTGCTTTTTAGACTTTATCTGTGTATTCAGCGATTCCGTAAATAAGATATTCATTATCAACACTGAAATCCCAAAGAGTTTTCAGCTCATAATGAGGTTTTCACTGTTCTCAGGCAACGCTTGGAAAAGCCTTTTATATGATAAGATGAAGATGTGAGACAGTCTGAACAAGGTGTATGTGTTGCCAAAGGCATTACTTTCAAACAGTCCTCAGTTTCTTCACTCCAACAGGTGGTGATCAGGTTCTAGTAAAAACAGACTTCAAATTATTTCAGTTATCCAGTCACTGGAAAAGAAGAAAGAAAGAAAAGAAAAAAAAGAGTTGTTACTGTAAGCTCCTTTACAGCCTCCAAAGAGCTCAACAAAACATATATTTAGAAGAAAAGTTCAAGTCTTTCATTGATAAATTATGGCTTCCTGTAGGATATCTCTAATAGGTGTCCCTCCCCCCAAGCTTAAAAATGCTAATGCTTAGGAATCTTGGAAAAAATAAGGTCTTTGAAATGACATAACAAATTAATATGTACAAAAAATGGTCCCCAACATACACTTACACAAATCCAAGTATTGGTGATGATAAAGAGCCCTCAGAGTGCTGAGAAAAGATAAAAGACAGGCTCATGCCAAACTGCAGTATCTGAACAGATTATTTGAGAGGAGAAAGTAAGTGTGGTTCAGATTTTACAACTGCCTCTTTACCACACAGAGACAACATGCTGGATTCATATACTAACAGTGAAATGTGGGCCCAAATTTTGCAGTGGAAGCTGATTTATACTTGAGGAAGACAAAAGATTTCAAATTTAAGCTGAACTTGCATGCTTAAAAGCCTTATGAGCATTGGAAAGGTCACAAGAACCTCATGTGACACTATTTTGTAGAAACGTCAGACGTTCTCCTTCAATTAAAATCGAGATATATTTGTATCTTTCATATTTTGCATTAAGAAACAGAGGCTTGGACTGGTTCCAGAAGCCGAGGAACTACTACCAAGGTCCCTCCTGTATCTGACTTATTTTGAGATGCCAAAATAACCTTGTGGGGCGGGAAGAGGTGAAGGGGCTTAGCAGCTAGTGAAAGGCAAAGCAGTTGCTAGGCTGCTCTAATGTTTACTGGAGACTGAATGTATGGAAGACCCAGACTCAATAGAGCGTGCTTGTGGCCCTGAAGACTTAAAATAACCATATAGGGCAGTCTGATCTTGGCATTAATGCTGTTTTTGAATTTCTAAAATCACAGGGAGTTTTATGGCTAAATGCCATGATGTGCTTTGAAGATTTAAGAAGCGTTACATTTCATTTGAGATAACTTGCTTTTGGAGTTGAATGACGAGTTCCATGAATTCCTCTTGGATAAAATCTGAAGTAAACATCACAAAGTTTTGCATGGGTTTCTTGCAATTTGTTTAGGAGCTTTTGTGTCAAAGGGGAGTGGAAAATGGCTGGCAATGCTTTATTTCACTTATTAAGAATAGTTTTTGAGTATGCAAGTCTAAGCAAGAAATATTTGGAGAGCACAACTGTGCTGCAGTTTTGCTGGAATAAGTGGCAGTTTTAATTAAAACAATTATACAAGTCTTTGTTTTCTTCAACTTGTTTGATTTAGTTCGTTTCTTTAGCAACAAACAAAGCTTTCATGGCTTCTTCACATTCGCACAGAATATTAATGTTGCTGCCTTTGATTTCAGAGTCTTGTAGACTTAAGCAGTCTCTCAGCATTTAAGTCTGAAATCACTGCTAAGATTACATGGGCAGCAGAGAGGAGGATGTGGGTATTTGTATCTTGATACCGTTAGGTTACAAGGGAAAAATCCAGGAAATGGCTAAAAAATGCCTGACCATGAGCACTTGCTGAACAACTGCATTACATTGCAATTATGCAAACATGTCAGACTTCCTACAGGTTTAGCTCTACTCTCCCTTCCTTCCCTCTCCTAAATTCCTCTCTTGAAAACGGTCGGACAATGACATACAGACTGACCTACAGTATTTGCAGTGTCAGCTATGATACAAAACGAGTTAAAACATATGGTCCAAGGGAGGGCTGGCATTTGATACAGTGCTGTCACACTGTGACAGGTAAGCTAAGGCTGGATTAGCAACTTCAGGCTTACATGATCTACCACTAAACCAAAATGAAACATCTTGGGAAACTACAAAGCCTCTAAATGAAATTAAAGAACTCAACCTTAAATAAAAATCACTCCAAATGTTCTGTTTTTTTCCCAGATAGTGGTTTATTTTATATCAAAAGGGGAGATTTGAAATAAAAAATGGCCCAATTCTTCAGAAATTACTCTCAAGAATTGATTTTGCTTTTATTTGCTTCAGCTGAAGTTATTCCTTACACCTGAATCCAGGTATACCTCTCTCCTGAAATGGCTCCTTGACTGAGAACACAGAGCTGTAGCTGTCTCTCGGCTCCTGGACAGAGAATTCAAGCTCTCACTGCCAAGCACGGTGCCATCCTAGACGTATGTTTATATAAAAGCACCTCTGTCTTGAAAGGATGAAGGGTTGTCTGTGTCAGTGTGTGTGCAGAGGCTTTATCAAGGCACATGTGATGCTCAGTAACACAGCTGGACAAAAAGGAAAAAGAAAGGGTGACCTAATATTGAAAAAGGCTACTTCTGTCTGAGAATTTCAAAATTTGAAATGCCAATAACCTTCGAAACCTTCTGATCCACTTTATAGTTGGCCCAAAGTTATGGAAAAAAGTTTATAGTGGTGGTTTGGGGTTTTTTTTCTGTAAAGCTTCCCATTTTCTTCCGTTCTTTTTTTAACATTTTTGATCAGCTCTACTACAGCACATCACGTTTTCCATAGACACATGTACATTTAGGTTTAAATATCAATTCCTTTATCTTCACAAATGTTGACACAAACGATAAGAATCCATATAAAAACTGTTTTAATTTGGGTGTTTTTCGAAAGGAAAGGGAGCTTAAAAATGCATTTCTCTCTGGAAATGTGGTTTCGGATTTTGGCTCACGTCAGAAATCAAAAGAAACGGTGGTATTTTGTTTCACATCACCAATTCTGCATGGTTTATCCCCAAAAAAATCCCAAGGAAAAAAAAAATGAGAAGTGCTGGGCAGCGTGGCTGGGCGTCAGAGGTGACATTTAGGGTGCAAGAGGCAGAACTGGGCAGGCAGGGACTAACAGCAGAAGTGCTGCAGGCGATGCCCCGCTGCCGCCAATGGTCCAGGCAGTGCTGGGAGTATCGGAGTCTGACCAGCACGGAGGGTTCAAATCCATCGTGTGCCAGGGAAGGAAGCTAACAGATGAATCTCATGCCTTCCCTTAAAATCCACCATGAATTCATTTAAAATATCTCATTTAGTTTATGCCTGTTGCTGTTTTTAACATACATAGCTATAGCTCGCTCTCCCTGGTTTTTTTTTAGCTGCTTATCCTGAAATCAGTGCATTTTCCTTTCTTGGAGCTGTAACTTAATAAAAGCCAAACCATTTCTTTCCAAAGAATTACAGCTCCTCCCAGATGAGTACATCTAGGTCAGGTTTCAGCCTGGCATAAATATTTTATGTTTGAGAACTAAAGGTCTCCAGAAATTGGGGTTCATATTGGAATGCCTGACGTAGCCTTAACCATACCAGCACATGCGGGTGCTTGCTTTAATAAAAAAGCCCTTAATCTCATTTGGCTCTACCTCACTGGCAGCTTGAAGTACTTGAATCAAACAGTACAGCTGTGAATTGTGACACTGGCTGGACGGAAGCCCAGAAAACTTTTCCCAGAGAAAACCCTTGAGGGAGGAAAAAAGAAAAAAGCAAGAGAAAAAGAAGAAGGAGGGGGAAAAAAAGGTTCGACAACCGAAATACAATACAGTGGAGAGTGAAAAAACCCACAACCAAACCTGCCCCCCCACCCCAAGAACCTGAAATAAACCAGACAACCAAAAGATAGATGGAATTCTTCTTAAAAAGGTTACTTGGTAAGGTAGGAGGGCCAACCTGGGCAGCCCTGAGTAATGGCCCCAGTCCATATTTTCTGCACAGCAGCAAATAACCAAACTCAAGCAAAGGAATAGGAAAGCTGAATTATACCACTCCTTCAAAAGCCATTTACAGGAAAAGGCAGGAAAAGACGGCAGCTTTGATTTTTGTGAGGAAGAAGAAAAATATCCAACTGAGGAAATTAAAAGAGGGTTGGAAGCACAAGTGCCATAAACAGACCTAGAACAAGTGTGCTTGCAGTATTTATAATTTTATTTTTGTTTGAATCCTGATGATGATACCTTCCCCTAAAGCAGATAACTGAGCAGTAAGGAAAAACAAAACAACAAAACCATAGAAAGCATATCTGAATGGAAAGAAATGTTCTTTTTTAGAAGGCAGCAGCCGTACTCTGGAGTCATAAGGTCAAGAGGTGAATTTCTACTGAAGGAAAACATTAGAGCTAGATATTTCTCATCTGTCAGTCCCATTAAATACCATTTTTTAAGGACTCAGGACTGTGCATTGCGCCTTTCTTCAAGTTAGCAGGATAATAAAGATTCTGTTGCCTTTTGCAGATGTTTAAAGACATGATGTGAAAGACAAATTCTTCAACTAAAACCCTCAAGAAATGTCACTTCTGTGTCTTACTGAAGGAGCTCCAGCACATTCTCTACATAAACATCTGCCGGGAACATTTTAAAAAGGAGGCTGTTTAAATAATGGCTTTTGTAGGCTTTTTTTTCCCCCCTTCTTTAAAGAAAAGAAAATGAATTTGTGGAGAGTTCCCTCTTCCAAAGCAACTTTCCTTTGCAAACATGCCTCAGCTAGGATGATCTGAGGAAGCAGGCTGTAAAATGAAGAAGAAATGTTGAAAATACTCCTTCAAAACATTCTATATCAATCACACCTCAGAGACAGTCATAAATCAGCGCTTTCTTTGACTTCAGAAAGTTGTTGCTCTTCATTGTTATGCTAACTTGTTTGTGACAATTATAGCAAGGCTCTATTTACATAATAATTGGATTTTTCTATTAAACTTAACAGACAAGGGGAAAAAAGGAAAAATAATAACCAGCATTGTGTCACAAAGTTGTAAATTTGTGGCATAAACTAAGGAAAAAGAATGGAAAGAAACTCAGTATATAGTCTACTTACTGTAATTTGGCCCTTCACTCACCCTTTGCTCTACATGACTACCGCAAGTCTACCTAGACCTCCCCATCCTTAAATGTCTGCCACAGTGCTCGACTCTGCAAAACCTGTGGCTGTGTACCAAAGTGGGGTAAGATTCTGGATGGATTTATCTTACTCTACGTTTATTAGAAGAAAATCTATATTTCTGGACGCAGTACTTCCATTTCAAACTGACAGAAATCAGAGGTAGTTGGAAGTCCCTCTTAAGAAGCCCACCTGTTGCCAAATCAAATGGTGTTTCACCCAGCAACGACTTTATATCCATTCTATGGGTTGGGGGTGTTTAATGCAGTAAGTTAAAAGCTTCATTAAACCTAGCAGATTCCACGTAAGAAAAGTTCCAAGGATTTTGGAAATGATACTGTACATGTGCAAATGCCACTGGATGACTAATATTGCCATCCTTACCTATAATGATGTAGGAAGAGTTTTCACAAGCAATTTTATTATATAGAATGTAGTGTTAAGATTAACAGCAGATGTGTGACTGCTTCTTCAGGACAGAGATGGAGAATGATGAATCTATAGCAATTTATTTGATAAGTAGTCCTGATCACCCATCTCCTTAACTAGGAGAGAGTGCAGAGAAAAGGCTGCCAGGCACCGTGGGAAAACAGAGAAAGTAAAAAATAATCTGTTACAGTATTAGCAAGTAGAGTGGTACAGTATATTTTATACTTGGGTCAAAATCAGGAGCACAAAACACGTATTGTCTGGCTGGCGATCTGTCTGTTGGCACAGCTCAAGAAAGTGATGAGGAAAGAAAAGAATCTTCCATTTTTGCAGGGCTCAGAAGATCTTTTCCATTACTAATGCCCATCCCTCAGCATTATCTTTGTCTGTGGATTCGTGCACAGTGCACAAAAAATTTACTTTCAGGAAGGCCTTGATATTTCCTGGGCTTTGGTAAGGTACTCAAATGTAAATGAAACTATTTTGGCAGAGAGATCTCTGAGGGAAGAGAGATTCAAGAGGCCACATATTCATTTCTGTCCCCTGCTTCTGGCCTCTCCTGGCTCTTGACAGTGATGGCATCATTACTTACCTCCGGATTTCTTGTGCTGTGCAGAAAAGGTCCTAAAGCGTTAACAACTTACTTTTTCCTTTCCTTCTAAAATCCAAGAGAGGCGAAGACCTGATTTCCGTATTGTTTAACACCCCTGATTGTCTCATAAAGCTCACTGAGGAAAACTGCTTTCCAAACTTAAATAACGTAGGTGCAGAAAAACAGTAATATTTTCCAATTGTTTTTTATCTGTTGGAGATTTCTTTCCTAAGTCACTAACAATTGTCTTTCTTGATGATTAGTTGCTATTGTATATCAGCTTGATTTTTGTATTCATATGCTTTCACAAAAAAGGTTGAAAGTTCAGTCTTTCCCAGTTTTCCCATCATGTAATAAAACATCTTCCGTGTGATCTTAGCTCCCAGAATCCCTTGTGACTTTGACTTCACTGCTGGACACGGCCTTGTAAAATTTGAAGTTCACTGGGTTTGTGAAAAAATACAGCTCTTTATTTGTGTATCCCTTACAGATGCTTCAAGAAGTCTGTGTGATGTGATATCCTCAGGCTAAAAGTCAAGCTAATTTCCTCTGTATGAAAATTATAAACATCTCATTTAACACTTCCTTTAATTAATCCATTTGCTTTTCTAGCATATGTATACTTATATGTCTGGTGATATGAAAAATGAAAATAACTATCTGGATAAGCTTTTAGAACATATTCTAGGGTTTAAATGGAAAGATGTCCAAATACTTCTGTGTAGGGTAACTTAAGTAATAAAGGATAGGGAAAGTCAGTCTTTCATCCTTTCCTATAAAGGAGCAAAGAAGGTCTTGGCTTCTTGCTAATTTTACTCAAATGGTGATTGCTGATATTTACTCTACGCTTTTCTCTTAAAAAACCCTCTAAACCGTACAAATCTCCCTGCACCACTATTTAACACAGCTGATAGACACCAGCTGTACTGTAAAATGAGAAGTTTCGGAACAGACAACGACTATATCTGTCAGTGGATAATACCCTGTTGTGAATCACTAATGCCCCTCTGCAGGTTCGACGATGGGATATCAGAACATGCTTAAGCATGAGTGTAAATATTTGCATGCAATGAAAGCTGTATCAGAAAGATGTCTATATCAAAATGGTTTTGATAATGATTTTTTTCAAGGACTTTTCTGCAGAGTTTAGGACCCAATCATTTTGTGGAACACCTTACCATTCTGTGTAAGATCTTACGAAGCATTTATGTGTGCAAGCCAGGCAGGGAACGTACCTTTTCCTTAGCAGATGGGTGTGCTCTGGACAGGTGTAGTTTGATCTTTCCCATACTGACCTTCACATAACTTCATACCTGACCTGAACAAAGCACTGTCTCAGGGGTAGGAGACAACTTGCTCATGGAGAAGAAAATGATTATGCTGCTGAATTATGTGATGCAGCTTTATAAAATGGAGTGCATTTTGGGTATCCGACCCCAGAGCCCCATGTTTTGACAATTATGCAGCATACGCGAAGGCCCATTTCATTTACTGAAACCCATGGGTACTGTACGACACCTTCTATATAAACACAGGTTACATCCTGTTCAAAAAGGTGCCGCACTGTTTCCTTTGTTTCATTAACTGCCACACTCTAATTGTTACTTTGTGGCTTCAAGGCAAATCATAGCACTTTATCCCAGTAAGCAAAATTAGAATAGCTTTATATTTGCACTTTATGCTGTGGGAAGATGCCAAATCCCAAGTGTAAAGTTTGGTTTTCATGTTTTTGATTTTCAGAGATCTTTTTGAGTTGGAAAAGAAATATCTCCAAATACTTAGAGTTTATAGATTTATTTTACCATAAACTTGTTTGTTTCTCATTCACATTTCTGGGAGCTGAGGATATTCACTTTTCCAAAAAGAGGGAAGCTGGGACCTCCAGCCTGCATAATTCCTCTGGATAAAGGATGCTGCACCTGTGTAGCAGCACTTTCAGATCTCAAATGCTCTCTCCTGTGTATGACATCTGACATCTGGCCAATACAAAGAATCCAAATGAAAGGACCGCCGCTACTACAAGCAAGAGCTTTACTGTTCGAGGTAAAGGGCCAGGCTCTGCAGCAGGGGCTGCTACGGACTTCTCAAAGGACAAAAACCTCTTTGGCCTTTGGGCTCTTTCTGCGTTTCAGTCACTATGAAGTTTCTCTTGAGTACACAAATACCATAGTGATGGCGGCATCCGTTTTTTAATTGCCAGATGTTTCACAAACTCTTTGAAGGCGGAGGCAGCGAAGGAAGTGAGAAGATTGAGAGTTCAAAAAAGAGGAAAAGAAAAGCCCTCAAACTTTCTCAATGTATTGATATTCTTCAAGGCAATGAGGGGGTGATGAGGGAGAGGGATGGAAGAAAAGCCATTACCATGCTTAGTTCCAGAAATTCTCCAATTATTGCTAGAAAAGCCATCTAAAAAGCACTTGAAATTGGTGATGTATGCTGTTTACACTCTTTGGGAGGGAAAAAAAAAATCACAACAAAAAACCAAACATCTTCTCCAAAGAGGGGAAAGGTTAGAAATTATTTGTGCTGCATTGATCAATTTACCCGAGTTGTCTTTCGATGGATTGTATTAATGGAACTTCATTTTCTTTTATTCAGCTGCTGGACAATTTCTTCTCGACTCTTAAAAAGATCAATGAACAAATCTCACTATCTTTGTACAAAATGAGCCTCTATTTTTTCCTTAAAGTTTAAGAGAATTTATTATTTTCATTTGTAATGGATTTTTCTGTCTCCTTTTTCTTTCAGCCCCTGTTATGATTTCTCTGACGTCTATCTATTATTTCTTTTTCATGGATTTTGTCTAAACAACTCAGGTTCGCCTTTCTGTAGGGTACATGGCAGGTAGGAAGTTATGTCTTTAGGTCCAGGAATGTACAAACAGTTAAGATTAAGCACAGCTCCTTCTTTAATGCTGGTGTGAATGGGAGGAACCATCACTAAAATGAGACAAAAATGAGAGTGTGTTGTTTGATGAAATTCAACCAGCAATGTCAGTGAACTGTACTTGTAAATAGTCTCAGTAAAATCAACAAAATATTACTCAACAGGAAAAAGGCTAACAAGTTTTGGCCAGACAGGATTAAATTTAACCAGCAAGTGGGTTTTTTGTTTTGTTTTGTTTTTCTAGTTTTGACTGATCATAACTAGTTTTAACCCTACATTTTCATTCTTTTCTTAGTTCACATTAGGAAATTATAACCATTCCAAAATAATTCAACCAAATAATACTTCTGAAAATGTTAGAATTTAGGATCTGGTCTGATAAAGCTTTGTATACAAAACAAAACCAGTAATGTGAATGGAACTGTTCATTGAGGTAAGATTGCTTGCATGAATGCTCACCATCCCAGATCCATTCTTCCTTTAAACTTCATGTGTTGATTCTTATTTTCCCAGTCTTTTTTTATCATACCAAGTTTCATTTTTATATTGGCGTGTAATGGCAAATTTGAACATCTGGTTGCAAAAGGAAGGACTCCAAAAAGATCTTGGAATACTCTCCGAAGGAAGGTGAGCCAGTAAGCAAAACTGAAGTGGTTTGCCATTGATTGCACATTCATTTTGACTTTAATGCATAGCATGCAAAATCTGGGCTATTTTTCAAAACTCTTCGGAGGCTACTATGGGATGCTATTCAATACTGTGTAAAATAACCTTTCTCTTACAAATAGGTACGGCTTTTTTTCCAGTCTGTCTTTCAAGAGACGTTTCCATCCATCATGGCCATAAATGATGATTCCTTTAGCAAGCACTGATTTTATATTAATCTAAAAACTGTGCATATTTACACATGTGGATTTTTTCTCCTAACTTATAGCTGTTTGAGCCACAGAAGATAGCTCCAAAATCCTTGAAGGACATCTTTTTAGCCAAGCTAAAATATACTTTCATCTAATCTTTTAGAAAAACAGCTTCTGTACATAAAACAGGCTTTGACAACATATTACTGCCATCTTGAAGAAATGTAAATTTCTCAAAATGCACTGAGACCACTTGGTGGTTTTGACGGTGGTGCCCCATGAATAAATATATTCATGTTCATATATCTCTTTTACGTATCTTACTGACTACTATTAGAGGTTGTCAATTAATGTAGTGTGCACTGTTAAATTTCTGAACAATAGTGCAAATATCTTTCACAAATAAAAGCCAGGAACATGTAATTTATTTGGAATTACACCAGTGTCATCTCCAAACTGCCAGTCCTTATGGTGGATGTTCTGGGTCCCTGAAAATGTGACTGAAATTTTGTAAGCACTTGCTCTCCCATCCCGAGAACATTTTCATGTACAGAGGTGTGCACGCACACACCTCCCTACACATATATCGACACATTCACAAACACACAAAGAGCATTCCTCACAGCTCCATAAAAATATATGCTTGTCACAGAAGCAAAAAGTCAAAGATGACATGGGGAAAACCTTTGAAACACCCATTCTCTACCTCTTCTGTGTAATATGACTATTCAAGTTAAAACTGATGTGTTATTCTGGAGCATAAATGACTGGCCTTTAAATGCAGCTTGCCTGGGATCTGCTCTTTGTTTATGCACATACAACACACCCCACTTAAATAGCAACATAATGCCTTTGTGTGTCAGTCGTTACATTCCATATACATTGAAATCTTAAACTCTGCAGAGAAATCTTAAACTCTGCAGAGAAATTCAGTAATGTGCTTAATCCTAATTTTGCCACAAATCCAGTCTTTTTAATGAAATGTTGACAAATGAAAAAAAGCATAGTCTAAACAGGGAAGCCAATTCCAATAACCTTCCAACTCTATCAACAAGAAGAATTTTTATTCTGCCAGAAGTTCCAACACTGAAAACTATATTTTTAGTTAGTATTTGTAAAAGCAACCTCCTTTCCCCACCAATGCTTAAAAAAATTCCTGGGAAATGAAGTTGTTAACATGAAATTGTTACAAATTACTCTGAACGTTTTATTTCAAAAAAGCTGAAATATTCCATTCTGATTTTTATTTAAAAATAAAAAAGAAAGTGAGTTTGAAGTGACCATTTGAAATGTACTGTTCTGCTGATGTCTTTCTAAAAACATTTCTAAATTTACTAATGACATTTTTTTGAAATCGATATGCTCCCATAAGACACTGTGATTTAGGCAAAATGGCATTCACTGAGTTAAAAAGCTTCCAGTGAATAGTATTTAGCCTATAGGACCATTGGAAGTTACAGTAATTGCCATTATAAAAATCAACATTTATGGGCCTAGCTGAAGATGCCTGGGACTGTTTCTCATACAGTAGAGACAGGCCATGTTAAGAGGGCTCAGTGTTTTGGCCCTTCCAGACTCATACCTGAAGATTACTGTTTATATCCACAAACCACCTAGATGATTTAGCAGTGTGCACAGATTCAGTAAAGAAAAGGAGTAAAAGAACGGATTTGTCTCCTATGAATCAACACAAAAATGTGGTTTAACAAAGACACAACTCCCGTTCCAAAATCCCAGAATGTCTGAAGTCTTGCAGAAGTGGCAAAAAGAAAAGAAAAGGAAAAAACCTTTGGCAATATTGCCACTCTCCATTTTCCCCATGCACAAGTCTAGTCCCATATGCAACTTCTGCCTCCCTTTGGCTGCTGTGTTGCTGTTAATAAGCATGTGCTGTACATTTGGCATGCTTTCCAGCTTCCACTTGCCATTTATTCCTTTTACAACCTCCTTTGTTATAGGTCTAGTGTAGCAAACTGCTGCTTTATGGGAATTTGCAGCCCACTTGACATATGGTACAGGATCACTGGCCAAAATGGCAGAATAGTATACAGTATTTTACAACCCAAGTTCATTATCTGTCTTGTTCCAGGACTTTCTTTGGTCTGTGCCCAATAGGGGCCTAAAATCCTAATCATATGATAACAAGACTGGCTCCTCCGCACATTTGTTGGACATCTCAATGGCTTCCAATGTTCTTGGAAGCAATAATGGACTGTGCTGGCATTCAATCACCATGAACAGCCAAGGCCGAGGTGTATTAGCCTTTGCTTTTTCTTTCTGCTGGTGATCCTACAACAATGAACCCATGTTGCTGCATGTTTTCCCATGCTAAACTTTCTGTATTTTTCAGAGTTGTATGACTGATGAATCAGGTCACTGAAATCTCCACTCCAAATGAGTTTATTGAGGGTCACAAGTCGATGACTTGCAGTACAGATTTATCTTAGCAGTGGCACCACTGCTCTTCTCCTTCAACCAGCAATTAGAGCAATTTTTCTCCTCATAATGGCAGACTTGGAAATTGATGTCTCTCCTGTACCAAAGCCACACACAATGGCTTTGGTTTCTGAACTTGGGGAAACGTCCATTTTGTGCAGTATGTGATGTAAAGAGATGCCCTGTTCTGTACCCCACTAGAGGACCAGGTGAAGTAGACACCTGGACTTTACCAAGTGTGCATAAAACGTGTAAAATTAGTTCAGATGTGATTTTTATTTATGAGGAGGAAGAAATTTAAGTTAAATATTCCAGCTTGGGTCTACTTCCACTGGAAAGACAGCAAGTTGAACTTTTCAACAACCCTTCCTATTTTCTTCCTGCTCAAGTAAGAATGAATATAATTTGTATTTAAATTGCATAACTACACACTGTGTAAAAATCTCTTCACTAGGTTCTATCTGGCCTTCTTGCCATGGATATTGTTGACATTTTCATTTAGACACTGTGTGCTATGGGCGTTCTGCCCCTTACACTGATTGTCAGGAGAACCATATGTCACTTGTGAATTAAAACATTCCAGTGGAGACATTCATAGCACAAATCATTAGTTGCTCAATTTGATTCAAACCACAAACATCTATTACAAAACTTCTCTCTGTGTTTCAAAGGGGCAGCATGTCTGTCTCCCTTCCACCATGACCCCAGTGAAAGGCTGACTTTCTGCAAAGTGTTCAAGGTCCCATTTCAGCTAAGACTTCCCACTTACAGAACAAGTCCACCCAAAAAACTGTATGAGCTGTGAGTAGTCTAATAACCAAGATTTGCAATGTTTTGAATTTAAAAAGTAAAAAAAAAAAAAGGTTTCTCAGTAAAAATACCTGGTGGTTAAGCAAAGGCAATAGCCAAGTCAGGTAATACAGCCAGGCCCCCTCCTGAGCTCACACTTGCGTTGCATCCCAGGCTTCACCAACGTCCACTGATTCTGGATTACTGCTTCCTTGTACCCCAACTCTTTACAGCTTTTATTCCCTTGCTTTCATTTTCTTTCATTCTGGTTTCTCCCTATTGTTGTCGCTTCTTTGAAAAGATCAATGAACAGGTCTTACAGTCTTAGCGTAAAAGAGCCACTGTTTTCCTTTAAACTTTAAAAGACTTCATTATTATTATTATTATTTTTCGTAAGAGGGATGTTTGTATCTTCCTTCTGGCCTGTAGCCCCCCTGCAGCTAAACTTTCTGGTGGTGCTTTGTGTTTAAAAGAAAATTAACGGCAAAGAATGCACAATTTGACTTAAAACATATTGATATTGTAAAATGAAGAGCCATTTAATGAATTTTTTGTCCCCAGTGAAGAGCCAGTGTAAGGAACAGTAGGGGCTGCAAACAAGACTGAAAATGGCATTGTAATAGCAAAATGCATTTGTTTGAACAGTGTTTCCCTTTTCTTTTCTAATGATTTTATAACATTGTCTCTCCTTTGTTCTCTTCATTAGTTGTCTGTGACCACAAAGACATTCCAGTAAGAAAGGTAAGAAAAAAAACATCCATCCAAATGTTTTTGATATCAGGAAAAACACTTATTAGTACAAGAAAACACTCCAGTTGGTTGGTGTCCTGTCTTGGACACACACAAAAACCCACAAAAACAAAATCCCAAATGTCCAAAACTCCCCAGCAAGCTCTTTGCCTTGCAGAATTTTGCTTCCTGCCCATGAGAAAGCCAGGCCTGGAGGAGGGGAGGCTGTTGACAGAGAAGATACCATTAATATTTCTGGAATTGCAAGAGCATTGATACAACTGTTATTATCATAACAGCACTTACAAGCACTGTTGAACGTTAGGGATTGAAATACTGGTAGCTGTGTTTGAGGCTTTATTTATTAATGCCTGTAAAATGCTTTGAGATCTTCAATTATAGGATTTTTACAGAGAAAACTTTTATATTGTCTGTAGCCACGCTGGCCTCAATCCTCAGCTGAAAGCTAAAACAGCATGCTACAATAAATACAAAGGCCATACTGTCCTCTAATGTAAGTTAATGTACAATAACCACAGACCTCTCTAACTTACATTGTTTGTGGCTACTTGCATCCACTGGCTGGAGTTCATTAGGGTACGTTGTGTCAGGGTCAATCAGAGCATCTCTTTTCTTTCCCCCACTGCTCCCAAACCATCGCTCTTCCTGCCAAAACATGATTCCTCTTGTTCTTTCGGAGCATCTCTAAACATATTCCCTGCACTAGCCCCAAGATATCAGCAGCAGAGAAGCGCTTGGATTTTTACTCAAGTGTGAGAAAGACAGAGAATGTATACTGCCTGGTTTTACATAAAACCCCAAAACGCCTTCATGGCCCAAACTTTAGCCTTCATGGCCTATTGGGTCTGTGTAGTTGGGACATGCCAACAGCAGACAGGAAAGCTTTCTGTCTTCCACCACATTGGCTAGATTAACTGAAGGGTGTCATTTAGCAAAACTCCAGAGCCTGCTCAAGTTCATGCCCCCAGGATGCTCATATGATTTTGCTGCTCTGTCCCTGTGCCACCTGTGTTGCAAGGATGTTCCCAGCTTGTATCAATACAACCTCATATTGTACCATTCTCTTCTATCCATACCCTTTAGTCCTGAGAACATGGCCTCGTGGTTGTGCAGGAGATGACATAATCTGGTTTGGTAGCGGCAGCTGTAAAAATCACTGCTCTTGTACCAGTTGTTAAAAATAATAGTACTTTTTGACAAGTTCTACTTTCAGATGTTACTCTGGACCTTTCAAGATCTGTCCTCAACTTGGTGAGTGGCTGTTCCTTCCTTCTGCTCCCATTACACCAAGCTGAGACCTAGAGGTGCCCAACCCCAGCTGGCACTGCACCTTAGCTGAAAGCTGTCCTTGTCTCCACCACCTCAACCATTCTCCCTCCTCTGATCCAGTCAATATTTCTTTGGCAGCACAAACTTACCTGGAATTGTCTCATTACTGTAAGTGGCAAAGCCAAAAGTCATTAATATGTGAGATATTCCATAGAGAATTTTTGGCAAATCCAAGCATGGCACATATTTAATAGCAAACCATTTCAAAAGTAGTTGAACATTTTTAAAAGAATTATTTATGCTGTCTTTTTTTTTTTTCCCTACTTGCAAAGCCAAACTACCTTAACTTGCCAAAAGTTCAATTCTCCAGACACAGAGCAAGGGGAATGCATTTTACAAACCTTAGACAAATGACTCCTTTACTTAGCCATTTAATATATGACAATTTGAAGATACAATATCTCAAGACATGTGGGAATTAGAAGAAGGCTCTAAGACTGCAGGAGTATGGGACGGCTGTTTCGGTATTGACAGTGGGTAGCAGAAGATATTGCTTGGATTTTCTGGGAGAAGGGGAGAGGGTCTTTCATTCTGTGTTTGTTGTATGTTGTATGTTGTTGCTCTCTGTAACCATGGCTGGGTTTTCTGCTGTACTCATGAAAAGAACGTCATAAAATCTATATTCAACATATGTGCCTGTAGTGTCCTCCAGTTTGAAATGTTCTACCATTCCGAGGGAGATTTATTGACCTTAACATGGGGAACAGTGAGCAAGCCAGGCATCATTCTCCAAAAGGGGGAGGCATTTTTATTGCAAGTCTGGTGATGATGGAAACCCATCCCTGCCTTTCCTGCGTCAGCTTCCCCTGGCATATCGGACTGCAAATCTACATTAACTTGCAATTCCAGGTGTCATTTTTAGGAGGATGTAGGGAGGGGTAAAATTTTTCCTTACTTGTGTTTTATTTTTTCCTGAATTATCTGAATTATATCCTGAGTTGTATTATATTAACAAAGGCTTGAAACGACACCTTAGCAGCACAGAAAAGATCAGTAGTGACCATGTTAGTAAGATAGACAACATCATGAAATAACAACAGATCACCTCATAGTTTTCCAGCTTTTAATATGCCTCCTCAATCTATCAAAGTAATCATTATTCTCTACCTTTTAAACTTTTTGACTGAATTTTTTAAAGAGAAAATCTTGAGTTCTAATAAAGCACACACAAAACGAAAGCTTTCTGCAACAATCAAGGACATATTTAGATCCTGACTTACACTAGGATATTTTATAACTGATTGATAAATGACAAATTGCTGTTTAGGTACATTGTGATTAACAGTAAATAATATATGATGGTTGTCATAGGCAGTAAATGAACAGAAATCATATTTGCTCACCATCTACAATACTTCATATCTACTTATAACATACTAATACTTTTCCTGTAATAAATAACCATAACAAGGCCATAAATCAGCATTAAATGGAAGCACTGTTTTAGAAAGCCAAACTCTACATTATGTGTTAGATCAAAGATTTTCAGCTTTTCTTAATAATGACTTGGTATTTGATTTTTTCTTTAGTCCCATTCACGTGACTGATTTTTCCTTAGCTAAATTAATTTAAAACCAAGCGTACACCACATAGGATTTACCTTCTAATGAAAACCCCATCAAACACCGAATTCCCAGTTGGGTGTCTTGCCTGAAATTAGCTCTGAGCACCCAATGTTATCACCTTTCTCACAGGCAGTATGTTTTTTACATACTGAAGACTGGTCTTAGACTGGCTACAACCCTACTCAGGACCTGTTGTAAGGGGTATTCATTCACTAAGCTGCTGCTGCTTAAGACCACCTGCCTTAAACCTTCATACCAGCTCAGCTGTTCTAGCTAATTACTGGTTAAAATAAAAAAAACCTAAATAACACAAATCAGAAAGTTTTATAAACCTGCAGCATGGTTGATAGGATGACGGCTTCCAGTTGTGTGTTCTCACTTTGCCTAGCAGACTTCATACAGTGTTGCACGTGTGAAACAAGATCAGGATAAGGCCATATGCGTTTCATGATAAACCTCTCAAACATTAAAATTCTGCAGCGGCTCAGCTGAAGGAATGAACAGGAACACAATATATTTCGCTGTGGTCCATCATGACTGCAGAGGTTTTTGGTTGGGAGAGGGAAGTTTGGGTTTTTAACAGCCTTCTGAAATAAAACGAGTTGGAGATAAAACTAAAATGCACTGCTATCCAGTGCTCCAGGGCTCTCTCTGACTGATCCAAGAGCTTTTGTTTATGACACGGAGACCAATTGATTTACTTTTTTTTGCTTTCAACAAGCCTCTCATGAAGAACACAGTGACATGCTAAAGTGCCAAAGAAGAAGGAAGGCACACTGATGAAAAACAGACATTGCAGCCATTAGCATCGATCAGCAATTGATCAGTGTATAAGCAAGCAAAGAGGTACAGGATGATTATTGTGTATAAAGAAACCTGATTTAATCTGGTTACAAAAGGTGTATTTCCTGTGAAGAGGCTCTTTGGTCAGGAGGCACAAACTTCATTAGCACAAAAGCAAGAGTCATGTGAGGAGCTTTGTCTTGGAGATTATGGAGGTCCATCCCTTTGCAGACAGAAGGACAGGAAAACATTTTTCAGATGATACATTAGTTAATCAATAGCTTCATGTCAAACAGGACCTTACCTATGTCCTTAGCTTATTTAATTAGATATTTTTCAGGACTGGCTAAAACCACACTATCACATCACTACAAGAATACGATTGATTTTGGAGAATGTGTAGGGGAAGGAGGACAGCTGAGAAAGAATTTGGCCTTCTGAGATGCTAGTGATCCTGCATGTGTGTTGAATAACAAACCCTTTTGTTTATTCAGTAGCACGGATTTTGTTATGAGCAGGTTCTTCAAACTTAGACAAACCTGAAAGGGCTTTCTTTTAAGTGAAAAAACCTCACCCAACAGTCAACTTGACAGAGGCATGTGAGTTAACTCCTGTTACACTTAGTCTGAGCTAAAACGACATCACTTTTCACTCTCACCCTCAGACCTAATGAGCTTCAGCACTTGAGACGTGAAAGACCAATAACTTAATCCACTGTTTGAAGCGATCCCTATTTTTAAAGCAGTGCTGTATTTCATTAAGCCACTGTAAAGCTCAGCAGAGCTGTGTCAAGTTAAATTATATTCTTTAAAGTAAAAATGCCACTTTACATGAAACGTAGAACTACAGTCTTATTGCATTTTTATAAGAAAACCAAGTACGATTTATTTACATCCAGACAGCCCCCGTTAATAGCAATCTATAGCTGGCAGACGTTACAGGCCTGGATGTGTTTTAAAGTAAAAAAAATATTATCTTGCAGATTTATAGATTAAAAATATCGAACTATGTTTTCAAAGGTACGCGGAGATTCCCTAAATTCAAAGCCAGCAGATACCCCTGCAATAATCACTGAGTGATTAGACAAGTCCCAATATGATATAAACATTGCCGCTTTTACCAGGAAACTTTTAATCTCATCAAAACTGTCCTCTTAGCTCAACAGAGTAAGTTTCCCACGATCCCACATTGACTGGCATTTGTAACGTTGCCCTTCTTAAGCCTGTTACCTGGGTCACACCATCCGCACTCTCTAAATATCGGCACAATATTAGATTTCTTCTAGGCCTCTGGAAACTCACCACTGTTCCAAGACATTAAAAATCAACACTAAATGCCCGGACAGTTCCTTGGCCACCTCTCTTAAAATTATTGGATGCAGTTTGTTCAGATTCAGCGTTATTAAAATTATCGACTTCGGCATTTTGGAAAATAAACTATTTCAGCAGTGTCATAGTACTACATGACTACGTACCTTGGCTTTTCCTCAAATATGGAACAGAAATGTTTCTTGAGCACTTCTGTTCTTTCTGCATAGTTATTAAGTATTTTACCATATCCACCTAGGAACAGACTGGCACATCATTCAGGTACTTAACCCCTACCCCGCAATGCATGCACGTGCACACACAGAGACACGCATGTTTTGATGTTTCGCTACCTTGACTGAAAGTTCTCTTTGTGTACTTTGGTTCTCATCATGTTTCTGTTCTCTCTAGCATCTAGGTCATGTAGTGTTATCAGTTTACCTTTTCTCCTTTTCTTAAGTAACAGTGATAATAAATACTCATTTTCCTTCCAAGCTGGGCTGTTCAACAAGCGTTACCTTTTTTCTTGAACGCAGAATTGCGGCTTCTGAGACAGAAGCAGAAATTCTGAGACTGGCTGCAGTGGGGCTGGGACACCATTCCCACTGAATTTCAAAGCTTATGAGGACGAGATGATCAAATGACCTCTGCCAACAGACGGCAATCCAGTTCTTGTTCCGTCCAAGGATCCTCCAGCCTTTAACCTGTCACTGCAAAGCTATTCAATAGTGATACTTTGTGTAGAACAACATCGGCGTGAGATACTCAAAACTCATTTCATTTGTGACCTGAATCGTATTTGCATTGCTAGCCACCAGACTAAAGATTAACAAATACTAGACAACAGAGCTGAAAATTACCAGCAGTGACACTTAGTCTGTATCTAATTCTTTTGTTATTAAAAAATTCAGCATGTCATTAAAAAATTCACCAGGACTTTCACTAATTAATTTCTAAACTTAGAAATGAGATACAGCATCGGTCAAGTCTGAGAGCCGTGCGTCTCTGAGAAGAATCTGTGACAAAATGTATGTGGCACACTGGAGTGGATGTGTCTTTGGCATTGGGATCTCAATTGCTCAATATATTCTTGCATCGATACCATCTTTCAAACGTGCAGATGTTCTAACAGAATAAAGTTATAGTTAGGAGAATATTTAGGCACTAAAGGTTGCTTTTATTCAAACTTCAATAGGAGGTCTTCAGGACTTCAAAATATCCTGCTGTTTTCTTTGGGTGTTTAAACCGAGGTTCGTTAGTTACGCAGATTTGCAGGTATCGGCCAAAAAAATCCCAAACCTCACCAACCAACCTCAAAGTATCTTCTAAATGTATATCCCACATGTATTCTGTTTCACTGGAGAAGCACCTGATTTTGTCAGCAGGCTGTAATGGCGAGAGGAACAAAGGTGAGCAGAAGGACCATCACGTTGTTCTTCCCCCGCTTGTTAACACAGAGAGAATGATTGCCTTGGGCTGTAGCATCAGGGCATTTGGGACGACAGCAGTAAATTCGATAAAGCTAACCCCACTTGTAATTCCCCCTATACTTTACAAGTTAACTCTCATATATGGTGTGAAATTCAGCCATTAAACTGAGAGCTTGCTGGCTGCAAGAGTGCAGACCATTTACCAGAATGCCTTGGGAAGCTGAACAAACTTTTCTTTCCGTGCTGTGCTCATGGGAACGTGAAGTTTTCTCTCACAGAGGTTAAAATGTTTGAAAAGTGGAGCCCTATATAAAATTCTGTTTGTGCAGCTGAAGTTCTGATGCTGTTTACCTGAAATGTTTCTATAATTCCTAAACTTTTGAGTTTCAGGTTGGTGATTTGCGAGTAGCAGATTGCACTCTCCTGAACTAAATCTAACAAGCGCCACAAAGTGAAAATAAACTGGAGAGACTTGAAATAAAAATCACTTCAAGAAATCTAAGCGTGGTGGGGTTTTTGTGGGTTTTTTTTCCCTCCCACTTTAAGCCAACTAAACTCCCAACACATTCTGATCATCTTGCCGCAGTGTGTCTGTGCTGGTGACAACTGATTCATGTGTACATTTACATATCCCCTCAGTGCCAGCAGCAGAATACAAAATGGGTCCTCCTGCTCTGGCAGATGACACAGCGCTGGCAAATCAGGAGGAGCTGTCAAAAACAGCTGTCCATTAAAAGAGTTTGCTGCAACAACTAAGAGCTGTTTGAAAATGCTAGGTGGTAGAATTTAATTGGAGTAGCAACTGTTCAAAATTAAGATTAAAAAGGACCAGTCGGTACGGGTGGGTTTCAGGTTTAAGGGGTGTTTTTCGATATGGATATTTACATTTGGGATACAAACAATTAAGTTTGCTGCTTTCCTCTGCCTCTTTCTGCTTATGCTCACGCTCCATCCCCTGGGTCAGAAAGTTCAGGCACGTCCATAACTGATCTGCTGCGCATTAAGCACAGCAACTATCCACACTGGTACCCAGGCGATGTTATTTTAGAGATAAAGGGAAAAATGTGAAATTCATGTTTTTTAAAAGCAGCCTGTCTGCGTGGGTGCAAATGCTATTATGCCGCGCGGCTGGTACGTTATTAGCTGCCCATGTGGACAGGGGATGTGGTTGGTTTTCTACAGCAGGAACAAGATGCAGGCACAGACGGCCCCAACATAGCTTCCAGCAAGTGTGTTCGATTACACCGTGCACCCTGTTTAAAGACCGCATTTGTCTCAGCACATAAAATTGCATGCACATAAATGAAGGACTTTATGAAGTTTTCCCCTTAGTATGAATGTAGTCTTGGGAAAAGAGACCATTGTAACAGCCCAGAAAATTTCTTCTTTCTCTAGGAGCTTGATTTGAATGTGCGGGAGGCAATGCTAAGCCCTGGGTTGGCTTAGGTGGTCTCTGAATCAGAAACTTGACTATGGAATAAATGTAGCAGAATAGAAACACAGGCAAGCAAAAGTGTTTGGCAAAAACTAGAGATCCTGCATATTCTCCCTAGTTTAGCTGAATATTTTGTTCACCAAAAACATTTGAAAAAATACTGAAATGAAGTCAGTGTGTTTCATTTTGACAGTGTCAAAACAAAATTATTTTAATTTTGCAAGTTAAAAGGTTTTACATTTCAAAATTTTGTTCTTTTTTTTTTTTTTTTCCTTCGGAGAAAAAGATTCAAAATCCCAGGAAAAGGTTTTCTTCAAGCTCAAATAAAAGTGTTTCTTTTTTGGGCTTTTTTTCCCCTCTGCAGTAGGCTCTAGCACAGGCAGGCAGAAGATCTGCATTTAGTTCTTCATTTTGCCACCACAGCGCCTCGGGCGCTGACTCTGCTGACGTGCTTTAGCTTGGCGCATCTGTAAGTGTGTGTCTAAAATGTTTCCAGAACTTTGATTACTTAGTACTTACTCTTTTCCTGATATGAGTCAAAATCTCCTTGGTGTTTCCTTTCAGAAAGCAAACACTGTGGGACACTAACTGCGTCCTGCCCGTCGCAGGTCGATGAACTTGGTCTCAGGCAGTGAATTGAGAGAGGCAACAAGTAGTAAGTACGTAGCCCAGATTTCTTCTTACTTGAAACACAAAGATTGAAACATCCGTCTTGAAAGAATTCAGAATAGCCATGGCCATTTTGCAATAGTATTTTGTAAGTTTTAGTGCCATTGAATTTTTACCTTGGTTATAACTTTTTAATATGTTGGACCCCGTTTTGGTTTGTTGGCTTTAAATAAAATCTGCTTTAAAACGTACAAAAAATAAAACCGTTGCAGCAAATCAGAAAGCATGCAGGCACTAAAATTAAATTTCCCATTCTGAAAGAAAAAATAGAAGTTGAAAAGGCATTAGGCTCAGTTTCCCAGCAGAAACCTTACAGTAATGCCTGTGACTGCAAGTATATAGCTCAGTGTATGCACTACATTGCAACTAGAAGTAGCAGTGACAGCTGGTGGGTTAGTAAACAGATTTCATTTCAGTTTTTGTCTGAATATTATACAAATTTTTCTTTAATACGATTCTTTGCTACATCTTCTGTTTCCATTCAATGATGAGGCCATTTCCAATTTGTATCCAAGCTCTGTTAAATATTTTATTGGACTTAACACACATAAATGAAACAAGCAAAAATAATTTTGAAACACTTGAGTGAAGTTTGTAGTCTATTGGAATGATTAAAAAATGTAGGTCCTAACAGAGTTTGGAAGAGGTGGGCATAAATGGAAAGCATGTTTACAGCCTCGTATGCATATAGTGCCACACACACCAATAAAACCCAACACATCCTTTTAGGGCGTTTTACTTCAACAGAGATGTATTTTTTCTTTAGTATTTTCTGAAATTTCCTTCAGGAAATTCCTTCAAGTAATTTCTTTTTTTTCCCCCTTTCCTCCCCTAAACTGCCTCAAAAGCCTCTGAAGTGATGTAGGCTTGAGGAAAAAAAACTTACGCAAAAAAGCAGAAGAAAGAAAATGCCTAAAGTGATGCAAAAGCCGTTACCTAATGACACAAAAGCATTGAGCCTCATTCTGTTTCTTTGCATGGATATGTACAGGAAGGAAGGGAGAGAGAGGGATCTCCAAGTGGGTTGGGCAATTTAAACAAAAAATCCTATTTACGTTTGCATTAGGAACTGTACTTAAACATCTATTTTATGACAAATCACCTATAACTGTTCATTGGCCAAAGTTTTGAGTCAGACACACACCCAGCTCCCAGGAAGAGTAACAGGGGTTGCTCACACAACTCTCCGTGTGCAGGGTGTAGCCTCAGGGCACCAGGCAGCCATGTCTAAGATGAAATCTGTTAACTTCATTATTTCTTTTCATATCCAAATAATTTGTGCATACAGCAGATACATGTAGATTAGCTAGCAACATCCAAGGATGTAATACAGCTTTACTGCTTTGTTTTACCACTGCAACCTCTCGCTGCAGAGACTTTACAGAAACATCCCCCCCCCCCCCCGATACGAGATTATAAAGCAACTCTGGATTGAAACATCTAAAAAACAATGTGGCTCTTCTGTGAGGTGGGAGGGTGTTGGCAGGTAGGACAGGCCTGTGCTGTGATCAGAGCAGTGATCGTGGAAGAGAAGCACTCATTAGTTTGGACATGAATAAACCTTTTCTGTCCTCTTTAACCAGCCGCTGAGTGTGGGTTTCATCTACCTGAATGCTGCAGAATCCCACGTTTCATGCATATTAGCAGCATGTGGACCAATATGTGAAAGAACAGCTCTCATATTAGTTCATGTATGAATCAATATAAAACTGTATTGAAATCTAATACATTGCACAGACACTGATATAATCTTGCCGTTAAAACATCACTTTCTATCTCCTTTTATTAAGGCCTTTGCTTTTAAAGATCACCCACTCTGTATGCTCTGTACTGCCTCCTGTTTCAAAACGCACAGTTCAGCCAGGAATAATCAGTCGTGGGTACCCCAATATATTATCTTTGCAATGGTTTTTCTTTATTCCAGTCCACAAACATCTTTGTGATTAAGAAGAGGTGAGTCTAGCTAATGACAATCACTGCGAAGCTAGAAATACCTGATAACGGCATCCAATCCCACCAGCACGTTTTTAGTGCCGCCACCAGCTGATTCAATATTGCAATAGCACTGCTAACCTACAACACGTATTTTACCATTAATAACTGGGCCCCAAGTTTAAATTCAAAAGAGAAGAAACAACTCTGTGCATTTACGTATGTGAGCTCCTTGAAGGGGACAAAGATCTTTCATCCACAGCTGAGATACTTGCAGGCCGGCCTTAATAAAGAGTGAGCTCACAGGGTCTTTTCTCTATTGCTTAGAAACATGGGCAGTTTTAATAGGTTTTATAAAAGTTTTAAGAATTGTAGATCTAGAAAATCACTCTAACAAGGCCCAGTGAGAGGAGATGGAAAAGGGAATTTAAAGGAGATAAAGAATGTACAAGTTAACTGTGACTTTCTTCTATAAGGAGCTTGAATATTAACAAGCCTGATCATCTAGCAAGCGCAAAGGAAACGCAGTGTTGGATGCTGTTGCTTATACATGTTTCAACATTGCGTTATTCAATGCAAAGAGCAGAGGGCCGTATCACTGTGCTGGAAGCTCTCAGACTTCCTTGAAATGATACTAAAACCTCTGCACACCAGGCCACTGAAAAGCTGTTTGAACTAAGTAAAGCTGCCGTGATGTTATCTACAGGGCAAAATCCAAAAGCAATCTCTGGGTCCAGCCACATACAATGGGGTCAACTGCACCGGCAACACTGATCTCAGGCAGAGCTAAGGCAGCTCTAAATACAAATGTAAATTGAGACACAAGAAAGGGGGATATAAAGAAATGAGGGATCATTCTTAAATCAAAAGCTATGGCAGGTCACACCGCTCACTCATCTGTGTGTGCACTTCGTGATTCTCATTCAGTTCTTCTGGATTCTCAAACAAAGTGCGGAGTCCTAAAAATATTTGGAACTATTACAAAGCATAAATTATAAATGTGTCGAGAAAATGGAAAAAGGTGTCTTGGGCCTACTTAGAGCACAAAATGATCTCAACCATTATTCAACAATGATATGAAGATCTTTTATTTCATTTCTTCTTAACAGTTCCCTGTGTTTGCTATCATTTCTTGCCCAGCACCGTGTCAATAATTACTAAATTAGCAGGACGCCTGTACAATTTCAGCTCAAGTGTTATTACTGACAAGTCAAACAAAGAAAGCTGATCGAAAAGATGGGACTCCATCTCCTTATTTAAATGGACCGTGTTCACAGAAGAAGATTGAAACTCCTTTTTCTTCAAAGGAAGAAGGGAAGGGTATAGTTTACATTTTGTGCTGCTCAAGGACAGAGAGTCAGAGGAAATGCCTTTTTAATGTAAACCTCTTTTCATTTCCAAGGAACAAAAATGAAGGTTATTTAAAAGAATCATGCTTGGTGGAAGAAGTAATTATGTATTTTTTTCAAATCTCAGAGGAATAATGCTTTTATATTTCCCTGAGATGACCCAATTCGCTTTGTGATGTGCTCCCTTAAATGTAAGTGTGCTGACTTCTTTGAACCTCATTGTTTTTAGTGTCTAAAGAAGCTCCTCTCATACCACAGCGTTGATTGATTTGGGCTCTGTACCAGTGCCCAAATATTCATAAAGCTATTGCTGGTTTATACAACCCACAAGTGAAAATGGTGTGTAGTATCTATTCCAGGATATCTCCAAAATATTCATATGTAATGACATATTCAAATTAATTTTTGGAAAAACATTGCTCCGATACAGCATCCACATAATCTGAAAGATCCTAAAGGATTTCCAAGATCGTGCAGACCTTTCTTAATATTTACTTGATGTTATCTCTTTGAGGTCATTTTTGGTGGAATAAACGTGAGCACCTATTGGCATGCCTAAACACGGGAAATAGGATGCAGTTCTGTCACCTTCCGCGGAGGTATATCTACCTTTACTGTTTCATTACTCCAGTGGCTCATTCCCAAAAAAGGAAGAGGTTTCACAATCAAGATGGACAGCTCTTTTGTTTTTTAATCCAAATCACCCACTTCAACACTGTTGAAAGTGTCCTGGGATAGGTTTTTTTAGGCAGCAACTATGAAAACGTGGACAAAAAGAAAAAGAAAAAAGAACCGCAATCACTGTAACATGGTAAAGCAAAAAAGGAGACAAATTCCATCAATCTTCTGATGACTAGTATGTGCTACTCCCCTAAATCTGGAATTTATTTAGTTGTTGTCACTCGTCATGTAAACAAGCCAACAGGGACTACTTAAATCTATAAAATTAGACATTAGGTTTTAGGCTCTTTCATGTTTTTTTGATTAGGCCTAGGAAAGGTCCTAATCACTCACTGCCTCTCTGAGCACTGCCTTAATGCAAATAAATAAACAATGATAAAGTTAACTACAGGATATCACTGATATTTTTCAAGCCTTAAAAACTATTTTATTTCAATTTTTTGGCAAAAGTTGAGTTCTCCCTAGCTCCAAAGCAAGTCACTTCTATTCCCACAGAGCTGAGTCCAATTACTAATTTCACTTGTATTACACACTATTCTATTCCTTAATTCACAATCAGAGGAATAACTAGTTCAGTGTCTCTCATCTGCTACTTGCAATTCTACAGTCTCACAGGCCAGGGTACAATTCTGCAACCTGAACCGTCTTCTAGGCTAGAACCATTCCGAAGTCACCTTTTTCTGTTTAATCTGTTTGAAACTTTTTTTGCAAAATAGATTGTTCTCTAAGCTTTAATTTTCATGAAAAGATTGAATACAGAAGACGTTTTTCCCAAAACACAAGTGTTTCAAAAAATGTGACCAACTGAAAGCAAAGAAACAGATTTTTACACAGATTTTTGGAAATGAGTGGGGATATCGCAGTAGACTTCACTTCAAAAAAGCACCAGTCCTTTTTAAAGCTGAAGGTACTTTTGAGGCTAGCTGCAAAGTGATCTAGTAACAATGCTAATGACTTATTTAATTATTTGCCTTTTATTCAAAATCAGCTGTAAGACCTTTAGGTATGCCATATTATTAAAATGAATTATTATCTTTCCATTTCTGAAGATGCCATAGGAAATGTCGAATAAAATTAAAAAAAAGAAAAATAGATCCTGAATCAGATCAAATTTGAATTTTCACTTCATCACACAAGGAGAAGGGATATTCTGTGAAAATGAAAGATGACAGATATTTGAATACACTTCTTGCAGAATGCACAAATTAATCTGTGGTGCTCTAGGCCACAAGATATTTATTGAGGATAAAAATCGAGCAAGAGACAACAAATGACTAAAGCTACCTTCTAAGACTCTTGATTCAATTACAGAAAATTAAGTACTTTAAAAGGTACTTAATCTCCACAGAAAAAGGAAACAACTTTCCTCAATGAGTAGATTATACCATATTATTTATTAGGGAGTTTCTTGCACCCTCTTGTGAAGCATCTGGTTCTGATCACTGCTAGATTCAGTCTAGGGAAGTGGGTGGAATTGGTCTAAGCGCATTCACTAACAGAGCCGTATCTGGGGTAACACGTAGCTACACCTTAGTAATGAGTACCAACATCACGCAAGGAGAAAAGAAATACACGTTCCCCTGGTATTGTTGGGAGCCTTTGGCAGAAAAGATACAGCTACCCAAATTGGACTTAGAAGTAAAGAATTAACACCCACACGTTTTGGAAAAAAAATAATGCCATCTAGACAGCTTTGTGTGAGATTCATGTAAAGTCATTTTAGGCAGTGAGAAAATGGATGTCTACTTAACCATCTGTACTATTATTCCAGGAGAAATGTTCTCCTTATTCATACATTCCCAGTCCACGCAGGAAGGAAACAATGATTGCTCATGCTAGGGTGGATTTTCTTTTTAAGCACAATCGTGATGGTGTTTACTTTGGCAGGGAACAAATTTAGTGCTAGTTAAAACCTTTTTTGTTGACTTTTACACTCATTACATGCTGTTGCAGCAACTCATGAAAATTATTAATAGAAATACAAATAGCCAAATGTTTTTTAAAATCACTGTTTGTTGCCTTTGAGTCAAGTAATCAGATCTTCCTATTTGGAGAGCTGAGATACTGAAGAAAAGTATGGCATTCTGAGGAACTAGTTCATTACAGTGTATTTTGCAATATTAATACTGTGTAAGGAAGCTGAGAGTCTGGTATAAGGGTTGAAAGAAACTCTGAAGATTTCTTAGCTTATCTCTGAATTATTATTTTTTTATTACTGAGATTCCTGAGGGAATGTTCATAACTTCAAAGAAATCACAGCAACAAGCAATGTAAAGAGTTACTTCCAACATGCAATCTGTTTGGCCAAGATTTATCTCCCCTATACGAGGCAGCTAACTAAAGTACCTATCAGAAAAGCTTTGTTACCCTACAAATAACTAAATAGGTGTTGGAGGAAAACAGGAATCTCGTAAGGACAATTCAGATCATTGATAGTCTAAATTGCCTCCTTAAGGTGCCTCTCTCACTCCATTGACTACATGGAGAGCCACAGAAGAGTATATTCTTAAGTACCTTAGTTAAGTGCCTAAAGTTAGGTGGAATAAATCTGGGCCTCGTGTGTGAAAATATTTTTATACACGGGCCTGATTCATGTTTACACATTTGCCTCATAACACTGTACGCTACATACGCAAGCATCTTATGTGGTTTAAATGTGCTCCTTGTGTACCTGGGCCCGTTCTTACATATATTTTCATCCTGTTACAAGTGGAGTGCAAAAAGAGGGTTTAATGAAATGGCAGTTTGTTCAAGAGTATTTAATTCAAAGGCAATCATTTTTGTGTGTATATAGTGGGATTCTACAGAGTGTTCAGCATGTGTCTAATCCTGCTCCTATTGAAATAATGTTGTATCTTGTTTAGGAGATAGAGACTTGGTCTACCACAATGCTGTGTTAAATTCTCAGTAAGTACAATTCCATGGTGTGGTGACCTTACTAAGAGATCAGCTGGTTCCGTTTGGCCTTCCTTCAAAATCTATAAAAATCTATACTGAACATACATGCACACATACAGATGCATGAAACCATGCATACGCATTATTGGCTTACACTGAATTTTAGGCACAAGATAATTTCTTCTGGCAATGAAAACCCACAGGAGACAATTGAATCTTTTAAGTATCCCCTCATGGAGCTGTCTTGTAAATACTGTCCCTGAGGAGAAAATGTTATATCACACTCGAGTTTATAGAAAAGTGATCACCAACAGTTTTCAGAGAAGTCACGGGTCTCCACAGCTGGTATTTTCCTGATTCCACCACCCACACAGCTGCATGTCTAAGTTTTGGCCACCCCAAAGTCTCTAGTCACGAAAAGTGGACTTACATGCTTAATATTCTGTATGCTGGCTTTTTCCTTTACAACAACTCATAGCTTCCTGCCTTCTGGTAGAAAAATGTTGATTTAGTTGCAAGATCCTAACTGAGAACTAATTCTTAGGGAAGATGTAAATAGTGCGTAAAGACAAAACAAACCCAGTGCCATGATCTCAGCACCTGGTGTTATCTGGAGTGAAGTCTTCACACGTGCTCCAAGTCCAGCAATGCTCAGCTGGACTTACACTGGAAGGAGTCCTTAATGAAAGCAATTTTGCAGCATCATCTTATACTGCCTGGGGGCTGGTGCACCTTCTATGAAATTGTTCTTAGGAAAGGGTGCAGTTCTGGTCATTTTGTAAAAAGATGATTGTTCATTTGAAGGGACTGCACGCTGGGATCCTCAGCTCATGTGAGCTGACATTGCTTCCAGAAGCAATGCCAACTGATACCTGCTGAGGTCCTGGCATACCAAATTTTAAATGGATTTACAAGTTTCTCTCCCCAATACCAAATGCTATGATGCCTACATCAAACACTCAATTACGTGTGGGCTGCTTCTAAACAAAAGTTTTTCTAATTGTTTCAGATACACCATCTGTTTCTGATCAAAACCATGGTGAAACTGCAAACCCTTATAAACATCATCCTAGATTTCTCATTTGAATGAAATCAGCTTAGTACTGAAGGCTATAACTTCAAAGAGCTCAGAGGTGCTGCTGTTATCCAAATGTACATGAAGCTCATGAGTCTTCCTAGATGAGAGATCTCAAGGCAACAGTTTACATGCTAGTTTTTTGTTTTCACCTACAGGGAACATACCATGAAGATGGCCTTTTCCAGTTGTTTTTTGTTTTGTTTCTAGAGAAACCTAGGCAGAAGTGGTTCAGGATTTCTTTATTATTTTCGTATAAAAACAATCTCAAGATTGGTGGTTAAATAGATGCCAATAAATATTTCAGCTGAAATCCTCAGAGTGCTTTTTGTTTTACTACGGGCATCTCTTCCCATCTAGATGCAAGTTTTGTCTTTAACTTCAGGATATTTCTTAATATACTGACCACAATAGTGTTTACATTCCCCAAGCAGGACTCCCTGCTTAGCCCATTCTTCTCCTCAGAAATATACTTCAGTGTAGCTGGCATGAGACAAAAAAGAAAACTTCCCTTGGACCAACACATTTCAACAAAGCTTCTGATCAAAGTGCAAGAAAGAAATGAGAAACAAGAAAGGCAATAGTTGCAACAGCTCAACAGCTATTGTGGAATTTCTTTAGGGAACCAGAAACCATCCTTAAAGAATCTATATGGTGGCTTTAAAGTATGAGCAGCATTTCAACAAAATGCCAAGAAGAAAACTTTCATCAAGGAAGTTTAACCATTTCCATCAGTTTAGAGGTCAAAGAGGCAGGATGACAATATATCCCAGGGGGAAAAGGCTTCCTCTGTAGGAGGCGAAGAGCAGGTGAAAAGGAGGAATGCGTCTGGTTCCAGGAGTCTGGGTACCACGAGTACAATCCAACAGTGTGGGTTTGCAATGCTTCATAGAAAATATCTCTCTCTTTGTGACTGTTACTGTGACATTATGGGCAAAAGCTTGCTCTTGGTTAATCTGGTACAGCTCAATTGATCATAGTTGAATAACTCCAGATGTAATAATGTGGAATCTGTCCCATTATATATTTAAACCTGAACTTAATGGATGAAAAGAAAATCCTTTGAGTTGTAATAATGAAAGAAGAAAGCAAGCACAATATGACTATGGTTTAAACATACCAACACCGATCACAAGCCTGGTAATGAAACAGTGTTTACTGGCCATGATATTTTTATTTTCACTTAATCCGAAAGATTTCCTGTGCGTAATTGCTTTGGAAGTTACAGCTCTAAGGCACGACACATTTTTGTGATGGTAACATCAATGTGTAGAGAGAAACATTAGCGCTCAGTGTCAAGCACACTTGAGTTTTTCAATACACTTGGAGGAAGATACTCATAAAGGCTCATCACAATGGCATGGAGGACTAATATTCCAGACAATTAGGCTTTCTGCTTCAGATGGGACAATTCAAATGCGGATGTCTTTAAAGCACATTTTCATCCCCTTTATTGCTCACAGGAGGAAAAGAGATGCCTTTTTTGTTTATAAAATGTAGGGCTGAAAACTGTCTGAACAGATGCTGGAGACTGTAATGTCTCACTTTCACTGTTGCAGAAACCACCACTTGGTCATCTCATGCCCCTTTCTCACTAAATCTCATATAAATATGATTATGACTTAAATTGTTACAGTTTGCAGAGGGTTATAGGGGTAGAAAACAAAGCTGGAGTCAGCCATCTGAAAAATCTTCCCTTTCCCTTCATGACATTTTCTTTAAAACTTACAAAATCTGTGCTTGCTAAATAAAAGTGAAGGTCTTTGCCACCTGAATCTAAATTGAATATAATTGGATACTTGTATGTCAAAGCACTCAGAGACATAAATCCAAGTATCAGCACATCAATAGGAAGGCAATTGGGTCACAAGATAACCTACAGTATATATGATTGTGGACCGTCGTGGTTTAACCCCAGCTGGCAACTAAGCACGACACAGCCGCTCGCTCGCTCCCCCCTCGGTGGGATGGGGGAGAGAATCACGTGTAACAGTTACTTGGGCAGACAAAACGCCATCACTCCAAATGTCCCCACCTTACTTCTTCTTCCCCCAGCTTTATATGCTGAGCATGATGCCATGTGGTGTGGAATAGCCCTTTGGTCAGTTGGGGTCAGCTGTCCCAGCCCTGTCCCCTCCCAGCTTCTTGTGCCCCCCCAGCCTCCTCGCGGGTGGGGTGGGGTGAGGAGCAGAAGAGAAAGGCCTTGACTCTGTGTAAGCACTGCTCAGCAGGAACGAAAACATCCCTGTGTTATCAACACTGTTTTCAGCACAAATCCAAACCATAGCCCCATACCAGCTACTGTGAAGAAAATTAACTCCATGCCAGCCAAAACCAGCACATTCTCCACCTCTTATTCCATACCATTTATGTCATGTTTAAGTCCCACACTATCCAATACATCCACATTAACTGCCACCCCCCTTCCCATCTCCATCCTTTGATATAATACACAGATATCACTCCCTCAGTCCATGGACCACCTTTGTAAAATGTCCACGAAACGTCCAGAAATGTCCACAAGATGTCCAGAAACGTCCACAAAATGTCCATTGAGTTCATTTAGTCCATGACTTTGGGCTCCATCTCTTATAGAGGTCACTCAGGACAGGAGAGGTGGTGTGTTGTGTGGAGTTATTGGGCACCAAAGCCAGCTCAGGTTGGGTCACTGCTGCACTTGCACTGCTTCTTGTAAGGCTTGTCCTTCATTGGTTCAGGTAGTTCCTGCTATAGTAATTCCCATAACATGCAACTCATATAATGGGTTACGACAATTTAAAAGTATTTCCATTACAATCTCCACCCCTGGTCCCTTTGGACCAAACCAGAGGGTTTAAAATTACAATGAACTCCTTCCCTTGCCCTTGCTCCGGCTTGGACTTATTCACAGACTGCAGTCCCTTAGGGGTGTACCTGCTCCAAGTGGAGCCTTATCTATGAGCCACAGTCTCTCCAGGGGTATACCTCCTGCTGCATAGACTTATCCACAGCCACACTCACTTTGAGGTGCACCTGCTCCAGCATGGCATCACCCACAGCCACAGTCCCTTCACCAGTAAACCTGCTCCAACATGGCCTAACCCATGGCTGCAGTCCCTCCAGGGGTGTACCTGCTCTGTCATGGGCCTACCTATAGCCACACACTTTGAGGTGCTCCAGCATGACCTCATATGCACAGCCACTGATGCTTCAAGGTGTACCTTATGCAGCATGGACTTACCCTTGGACCACAATCCCTTCAGAGGTATACCTGCTGCAGCACAGACATAATCACAGCCACAGATGCTTCAAGATGTACCTGCTCTGGTGTGGACTCATCCACAGCCACAGATGCTTCGGGGTGTCCTGCTCCCGTGTGGACTCATCCACAGGTCACAGTCCCTTCGACTCAAGTTCACACTGGAGTTCCAGCCTGTCCAGTACAGCAGCACAGAAACAGCAGTGCTGCCCTGGCCGTCTGCCAGCCCAGGCGCATGGCCATTGCAGTTATCAACATGTTCCCAGGCACAGCAGGGTAAGATGATAAGCAGTACAGCAAGCAGCAAAAGCAAAAAACAGCCACTAACGAGCACTAGACTCTAATATACAGTAAGGCAAGCAAGCCCCATGGCAAGCACAGGAGCCTGTCCGTTAATAGCTAAACAGCAGTAACAGCTATAACTTCGATCTCGCACATTCCAATCAAATCTGTCGTTATATTAAACCCTTTGAGCCCCACGTTGGGCACCAAAAAGGACTGCCGTGGTTTAACCCCGGCCGGCAACTGAGCACCGCACAGCTGCTCACTCACTCCCCCCTGGTGGGATGGGGGAGAGAATCAGGAGAGTAGAAGTGAGAAAACTCGTGGGTTGAGATAAAGACAGTTTAATAGGTAAAGCAAAAGCTGGGCATGCAAGCAAAGCAAAACAAGGAATTCATTCACTCCTTCCCATGGGCAGGCAGGCGTTCAGCCATCTCCAGGAAAGCAGGGCTCCATCATGTGTAATGGTTACTTGGGAGGACAAACACCATCACTCTGAACGTCCCCCCCTTCCTTCTTCTTCCCCAGCTTTATATGCTGAGCATGATGCCATGTGGTGTGGAATAGCCCTTTGGTCAGTTGGGGTCTGCTGTCCCAGCCCTGTCCCCTCCCAGCTTCTTGTGCCCCCCCAGCCTCCTCGCGGGTGGGGTGGGGTGAGGAGCAGAAGAGAAAGGCCTTGACTCTGTGTAAGCACTGCTCAGCAGGAACGAAAGCATCCCTGTGTTATCAACACTGTTTTCAGCACAAATCCAAAGCATAGCCCCATACCAGCTACTGTGAAGAAAATTAACTCCATGCCAGCCAAAACCAGCACAACAGTATATCTTCTTAAAGCTGTTCTCAGAATCCAAGGAATTCTTTTGTTAGACACTGAGTGGATGTCTCTTATTAAAGAGGTGTTTATAATGGTGGGCAATGCAATTCAGATATAAAGCCTACACTAGTCTTCCATCAAAGCTAGAGAGAAACGTAATAACCTAAAATAAATCTCTGCAATACTTCAATGGCAGAACATTTGAAAAATTTTTAAATGTAGTCCTGAGTATCAGAAATGTATCTGAGCCTAATGGAGAACGCAAAGGTAAAGGAGAGCTTGAAATGATCAAAAAACATTTGTCCAAGTAATTATGCAGACAATTTATAACATTTATTTTTCATGCCTCAACTAGTTAAGAAGCCTCAGCCAACACAAGAAGGAACCCCGGCCTAGTGATACGGACAGAGGATTTCATGTTCCAACAAGAGATATAAAAATGAAATGATAATTGCAGGCGGAAGTCTTTCAAAGTATTCTTATAAAAGAAGAGAAGTCAAGAATAAAATTAAGTGATGAAATCCTAATCAGGTGAAAGTCTTTTAATTTTACCTTGTTCCTAATTTAACAAGCTCCAAGTTTAATCACAACGGGTAGGACCACTGCTTACTGTAGAACATATCAAATCCACAATCATTTAGCTGAAAATGGGGTTATGATGACAGGGCAGCAGAGTCATTGCTAATGCTGGCTACTAAGCAGGTCAGTATAGCCAAGTACCTGACTCTGATAAACTGAAACGTACAGGTTTTTTGATACAGTGACTTAATTTAGCACAGCCAAATCTACGATACGCTCAGACATACATAATTCTGCTTTATGGCACTCCTTACTGCAGCATATGCACAGACTTCCCTCCCTTTCCACCAAGCTATATAGATTTTCTAAATGCATGCAAATGTATCCAAGATGGCTCATTTTGTTATCAATTCCCCAAGTGCTAGCATTCTAATCATTAACTAATTGTCTCTGTGCTCTATTGACAACTCAGCCACCTTCTTGCTAATTTTTGCTGACGTGATAGAGGCCCTGAAGAACTGGGTTAACCTTTCAATGTCCATTGAAGATCCACAGGTCTGATGATGATTGATTGACCTGGCCTCTATGTTAGATAAAACCTCATCAGCTTTCCAAGTGATTTGTGTAATGAGGCATCAGTAATTGACAACAGGTAAGTGAACTTAGAAGTCCCCTTCTTTATTGCTCTACAAAAATGAGTAGAAAATTCAAGTATCTGTAATGAGTGCAAACTTGTAAGAGTTAGCATAAAATATGGATGCAGACGTGTCCATTGTAATATCATGTCTTTTCTTCTTACAGATATACATAAGAGCACAGGTATAATGTGCTCAAAAGATATGCCACGGGTTCTCTTCTTACATATATAAGTGATATGTCTCTTTTATATATGCATATGTGTATATATATATTCAACATATATATTGTATTTGGTTTGTTACAGAAGCATATGCTCGCTCCTGTGTTCCCATAAAATCTTCTGCATGGTTTAGGAGTCTATATAGTACACATCAATCTGGATTATGATAACATAAAGCTACAAAATGTCTTCTGTTTCCAAATACTTACTGAACGTTCAAGGAGTAAACGGGAGCTGGCTATTCGGATCCTTGGGTCCCCACCTAACCCTGACTTTATTAAGAATAAGAATGAAATACTCTCAGACGAGCACAGGATAATTGCCTCACGATGGCTTTTAAAGGTAGTCTACACAGCCCTACACCTGTTTTCTCAGTGGTGCTATGTGGGCTATGGAAAGCGCTGCATTCTCATCTCTACATGAGTCAGCTCTGCTGCTCCCCTTTCAAGTCATTTATACATGCTTCCAAACAAATTTATTTAAAGCATGACTCACCTTTGTGCTCTCAAGAGGTACCCCAAATGATTAAAACTATTCTAAAAATAGAAAGGGAACAACTGAGTTTGCTGTACCATAAACCTCTATGGTTGTCTTCTTTTAATTTTACATTCAATAGCTATAAAACTGTCCACATGGGACACTAATACAAGATGAAATAAGGGCAAATATTATTAACAAAGAGTGATCTTCTGCCTGACTCATCACAGCCAGCCAGAGAGCATGAAATGTTCCATCTATGCAGACAGGCACAGAGCTATACACACCAAAAGCACACACACATAGGCTCAAATAAAATATAAATGTAGTATATCTGTTCAAAATTATTTTTTCAAACAAACAAAAAAATCCCACCCAAAATTCTGGATTTTGTATCCCAGTTCATCTGCGGTAAAGCAGAAAATCTCCTGTCTTCCCTCTTTAGCTCCATGTCCCCGCACTTTCTTCATTCCTTTCCATTTTTTGTGCCAAAAATACTTGCAGTTTCCAGATAACTCTGTGTTGGTGTCCATGTGGCCATCAGTGCTTTTCATCTGATGACATAGACAAAACTGGCAGCTCTTGTCAGAATTAAGCCAATATCATCTCACACACGTATGTGCATTTCTGTTCCATTATTTTTTAAAAAATTTTTTGCATCTTGAAGGTTTTCAAGAGTCCATATACTTTATCTTCATAGCCGTTATTTGGATTTGGCATCATATCATTTATAGTAAAGTTCAACTGATTATAATGATAATTAAAGAAATAGACTTCTATAGAAAATAAGACATGTTTCTGTAGAAATGGGGACTCTATAGATGCTATCTTCGGAAAGAAGAAAAATGGAATGATCTCATTTGCATGTATGTTGTTTACATGACTACCTTTCTACATGTTTTATTTGTCTTGTAGAATTTTGGAAGAGGGGTCTGAGTTGGTATTTCTTCCTATATCATGATAAAATGCATCTACTGGAAAACTCCTATTTTTAGTTGAAATGTGTAAGACTTCTCTGCATTTTTAAAACATCCATTTTTAAATCCGTTAAAATAAACAAAGGAACATCCTACTATTGCCCAACATCTCCTATCATAAAGAAAACACAAAATATTTTAAAACGTTACCTAAAATGAAAACAGTGCTGGTTGAACTGAAACACAATGCATAAAATCCTGGCACAACTGAAATCAATGGCGAAGCTGTCATTGACTTCAGCGGGCAAAGGATTTCTGTAATGTTTCTTATGTACCACAATGAGTTGCTGAAGTCCAGTCCTGGTTTTATTGGAGGAAACTACCAATTTCTTTAATTGAAATGCTTAAGGGTTATCCCTTGAAAAGCAAGAACTCAACCAAACAAGAAAATGAAGATACACTGATGACTTTCTACCAGCCCATTATCAAAAGATGACAAACAGCCTCCAACCCTCATAAAATGCCAGTCTTCCTCCCTATGATGCTAGGCATAATTTTGTTTGTGATACAGCTGATTTTTTTTTTCTTTTCCATTTTAATTCAGCAGGCATTGCTGTTCTTCAGGGGCAGCCCTATTCAAAACTCTTGTCAGCATCATGTGAATCCTACAAAATGGCTTGGCACAGACCTCCCTGCACCTATGCCCGGTCCTGTTCACTTTGACGAAGCCAAAGATTAGGTCTTAACTTTCCGTAGGCAGAAACCATTAGGCAGTTCCTAAATACAACCAGAGACCAGTTCAGTGCAGTCCAGGAGAAAAGCTGGCTGCGTTTGATTCTAGAAAAAAGGTGGATTTGGAGAAGATCATGCAGAGAGGCAGTTTTGATTTGGGGTGACAGTGAGGGAATTTTCCACAGTGAGTTACTCCCTGTCTTGGCTGCAAAGCCCATTCTTCATCATTGTGCTGCACATCATCAGTTCACAAGAGCAGAACAGTAGACGTACCTTTTTGTGTTTCTTACCATTTTTAAAAGTCTTGAATTTAGTTAAAATAATGCAGATAGAGATCCAAAACATAAATATGGGAAACATCTAATAATTCAACATATTAGCATATTTTTAAAAAGGTCAGAAGTGTCTTTAATCCTAGGAACTGAATCTATCATAAATATACAAAAGGAATAACCTAAGTCTATAGGGGATATAATTTTTTTTTCTTAAGTTACTCATTACTTTCTTGTTTTAGCATTTCTGTCTTTAAATAATTAATAGTTTCTCTACTTTCAATCTGGTGATTGGATGTAAATTATTAAACTTTATTATAATCTTTGTACTCAATTATATTTATCTGTCTATATCAAAAACTTTATATCAATACGGAGGCAATAGATTGAAACTGTTCTAACATATATACATGCATATTTATATTTGTATACACTCTCCTCTGCAAAAAATCCTGGTAATAAAAAAGCACATATAATGGCAACTTCTATCTATCATTTTAAAACTTAAGTGTTAATGTAGTGAACTTTTAATCTGCAAATAATTCTTATTTAACATTATTTGCTCTATGGTGAAAAATGTACATATGAGAGACGTCTAATATGTAGTAACATTAAAAAATAATCTAATCGCATTTGTATTAAAACTATTGGAAATAGAAGTTTACCAGCTAACTGAAAACAGAAACATGAGGTCTTGATTGAATATATTACATTTAAAGTACTGATTTTATTGATAAAATATGTTGCATCTTCTATATTAGATGGTATGCAATAAAGAAAAATCTAAACCGTGTGATGTTTATGTTAACAACCAATACTGGAAAAGGACATTTGTTAGTTAACTAAGAATTCATCAAATTTATACCACTGCATATATTTTTAAAATGAATCCAATAGCGAAAGTTTGCGAGAAAATGTTGATAGTAGAAGTGACAGAGACTTCACATGGATACAGAGTATATGGGTACCATTTTCAAGAGCACTTAAATGATTTAGGAGTTTGAGTCTGACTGACTTTCAAAGAAAACCTTTTAAGCAGTTTCTGTAGCACAGATCTGCTCCAGAGCACACATAACAATGGGAAGTCAATGGAAAGATCCACACTTCCTTCACCTGCCTTAGATCTATACGTCATTCCGATATTTTTGATGCATTCCCACAGCTTACAGGCTGCAGTGATGAAGTTGTTGTGACTCTTTGGGGTAGGTGTGGGTCTGGTGAGGGAATTCATCACAGGGATTGTATCTTGGGCTAATATGAATATTAAAAGTAGCTCTGCGTATGCAATGTTGTGTTCCAAACTATAATTCCTTTGCAAGCAGCTGCACTTTTTCTCTGTTAGCTCCACCCTAGAACGATTCACCTTGATGAAATCCCAGACAGTAGTGCAAAGGAAGCCTAGGAGTTACTTGGATGGTACAACAAAGGGCCCGTATTTCTTATCTTACCCAAATCAGCTGACACAAATCTCAGTTTTAGGTTGAAAGAACAATGAATCACGCAGCAAGTGGTGGGTGAGGACCATTTGTGGTTATGTTTCCACATTAAAACAAGGTAGGTGTGAAAATTCCACAGAACTAGTAGGACCAATGCTCACAGTAACACTCCTTCCGCTCTGCTGGTTCCTATTACCATAGGCAAAGCAGAAATCTGGCATCCATTACTAACGACAATAAGTAAACCTGGTGCTTAATCAATCTAATAAAGAATGTTGTTGCCTTGGGCAATTGCTTATGTATGTTGCCTACCCACAGGACCACCAAGCTGAGCATCAGCAGAATTCCATCTTTGGCTCAACCCACATGTGCTCATGTTTTCCTGTTTCTAATGTAATTACTTTAAGATATTCACAACATTATTAGTCTTCCATATAAAGGGTGTTTTGGTGGTTACAGTTTTTTTAGAGGTGATCTCTTCAAACCTCGTTCACTATCTCATGACCCATCTTCTTAAGCACTTGGTCTGAAAACAAACACATTGGTACAAAAATAATTCCTCCTCTGTCTGGTGAAGGTACCAGCACTGCCTGTTTCTGATGTAAAGCTGGGAAAGGAACTGTCTCCTATGCCTAACATAAATGACTTTACACACCAGACTAGAAAGACATCAAGATCCCGTACTGTTGTACTTTTTCTAAATAATTATTCATGAAAGTAGATCACACTCTCTTTCTTCTTCTGCTCCCACCCACCTCACCCTGACTTTGACCAGGGATTCTTGTCTGACACCTGAGAACTCTTCACGAAAACAGTTTTGCAAAACCTGATGTTGGCTTCCCTAACACTGTCTGGGCAGTTTTCAGTGACAAGTGTTTCCTCAGAAGTCCCCAGCTGGCTCTTTTGCAACTCCCAGTCTGCCCACTGGGAATACATAGCTCTGTATTCCCTTCCTCGATATATTCTTGGCTGAATACAATGGCTGGAGCTCAGTAATAGCAGCTTCCCTAGATTCATTTCTCTTCTATACTTCTCGTCTAGATTTCCTCCAATCTGAAAGGCTTGGGGGAGCTTCCTTTTCATGATCCCTGTGGAAGGGAGACAAGGCTGGCCCTCAGACCAGGTACTTCTCAGATGATCTGTTAGAGGAATAAATTGCTCCTGAAACTCTTCTACCAAAGTTTTGCACTTAGGGGACCTCTTACAAAGGGGAGCAGAAGTCTGGACTCAAGAGCACTTTCTTGCCTTTTCCTAGTGGACACGGATCTTGGATCCAAGAAGAGCAGGATAGCCTCCAGTGGGTCTGCAGGAGATGCAAAGCATGAAAGGCACTATGAAGGCCACATTTTCTTCCCACAGAGGTCCATAAATACCTGGGGTTTATTGCTTCTGGACAACATGTTGGGGCAAGGTCCCTCTCTTGAAGTCTCTGTGCCAGAGAAATCCCAGTCTTGCAGAATCAATACACTGCTCTCCTTCTCCAAGTGGTACTTTGAGATGTTGCTCTTGCACTGCACTGAGGTCATAGGGGTTTAGAAGAAACTTATTAGAGATTACTTTAAAGATGCTACTGACCCTTGTTTTCTACTTATGCAGCACAAACCAATTGTTATCTGAGAACACAACGAAAGCTTAAATATAGTTCTCTGCTGTGATTACAGTATCTTATTGCCAGGCTGGCTATTTATTGTCTAATTACAACAGCAATGTTTGAGACCCTCAGTGAAAGTGCCCGCAGAGATGCCGTTTCCATCGGTGGTAAGGAGCAGTGTTCCTAGTTGTCACTGCACGAGCCCAGGCTGCACCGTGCGAGTCCCCCCGCGCCCCGCCGCACAAAGCCCGTGAGAAGCTTGCCTCCACAAGGACTGACTCTACCTTCCAGTTTCATTAGAGACATAATTTTTGCCTCTGGCCCCTACAGCTTTTTCTAAAAGGTCTGAAAACCATCAATTGGAACCAAAGGGTTTATTTTTGTTTTAATGCCTTAACAACTGACTTGCTTTACCTTGCGCTGACAAGTCATTCTTTCTGTAGTCAGCATTGCTACCTGCTCTGCTCTGTTGATGAGATTTCCACTGTCTTCTCCCCTGAGTTTCCATGGAAATAGTTTATTATTGTTGTCAAGGATGGACCATCCAAATATGTTTTAAAGAAGTATAATGTAAAAACTTTGCAAAACTTACCTGTAGCTGTCAACTTCTTCCAGCAAGATTTTGTTTCTTTGTTTTTTTTAAATGAGCAGATTCAATGTTTGCATTAAATTACCAGTGGTATTACAAGAAAATACTGTTTTAACATACTTAGAAATGGAGAAACGGTATGAGAAGATAAAATTTCAGAAGAACACAGTTGAACTTTCGAACACGTTGTTATAGATGACGTTTTTCCTCCATTGCAAGGTAGAAGGGGGAAAAGGTAATCAATATTATTCAAGGCTCATTTAAGTAAATCAAAGTCTGAATAAACAACCTAATATTTTTTTCTTATAAAGACTTTATTGCCATTTAATATTTATAGGGGCACACTACCCATGACAGTTCTGTAAGTGCACAACAAAATTACTTGCATGAAGACTATGTATTTCCAGGATTGGGGCTATCAGGAATAAAGACAAAAGAATCTCAAAATATTCAACTATTTCCAAATGATTTTTACAAATACCTGAACTCCCAATCCACTTTTTATCCTTGCAAAACTCCTCACAGTGCTTTATTTAAGCAAGCACTCAGATTCATCCGTAACTCAGCCAGGCACATAGCCACATGCTTATCTTTAAGTTTGTCTTTAAAAAAAAAAAGGATTTCAGTATGCAAATTGCTCGACTAGCTTATAATTTCCTGCTTGTCAACAAACATTAAGCATGTTACGTAAGCTACATGAAATTTACTGCTGAAATAGGATGTGGAAATAATGTTTTAATAGAAATGACTCCAAACAAGTGTGAAGTTTTAGGGACGATGACATTCTTCCTATAGATTATCTCGGGCCACTTACAGAACTCTCTAGGAGAGAGACCATCCTCTGCCGCATGGTACTGAATGGCTCAAAGCAAAAGTATGAGAAGTTAGAAATTTTCTCTTAAATTTTTAGGACTGCTCCACAAGGGGCTTTATAATGTAAACTAACAGTAGAATGGCTGTATATTATTTTTTATTTCCCTTCAGTCATGCCTTTTTTTACTAGGCTTTCATTTGTATCTCATTATTTCTAATGATTATAGCCAATCCAAAAGTGAATTATGTCAATAGAGAAACTTCTGTTACCTTCAGCAGACTTTGAATTGGAATGTTAATTTTGTATTTTCCTATGCTTAACATTCTTTTAAAATAACTGTTATGTAATGCCTTGAGCACATGGGCAGGGGACATATTTCAATTGAAAGTATTCCTAAAGAATAATAATGTCTTTATATGTCTTTTATAAAATGCATATATTAACATTATTCATATGCATAGTTTAAAGTTTACATATACAATACATGTGCATAGAATAGCAACATACCTACTCTCATCCTTTTTTATTTTCCTTTTTTAAAAATACAATGGGTTCTTTTTTACTAGAGCCGGTCTGTAGCTGGTATCCAAATCTTATTCTGTGCCTAAGAAATGTGGCATTGGATTAATTTCCTCTTGATTTTCAAAATAAACTTCGTGTTAATTTGTAATTTTCTATTTAGCAGCTGATGAAAATTGACAAATGGGAATTTCCCATGCAATTTGTGCTTTTCCAGTGTTATTTCTGTGGCTAGAACCTATTAATACAAATTGCATTAAAAACCTCAGCTTCCATTGATGCTGTTAGCACAGTCAGAGCTTTCAGTATAATCTTACTATTTGATAGATGTTAGGTATTTAACTCTTGTGATTTTTTTTAACAGGCATTCCAGTCCAACAGCAGCAAAATGTCCTTCCAAAAAGTTTTCCTACCTTAATTTTTCGATAAGGCCCGTTTTATTTTTGTGCAGCTAAAGAAACAGAAAAAAAAATTCCTCACGTGTGTGGCTTTTGGAGATTGGTAAGAAAAATGTGAGCAGAGTGGGGAGCATGGGGAATCTTTTTCAGATGTTGTGATGTGAAGGATTTTTTCTCTCATCTCCCAAACCCTGTAGATGGAGCCCTCCACTAAGATCTTGCTGTATCTCTAGCACAGATTGACTTCTTTTGGGTTGATGATGATTGATCGTGTTGTTTTCTTCATTACTTTAAACCTAATCAGTGCTTGGTGTAATTTGAGTAATGATTGCTCATTATTGGCAATTGTGAAGTTTAAGGCTTTCTTCATTTTACCTCACAAGACAGCCAGTTGGGAGATGCTCGTACATCCCCATTTGGGCAATGTTTGAGGTAAGAGAAGGGGGAACCATCAGCAGCGGTAGGCGGTAGTGAAAGCTTTCTGCAAGTTTATTACTGTGTGTTTTCTTGGCAGGGGGGTCCTGGTGTTACCCCCATGATCAGATCTGATCATGAAAAAATGAGTTTCTTAGCAGATTATATGATTTAGGCCTTACTGAGATTCCTCAGTTCAATAAACCATGCTATTTCCTAATAATGTGCCTTATAAAGTGATATGGATGGATTTGCAAATAAAAGGGGGTTTTGTTTCCTGAAAAAAATGGAAAGAAGACAAGACAAGGGATGAGGATCATATACAGGCCAAAACGATATTGTTTCTCATTATCCAAATTCTGCTGCTAACTTTGTTATTTTGAATGAAGAATAAGGGGAATTATTGCATAATGGAGTGGTTGATTTACAGGCGCTAAGCTTGGTAGGCAGAGAAAAAGATGCTAAGCTGTTCAGTACCCAGAGGACACACCATGGGAGTCTGGCTAAGCCCTTCGTTTGTGCTGAAATTCTGCTAAGGACATAATGAAAATCTATATAAATCAGAAAAATTCAGGTTCACAGTTCTGGGAGGAAGGACAGTTTTTCTTCCTGGGCTTACTTCCACAGGTACAGCACTGTCTAAGAGTAGAAGATTATATATAATGATTTATCCAAACATAACAAGAAATTAAAAAAATGTGTCCTTTCCATATTATTGGTAATTCTTACCAATTGCTTCAGCCATATTAAGCCAAAGGTCACGTGATGCTTTGTGAAGTGTTTTATCAATTTTAAAAGTTGCTATGCAGTTCAGTTGAGATAAAATATATGATGCTTGCATTAGATACCACAGTTTTATCCATTCTGTTTTCAATGCTCTTATTTTATGTTTGCATTGAAACAAATCATTCAGAGAATATGTTAGTCAATAATTTAATTAAAACATTGAGGTTTTTTTCAGTAGTCTTTTACATCCCTAAAAAGAATTCGCACTAAATGCAAAACATATGAACCTCAATTTGTTCTACAGTAAACCAGCTAATTCTGAGGTGAAAAGGTGTCCAGAGACATCAATGGAGCTTGCATGGAGCTATTCTCTCTTTGTAATTCCACAAGGCATTTTGTAGTAGAGAAAGCAGGGATGCTTTCTCTCTCTACCTTCCTGAGCTGACATCTAACAGCCAAGAGCGTAGTATCAGTGACACACTCGGAGACCGAGGTGCCTTCAAATGAGGAGGTTATGCGTTTCCTACCCGACATGATCACACTCAGCCTTAGGGGCAGTTTCAGTGCATGCAGTAGCACTGATAGAAAGAGTCTTAGCAACAGACCAGGCGCTTGCTGGAGGGGACAAGATATCTCATTTGCTTAAGTTAGACCAGAGGACCCCAGCATGGATAAAGCTCGGCTTTTTTTTTTTTTTCCCCCTTCTCCTTTGCTTTTTTTTCTGGAAAGAGACACTGCCTACTATGACTATGCAAGTAAAAATAAATACATTCTGATATTATAACATCACAATAATGTGATCGTTTGAATTCATACTGAGAACAGTAAAAACAATATGCTTTCTGATTGAATTATTCAAGCTCTTAGCTTTTAAGTTTCAATTATAGATACAAACACTGTATGCAAGAGAAACTGAACAATAAACAGCATTTTCTAGCTGAGGTATAAAAAGCAGTGAGTTGCGGAAAATGATTTTTTTAAAGATGAAAGTGTAGCCCATCATTAAGATCAAATCTATGAGAGTAGAAGCTCTGCAAAGCACAATGTTGCTATAGTACGCTACTCCAGATGTAATACCGCACAGACTTCCTTGGCTATGATTCTGACTTATTCAGTAATTACAAGCAACAAAGAAAACAGGCGTGTGATAAGTGTATGTTCAAATACTGAGCTTAGATGAAAAGTACTATGCAAAACCATTAAAATAAGTATAGAAAGCAAAAAGATGTTTTAAATTCTTCTTACAAATGCAAAAAATATTGCACGCTTTTTTTTTTAAAAAACCAACACGAATGGTTTGCCATTGTTTGTAAAAATGCACAGGGAAGTACTAAAGACCGAGTGTGTGTTTGTGTCTGTGTGTTTTCTCACATAAGGATTTGTACTAACACTATTTATGTCTTAGAAGACTTTTGCAAAATATGTTATAGTCTTACAAGCCTATATATGTAGAAACAAACTATATACTGGAACATATGCATATGCGAACTAAAGTAAATAAGAATCATTCAATTTAATAAAGATTAAAACCATAACAGAAAACCGGGATATTTATAGCCCTAAATTAACTCACTATGTTGTTACTATAATCCATGTTACTGATTCTACCGCCCTGAACAATTCTGTGATCTTATGTCTTCATTTGGGGACTGATGCTACAAGCATGTGTGCATGTATTTGTAATTTCTTTAATAATATCACAGAAGCCAGCTGCATTGTCTTGATGGCTGGTATTGCTGACCTAATGAGGCAAAGCCATGTATAGCTGTTTAACTTCATGCGCCGTGAGAAGCCATACTTACGTCAAACGTTGAAGTTACTCTTTCAGAATGTACAGAACTGAACCACCTAATGTTTTCGCAGCTCTCATGATTTTTCTTCTTAACTTGGGACAAAAAAAATTCTTGCAGGCCTCAGAAATAATTATTAGCAAATTCATTTTTTATAGGGAAATCTTTTTGGGTCCAGAAGTAAAGAGGTCTTTTCTGTGTGAGAATCCAAGAAATCAGTTACTTTGAAAATTTAACTCTTCCCCAAAAAGCCACTTTTTAATGAAAACTATTTATGGCCCAAACCATTCAACTTCCTGCAGTGCCTAGAAATATTTCAGCCGTGCAGGCACGTTAGAAACTACTGCTGCTCCCTAGTGAGCTCCTGGAGATACCAGAACCATTAATCCCTGAGTACCAGCCAGACTGGTTTCAGATGGCAATGCAGCCCTCTCCTTCTCCAACCCGTGGCCACTCACTCACAAGACTCGTGAGGAAAGAAATGTTTTTGTCTGACAGGTTAGTTTTCAGCTGGATCTGCTCCTAGTTTTCCTCTGGATCTGATTCTCTGGGCGGCTGCAGAAGTGCCCACCCAGGCACAAGCCGGTCAGTAAGCCACGGTGGGATAGGGTATGGAGTGGGGGCAAGACTTCTTTTGCTAGCAGGGTTGGTTTATAGTGAGTTACGCTCCTCACCAAACCCCAGTCTAATTTATCTTTAATGGCACTCACTTCTCTAGTAACGCAATGGCGTTTACTTTTACTCTGAAAGGAGGACAACAAACTAGTTGGAGAGCCATAAATATACAGTTATGTTTCTCAGCTTATATTGCTTTACAGTTCTATTTTGCATAAGGAAATAACCGTGGAAGAGAGGTTAATATGGCTGAATCTACCTTTCTCTTTTTTTAACATGCACTTGTGGCCATTTTTTATGTAGGTAAATAAAATAGATGACCAGGTTACATTTAAATAGATGGCAGATGCATAAAACTAGACATGCGAGGTTTAGGTATGAGCACAAACTTAAATATTAAGAGCAATTTTTTCCTTTCTAATTGAACTCTGATTTGAGATCTAATTTCTTGGTAAGCAATAGATATATATGCAGGTACATACACATAGCCATAACTAAAGAATTTCTAAAAACAGGATTTCCACTTTTTGGCATTTTTTTCATCATTTATCATCATGATTAGTTTTAGATTAGACCAATATGTATTCCCATTTTAAGCTGTTTTGAAAGAGATTCAATATTGATTGCACGTGTTTTCCCACATCAACATGAACAGAAAATGAATGATAAATACACTCTCTCTGGATGTTTTGAATACAGCAACATTTGGGGGTTAATGAAGGTAAAGGAAAAGCTCTCAGATAGAATCATTGGCCTTCTGCCACAAAAGCAGAGAAGTAAACTGGAGCTGTAATTTCCAGTTCTGAGGGAGCTGAAATACGAGAGCAAAACTCCACGTCTCCAGCACATCGCCCTGCAAACAGATTTTTTGCCCATGCCCCCCCATGAATGGAGAGCCATGAAGTGGTACTAACTGATGGAAACGATGGTCTAGTAGCTGCAGTGGCATTCCTCTTTTATTTGCACATATTGGAAGAAAAGGTGGATAGATGATACCATATGTCAGAAATAATTACAACGCTATTGAGTCTCAGTATGACAAAGAGGAAAGTAATGACTTTGGCTAGGGTCAGAGAGAATATAAAGCAATAATTTTTGGAAAAAAAAAAGGTCAGTGTCTGGGAAGATCACCAGAACTGGGGCTGGGTGAAAATAGCAAATTTTGAAGCCAATTCTTCTGGTTTTCAAGCAAGACAACAATCTACATCACTGATAATTCATAGGAAATTTCAGTTATCTATTTGTTGCATCGTGGAAGAAGCCAGAATTGTCTTCTCAGCGGGATTTCCACATTCCAGAGCTGACTGACATTTATACGTGATATCATCCAAAAGCAAAACCATACTTGCTGCCCTCAGTGTGGTTCTCCAGGCTGAGACTTCAACGCATCACAAAAGGAACCCATAAGAATGAGTCGCTGGAGGATTAGCTTTTGAGGAAGCAAATTGTGAAGAATCAAGACACGGCCATCTTCCCTTTGAAAACCATAAGATCAACAAAACCACTGCATTCAACAGGTCTCTCCACTTGCACAAGCTACTTTTTTTCCAACAACCCAATGAGCTGTAACTGCCGGGGAGATATTTGTCACTCCCATTCACGCTTCTATATGAAGGCAGCTCTACCACAGACAAATGAAACCTATTTCCACATGGGTAATTGAGATTAGCAAGTCTTGCAGCACAGAAAATGTAAGCAATACCTTTTCCCAGGAATTGGTCATGTAGCCCAATGGCCTGCTGCTCTGCCCTAGCTTTTGTCAGCTTTGCCCATTGGTGCCTCTTCATTGCTAGTTGGGCAAATGTACCTGAATTGATTATTGAAAAACTCCTATATGTTTTGAATGCATTTGACTTGTTTCATTGAGCAAAGAAAACTTAGCTAAAGGACTGCATGGTTGGGCTGGGAGATGATTAACAAGGGTAATTTGCATGAGAAATTGGTGAGATCCCGGAACAGGAAAATATTGCAGCAACACACCCCTCAGAGAGACAAATGAAGCCAATCAGATGAGCATTAAAAAGCTGAGAGTGATCCTTGCAACACTTATTTAAAAATCAACAACCAAACTGACTGGAAAGTTGAGAGCCCTCACTAAAACATACCCTACCTTTGCTAAATCGCTCCTGCCAGAGGATTTTTTGTCTCTCAAGTTCATAAGCATTCCCACTGGGGAAGAGCAGCAAATATGAGCTATTTACCAGAAGTTGTCTAAGGCAAGCTGTACGTCCCAAATCTTTCTTAAAAATGTTCAGTCCTATCTAAAATGACAGCAAACATTGTGCAGCAGTAATGTTTAGTACAGGGCCAGATCAGAAGAACAAGGCCAATTTGTACCAGATGAAGAGCCAACTCACAGAGGTAGCCTGCTGGTACAGGGCTGCGTCTCTGGCTGCACAGACTTTAAAGCTCGCACTCCAGCTCTCTAGCAGCTTTGTGGATAAAGGGATTTGGGAGCTTTTTTGGACCACCAGTGGCTCAGTGGCAGAAATTTCTCCAGCTGTACGAAATGGCCAGAGTTTTTCATTCTCAGACTCCCTAGTCACTCCCTTGGCAACAGAGGCAAGTCGTACAGAGGTAATTGAGCAGTTGCTGAAGGACAAGGACATTACGGATCATGTAGCTGTCTACCGTAGCAGGAGGCTACTCTCCCTCTCTGAAGTGGTCCCGTTCACTCCTATCCTCCTATATTTTTCAGCCTTGCTGTGTAAGCGTGTCCAGTTATGCCACTCGACATTAAAATAGCTGCCAAGTGAGTCTGCTTCTAAGGCAGGATTACCCTAGTGGGAGAGCAAACCAGTACATTTCCCAGACCTTCTCCCTCTCCTCCTTGCTAGCCAATGCGCCCATAACATAAATGGTTTACTCTAGACCAAAGGGCAATATTTTGTGAAGCTTCTTGTTCAAGTCCTGGTAACATATAACTTGCAAGCATGCACTTTGACCCTCCCTGAGCTTGGAAAATTTCTCTCTGGCAACTGAGAGTATTTTTCCGTCCTGATGATGACTTAAATAAATAAATAAATCTTTGAGGCTGATATGGTTGCCTCTAAGTTTCATTCCTTGGCTGAATGCCCCTTCTTCTCCAAAGTACTGTCAAATATGGATAGGACAGCATGGGAAAAAGAAGATTCTGGTCCCCACTACTGCTCTTGTCACACTGTGATAGTGGAAATCAGAGGCCTTAATTTGGAGCTCTAGCTCTAGGAAAAAAGAACTAGAATAGGACTAGGACTACCTAGAGGCAGGAGCAGTATGAAAATTCTCTTTAAAGCAAAGTGAAGAGCTGAAAATATGCTCCTTCTACAAAAGACACCAAATCTTTGTAATGTTAGTGGGAAGTAGCTGCATGCTGCAAAGAGGAGACAACCTATTCAGTTCAGTCCTTTCCACAACAGTGCTCCAAAGGGGAAACAACAATAACTATTTATTTTATACATATTGGTGCAATACAGAGTGTAATACTGAATGTCATCTCTTATCTGCCATGAAAAGACACTACCACCATAAACACCTGAGTGGAAATGATCCCCTGCAATCCTGCATCATCTCGGTTGTATACAGGCCTTTCCTTGGCTGTTTATTTGCTCAGATCAGATGCCCTTGAGCAGCATGTCAGAAATCTGAACACTGATTAAACCTCACAGCTGACCTAACCTATTGGGAAGAAATGTTCATGTATTAAGCCGAATAAATTCTGCCCAGTTATAACTGTGAAACTCAAATACTATTCAAAATAGGCCAAACACAGAAACCCAGATGCAAACTATTTGCTCTCTCAGGATGTCTAAGTCTAGATCCAAATTTTGCTACATAACAGCAACAGTAATAGTGCTGCTTCAACATGACTGAGAGCCAGTTCTTTGGGGTCAGAAAGATGTCATGTGATTTAAGATAAAATGTGCCTTCTTTAATACTAACAATATATATTTTATTCCACTGGTTTGGGGTTGTTTTTGTTTGGGGTTTTTTGTTCTGAGGTTTTTTTTTTTTAAGAGCTGAGTCTGAAAAGGCAAAACAAGCCTTTCTGACGCATGTCAACTGTGAGACCAAGCATTCCTTATTGGATATTTATGAAAGACTTTCCTGGCTGACTCTTAGAGTCCTCCTTATCAGTTTAATCATAATTAGTTTATTATTGCTCACTGTAAAATCTAGGAAATCAAACTCCAAGTACAACATGATTTAAAGAGCTTGTTTTATAATTCTGCTCTCGAGGTCCTCTCACTGTGTTTTCAGATGGCAGGGAAAACTCCCTGGAACTCAACAATGTTCAGAAAATTGTTTTGATTAGTAAAACTGTTATCCAGTCCTCTTGCTTGATCCCCAGTTGATTGACTTAGAGATAAAGTTTAAGTCCTGAAATGTTCAGCAACTACAAGGTGTATAATACAACCACCCCCAGAGGATTCAAGCATTTTACAAACTATTTCCAAATGGTGCTCCACAGTTAACCCTGCTTAAAATGCAAGCCACTCCAACAGGTGGAAGCAGTTTTCTACTGCGTATCTCCTCTGTCAGGTTGAGAAGGGAATCGTTTGAATCACAGGCACCACAAAGTACAGTAAACGTCACTGTTCAGAGTTCAAAATACTGAACTGAGCTGGTGTTTTTCATTGTGGTACTGGCCAGAAGGCAGTGGTATATGCTACAAGAAAAAAATCACTTTTAACCTGGTGCACCAGTGTTCCATTACCCAGCAAATCCAGGGGACAGAAAAGCAGGTATTTGTGTTTTGGGCCTTCTACTCTTCTTTCATTAAAGGCACTACATTAATCTGCCCCAGCATAAGGAAAGTTTGGAACAACTTTTGATGAATTCACCAAGTCTTCCCACCAATATTTTTGGTGGGTGGCAATCAGGGGCATGGCTTACCAGATATACCAAGAGCTGCAATGGATATGCCCTGGGATGTTCCTGAGCCTCAGCAGTTTGCAGAAGATATGCAGCAGCTCAGTGGCTCAAGCCCGCTTTTACTCAAAACAAATGAACCCAGTATTTCGCGGCAGAGGAATAATGGAATTCCAGCCTTAGTTTGAAACTACAAGCATGCATAGGGTTAAAGTTGTCGCTAAATGTTATTTTAACATGGATTCTGTGTAGAAATTTTGATGGTACAGAAAGAAATTCTGTAACTGACAAAAACTATGAAAATAATACGGAGTTATCAAATGTAACCATTTATGGCAGGAAATATCTCCTCTGATATATCTTCTATATTTCCACCAGCAGTGTACATACATATTAAAAAGGAATTTGCCTGAAAGCGTGTGATTAGATAACCCATCTCATATTTAATGTTAATTTATGAGCATTAGGCAAGTTCTTATGAAGCCTTTTTAAACCAATTCATTGCCACGGAGCTGATCATTTATATCAGTCCGTGTACTCAGGTAGTAAAATTCCATAATTCACTTCACTTCACTAGATAACTCTCTTAGCAGAAGGCTTCGCTGGCGCTCAATATATTATCATCAATACTAAGGAATACTATTATTTTTCACTAACAGCATTATTCATGATGAATGAAGATGCCCTGTATCTGCTACTGGTACCTTTCGTGCTAAATAATCCTATTCTCTCTGGACGTAAAGGCACGCGGCTGCTCAGAGGAACGTGTAGATTCAGCAGTTCTGTGCTTTAGTCTCAGCTCTGCTACTCAATCCCCTTAGAGGCTCGGGCAAATCTTTTAAAACTCCTAATATTGAGGTAGCCACTCAATGGCAAAGCAAAGCTTGACTTTTTTGCACGAAGAGCATCCACCACTTTGTCCTGTTCTCTATCAAAACCTTTTGGCAGTAACTGGGGAATGAGTCAATGTGAAGACACCTGCACCTAGGAATTTATGGGAACCTAAGACATACAGAGCTGGGGCTATTGACAAAGAAATTACATTGGAAGAGTTATAGAGATATAGATAAAACCTTACAGCCTCAGCATCTGTACACAGCTACAAAGAGAGCACAAATTCAGCCACAGCCCAATCCTGCCCTTGCTTTCGGGGGGTATTTCCAGCCAACTTGTTCATGTGAGTCTGGGAAGTATGATTCATTTGACAAACCATTTCAAAGTTTCTAAAATACTGGAGACTGTGAAAGGGCAAAGTATTATTAGCATTATAAGAGGGTCTGAAATACAAAAAGCAGATTTGGATTTATGGCTTTGATTTCGTTGCCAAAGCTGGGGTCTGAACATTCAGTTCAGTTTAGTCTGCAGACAGGGACCTGCTCTGACATTTAGATCTGGTTTCTGGTTTCAGATTCCAAATCCTTTCAAAGTCTTGGTCTCTTTAATATTTATTGCAAAAGTTCAGATTCGCTTCACCCAACGGCCCTGCAATGCTGCTCCAGCACTGCGGCCAGCTGGTGTTCCAGCCCCACAGCCACAGCTGTGCTTTCTCCTCATGTCCTCACCGTTGGTTTGAAGAGCTAGTCTGAATCCAGAAACTTCAAGGAACAAAGAAAGGAAAGACACCAGAATACAAACGTTGATGTGGGGTTCAAAATGGCATTTGGTAAAAGGACACCTAGCAATGCTGGTACTAAGAATATACTATAGGCTTGTGAAGCCATACATCACTCACTAAAATACTTAATAAAGAAAGCGTGCTTCATATATACTTGCCATGAACTAATCTACATTACAGAACAGTCCTATAGGTGGGATAAATCTAATCTAACATTAGCAGTCTCTTGGGAAGCATCTCTTTTCATTGAGTAGGAAAGAAACAGGAAATGCCCATTCTCTTTCCGGTATTGTGCAAAGCTTGATTCAGATGAGGCATCAATTAGCATTTCTCTTGACGAGTATTTGACAAACTATTATTTAAACTATTTCCACTGCCAGGTCTTTGGGAAAATTACACTCAGTGCCAAACAGTCTGTTAAAATCTTGCCTAACAAGTCTGCACGTTCCACACTTGAGAATTTAAGCAGATGCTTTATACGGCTAAGAGAAAGAGCTCCCTCCCAGCGTCCACAGTGGAATTTCAGGTTGCTTTAATGGTGTCCAAATTCCTTCCCACCAGACACATTTCCTACTGAATCATGAATAAAATACATCTTCTGCTCAGGCATTAAAACACAGAGGAGAAAACACATCAGCTGTGATGTTCTAATGAGGAAGGCTGAGAGAGAAAAGGTATGAATTAAGATCCACAAACATAAAAGCAATGCTACTTTTTGTGGCATATGTCTTCTGTACGTACATCTCATTCTGTCAGCTAACATACAGTAGTAAAGTTTGAAGATGTAAATATTCTATTATTCAAGGGGTATTTGAAGATTGAATGCAAATCATGCTAAATAAAATATTATAGTTGTCCAGTACTTAATACATTAGGAAAAGGGCAAGGAGGTAATGCCTGATACTGGTGAAGACAAGGATTACAAAGTGAGTTCAGAGCATTCAAAGCTGGGTAAATTCTTTTTGAGAAAATCTGTTACCCAAACCCCAGAATTCTCAATGACTAGGGACATTAAAGCGCTCTAGTCACCAAATAACTGAACTGTGATAGGACCTGCTATTTCATAAGATTTCTGCCATTTGGGGCTGCAACCTTACAAGAATAGGTTTTGTGAGACACCAGGCAGAGAAAGACCAGGGAAGAAAGGTCCTTTCTTTTTGAATTGAAATGAAAGATGAAAGCCTGGGACAAATTCCACTCAGGGACTGAAATTTCACTACCTTCTTGTTACATTCACAAGGCTGTTTCATTTCTAAAATAGAATAAAAGAAAGCAAAATAAAATAAGACAAAATGAAATAAAATAATGCCTGCTGATTACTAAGAACCTTGTAACTGAGGATGGAGAACTACAGGGTTGTTAAGATTTACATGGTACTTTCCAAGCCTCAATCTGTGATTTTTAAAAATAAAATAATATTTTACTCAAAATTACATGTATGTTAAGAGCTCTGTTTCCTCTGCAATGTCTTCCAATAACTTCAGGTAGTCTTCTGGGGGACTGTGTTGGCTGTGAGTTCCCAAGTTAGGGCAATAGCCTCAGAGCATGTAAAATCACTTCCCATACTCCCCAAGCTCCCCTGACCAATGTGAAAGAGATGGCTACAACATTGTCCTTCTCTACCAAATTTCAAATTGGAACAGCAGTCATCCGTTCCTCTTCATATCATTTCTTGCTTATACCAGAGGGAAATTAAGCAAAAAGCATAAATAACCTAGAACGAACACAGCCAGACACATTTTAGACCCTTCAGACAGTATGCCTCACCGTATCGCTCTGCAGTCATTCAGAGACGAGGAAATCATTATTATCGAGCTAGAAGTTTGCTTGAATAGTTATTTAAACTAGTCAATCCTGTAAAACCCCTCCTTTCGCAAAGCTAGGTAGTTTTGTGTTTCCACTCCCAACACCACTCAAAGAAATCTCTTCTTTTCTTCACTCTATCCTTTGTGCTAAGGCAGTACCCAACGGACAGGTCAATGAACTGGGAACTCAGACATTTGGGTTCCATTGCTATGTTGGCACTAAGTGATATCGTGACTTAGTAAAAGTCACGTCATCCCTCTGTTCCAATTTTCCCACCTGCAGACTGGTATCAACACCTACATATTGTCTTTGGCCTGGGGAACCAGTGCTGAGGTCCCAAGGAGGTGTCAGGAAGGCCAACACTCCCTGCCCAAGGTCAGCTTTGAGAAGGAAAAATCTCTCTTCTCCTATTGCTCTTTACCACACTGCCTCAACTTCAAGGGAAGCTTCTTCACAGGTTTCCTGAAAACTTACATATTTTTGTGATAGGACAGAAAGAGAAGAGGAAAGTTCTTCTGAGCTCCTCATTCTGATATCTCATGTCAATAAACTTCGCCAAAAACCTTAACTCCTGTGAGCTCAACCATTCGCCTCTCATCGGGTTGTAACTGAGCAGTGTGTAATAGGTCTTGAATTTTTCACCTAAGAAAGGAGTTGAGCAGTTTCATATCAGAAAAAAACTGTTTTCAGAAAGTTTTTTTAATATTTTGAGAGTTTTTAACTTTATACTGAACATATTCTACAGATCAATGTAGTGTGTTTGTGTAAGACTCTGGATACAAGGGTTGCCCTGATTTTCATTTTCACACCAAGTCTCAGCTCTGGATACTTCCTGCACTAATCAAGCCAATTACCAAATAGGTACTGTTCAGTGGCATCAATGAGAAAGTTAATTGTTTCCTTTTGCTACGATAAATAATAGTGACATCTAAAACAGAGCAGTTTGAGAACCACTGGTAGAGGATGAAGCTTATGGTAAGTGTATTGAGGTACTGCTGGCCCAGATTCCCTGTACAAATTAACACTGGTTTCCAGCTTCGCTAATGAACGGCTGTTACACTTTGCAGCTGGAGGTTTCTGCTGCAACAAATTCTGAAAGAAATTTTGAGGTAGAAGAAGAAGAGAAGGGACAGGCACCGAGACCGCGAAAGCCTAGTTATTGCAAGAGACCATCATTTGGACGTTTCCTTTAAGAGTGAATTATATACGATAACGGCTTCATTGTCACCAAATAGAATACAATTAATTTTATTTTTTAGTATGTTATCAGCAAGCAAACCACCAGTATTAGCTAGATACCATCTGGGAGTGACAGTTTCCTTATTACAAAATATGTAAAAATATGGACTCCCTTAAGGAATCTGTTGCACTACATCTGCTCCGATTTTTGTTATATGCTAATGGATTTTAACCCAGCATATGAAGCATGTAAAAAAAATAACAGAAAATTTTCAACTAAATTACTTGTTTCACATTTAAAGTGTCACAAAGACAGAGACAGCCACATATGCAGCCTTAGCTACAGGGGACTGGGAAGAAACAAAGAAGTAAGGAAGAGGCATTTCTTACCTGCTGTTTTGCTATCCAAGCCTCTCTCTCAAGAGGGATTCTAGCTGCCCACATAATTAAGGCCACTTGATATGTGAAGGAAGTATTGGGACTATACACAGCTAAATCTCCAATAAGCTTAGGTAATAACAAAAGAGTGTGACTGCTGAAGCACAATTATCTTCCTTATTTCCCTCTGTTCATAATATTTTAAACAATCACAATGATTAAAATGGGCTATTACAATTAAGAGACTATTCTCCAGGGGAGAGGGTTGGGTTTTCATGGTCTTCACATATTTCCTTAACTTCCCTTGCAACAATCAGATCTCGAGAATCAGCTGGAATGACAGACTATTCAGGTAGGTAACGAGGAGCTGTCTAGATTAGACTGAGAATACGGTAGATTAAAAATCCTTTCTGCTGAAGTATTGGTGTCATCATTTTTGAGAGAATGACCCATTACCAGAGCTTGAAATAAATGACTGTGCTGCAAACACAGGGCAGAGGAGGGCTGGGTTTTTTCTGCCTTTTTTTTTTTCCCCCTGTACAATTATGTAGCGCTGTAGCTTTAGGCTAACAGAATTTTTGCACTTGTAAAGCAGTTTGGTATGAATTGCTTTTCCATGGATCTGTGTCCCCAGGCCCTGCAGTGTGAAATATACCAGGCATTACTTTTTCATTAGCATCAACACAGGACGTTTCTATGTATTAAGCACTAAAAAATATTTCATGATCTGTTTACATTTCATATCTATATTAATTAGAGCCAGGAAGTTTTTGACTGCACATAAGCTTTTTGCGTAAGTTTTCTTTAAATAAAAGTAATGCACTGCCAGCTGTGGAGACCCAGAGATTTTCCAGACTATTTGGAAACACTATCTCTTCTCTAGCTTGTGTGTGTATATAAACATGCATATATAAATATATACATCTATATAGCCACACACATATATGCTCACACATACAAGATATTCTTATTTACAGGTGTAAGATGTAATTCACAATGAAGCTCTAAATTCAGTATTTTCTAGAAAGAAATATTGTGTGATTGCACTCTAAATGTGTACAACCTAAATTAAAGTCCGTAGGAGGGAAAAGTACCTTACACCTTTAAAAATCAGTACTTACATGCTTTGTACAAGCTCTCCTGTGTGATAAATTGAAAGAGCTTTAGGAATATAAATTAATTAAGTTTCACAACACACGGGCAAGCTAGTTAGGTGTTCTTATACCCACTAATAAACCCAAGGGTAGATGTGGGTGTAAAAAAGCTGACTGAGTGACAGAACTAGGAAAGAACTCAAGTGTCCCCAAGGTCTTTCTCCCCTTTTCGAACAACCAGATCACATTGCTTCCAGACAAAGAAAGAATTCCCTAATCAAGAGAGATGTATCAATCAAAACAGAATACTCTCTCTTTTATCCTCGGTGGCCCAAGTTCCAGATTTGCAATTTCTAAAATTTCTATTCTGCTACTCAGGGAAATAAATAGATGAAAAAAGCTCTGGCCAGGTCAGAAGATGATGATAATAGCACTAATAATAATTTTAAAAATTTATATAAATTTTTTTTAAATAATAAATTTAAAAATTTTAAAATGGAAGAAAAAATGGAAATGGGAAAAACTAGAAATGGGAAAGATATTTCTGCATAACATGTGGGATAGTTTTTAAAGAATAAAACTAAGCTGAAATTAATTCTAAGATTTAATACTACCAGTTGTATTTTGGTGCTTCCTATTGTTACATGACTTAGTACCTGCTGATTCCGGTCTTAGTCAAGCAGGTTAGACAGTTCGACCTAAATAAATCAATAAGTTTAGACACATGAGTGTCATAACAGGAAGCGATGGTTTATGGTAGATGTTTCCGGCTAGACATTACAGCTTGCCCCTCCTCGCCAAACGGGTGACTGCCGTCTCCCCGCAGAGAAAGTACAGCTGGTATGACGACAAGGGATGGATTTCTGCTGGGCCCGGGGCGGGGGGACGGCATCTGAGAACAACGGTGGGATTTACTACCCTGGCTGGCAGGGAACACACGGCTCTGCGTGGCCGACCCAAAGAAGGAGCCCAGATTCAAATGCCTCAAGCCCCTGCTTTTGAAGAGGGATGGGGAAAAAAGAAAGTAACTTGCCCTGTTAATGGTATAATGAACGCAACCCTTCAGCGCCTTGCTCCCCTGTGCATTCAGAGGGGAACAGACCCCTGTAGCATTCGTTTCCATTTACATGGAAACACTTTATAGTAAGTGGCAAAGCCTGATTGCCTCCTTTGATACTCACTGCAATAACAAATACTGGTGCTACCTTTCACTGCATTAGCAGTGCACCGAGACTATCTCAGCGAGCTGCAAATGTACTTCAGCAGGCTTGGGCAAGTGCTCTGATCAAAGCGATTGTTTCCTCTCTAGGGACAGACTCACCCAAGAAAAGCCCACCTTTGGTATTTAATTTTATTTCCTAATGTTTTGGACAAATGTCCCAGGGAAGCCACAGATAAAACTCGCACTGCCTTTGAGAGGGAGTAAGTCCTGATGGAGACCAGAGGCTCTTGTCCACGCATCCCAACCCGACACCTTTTGCACTTCGATTTAGTGGAGACGTGCTCTCAGAAAGCATAGCTGCATGTGACTTCAGCAGCCCTTTTTAGACACATTTTCTGATTCCGAGCCAGCATCACCCTTGATTTCTGTGTTGACACGGTCAAGAATACCGAGGTTTTCTTAATCAATAGTTGGTAGCATTGACTTTGCGGTGTGTTGATTTTGGATTTGAGCAGTAACTGCTGAGTGCTGGATGGGAGAATTAGAGTTCACCCTCTCAAAGAGCTGAGGATTCTCCAATGGCATAGTCAGGTATGTGTTAGAAAAGGCCAAGGGGGACTTTATAATGGATCTCAATGAAGTCAGAGCCAGAGTATCATTCCAGTATATTTCTAACAAGATGTACAGGAACAGATTTAAGTGGTACTTAATGTTTCTCCACCTACAGTACTTGCTGTCACTAGGTGCTAAATAAAAACGACTTACAACCCAGCTTTGAACTTTGTGAGCCAGCACAACTGAGTAGGGCTTGCTGAGGGCCCCACAGTTCAGGTTCATGGAGACATAATTAAAATGCACAAGATAGATGCTCAGTGAACTCTAGCTTTTAATATTTCACAAACAACCTGGATGCCTTTTCTCCTGACCTCCAGCGAAGATTTTTTTCCTCCTGATACTCCACTTGTATTTAAGATTAATGGCTAGCCATTTGGTTAAGGGCAGGTTTGTCACTGTAACTTTTTAAAGCAGTGGCATGCTATTTTTCCAGCCATATTTCCTCCCTAGTAGCGATGGCTAAATGAGAGAGAAGCATACACCAACAAATGAGAAAAGTCTTGGCCGACTGATGTCCAAAAGTGAGATAGGATAATGTAAGAAATCCAGCCACTGCCCCTCAACTCCTGAATTACCAGTATTTGCTGCACTTCCTCCTCAAAACAGAAGTCTCTTCATGCTTCCCTGGTAACTCTTCATGTAACCCCTAGTTACATGGGGTAGCTCAATTCTGGGCACTAATAATTCATGTGGGTTATTTGTCCAGCATTCCCACAAAGGGACTATGGCAGCCAGTAATGTGGGGGGGTAACGTGGGGGGGAAATTTGGGATCTAAATATGACTAGTACTGCTGGATCAAGCAGAAACAGGATCAACGTTACAGTCTAGGGAACATAAGAGGGCCTGAGGCTCTTTAACAAGTAGATCTGGAATGCCCAGTTGGGAAAGAGCAGCACATTTCCCATGCTGTTTTGGCACTTGTGTAGACATGGTACTTGAGCTAGCCATTAACCTACCTTATGCTTTTAGTCCCCACGTCAAAAATTCCTTTGCGGAGAGAAGAGTAAACGTTTTGCGTTGGCTTCTTTCCACATGTTACATTGTACTGGAGACTTTCCATTTCTTTCTTATCATGCAAATTCCACATATCGCTAAACCAACACTGAGTATTCTGTGTAGTATAGTACTCTGTGAGTAGCCAAAAATAGTTAATAAAGCCCATGTTTATTATACAACATATCTAAAAGAAATTGGATGTCTGTGAATCCCAGGCTCCCAAACCAGCTTATATATTCTCTCTTTTCTCTTCTTGGTATTCATACACTTAATACCTAATCATCGCATCACTCGCAATAGATGAGAACACTGCAATTCGAACCTGGCATTGACCTCCAAGTGTTTTTAAGGAGACACGAGTGAAGGAACTACTCAAAAGGCAGACCATAGCAGAGGAAGAGCGAGAGGTCTGTTTCATGTCAATGTTTCAAATTACCCCAAGGAAAGGAACGCACATTTTTGCTTCTGGGAAGCTGGCTTTGGCAAGTGGGCAAAACAGTGCAAGAGATCTGATCTGATGTCAATACCAGATCAAAGAGGCTCATCAAGTCAGCTACTGAGTGAGCTGGGAGTCCTGGGAATTGCTGCTGGATCCCCTCTTGCTTTGGTGCTTTGCAAAATTCTTAAACTTAGCAATACAACCAAGGGCTGCTCTTTTCCTTGTCCTTGCAAATTAACAGACTGTTATTGAAGATATTATTTTAGACTTTCCCTATCTTTGATTGCTTTAAGCACTCAGCTTTCAGAGCACGTTAGCAGCCCCCCATAGCCTTACTTTCTACCTGTAGTCCCTGTAGTTCAGGGACTCTGTTTTCTCCTTCTGCTCCCTCCCTAAAGTTTGAGAACTGGTTCTTTAAGAACTATCATTATTGATTCAAAGATTTAACACATAAACTTCAGCAAAAGCAAGAGACTGGCAAGTTGGGCTTTAGAAATGCTAAGTGTCTTGTCTTTGCTTTTGAGAAAAGAGGTTGGAAAAAGCAACAGAAAGACTCACGTCAGTAATGTATTTAAGAACTCGGCAACCGGCAGTTTAAGTTTTATATTTTAACAACTGAAATACTCATGCCATTGTAATTTGAGACATAAAAGCAAATCATATTTTAGATGGGGGTATATTAATTTTTAAGACATACTGTCACAGAAACTGCTTTATACAAAAAGCTTCACTATAAGTTTGTTTTTATTTGTTCAAAACCAGGCATATCTGGATGTCTTGATATTTAAAAGACATGGGGATATGATCTCATTTTGCTGTAGATACATGGCATGAGATTTATGCAGGATAATTCAAAACAAGTGTTCTCAAACTCTCTCCTGGCTGTGGATCACAGCTTCAGAGATTCTGAATGGATCGCTAATTGGTGCCTGACAGGCAATCGTGTACAGCAGCCACTCCACAGCTCCCCACTTAGAGAAAAATAGGTAAGTAAGTGTACTGTGTATACACAGTTCCCTTATAGTGTGATTACAAATGAGAGAAGGAAAACAAGTTGTGCTCAGAAGGAGCACTCAGGACCACTAGAAAGTGCCAAAAGTACAGAGTGAGAACCACTGAATACAGAGTATTCATCTTAAAATGTCAAATTGATACAGGCTTAGAGTGACAACATCTGAGGGGGTGGCGTAGGGGTCGGGGAAGTGTTCGTTCAGCTATCGAGGGCTCTGATGTCCAACAAACTCTTTGCATTCATTTCAACAGCCTCTATGCAGGCTCTGCGGTGATCCTCTATCTATAATGATTCTCCATCTATATAAGGGTGTGGGACACCTTCCCCATTGCCCACCGTTCCTGCACATGCATTGCTACCTGAGTTTGGCAGTAAGTGTCAGCAGTAGGAGACCGCACCCTCTCTGTAGGGCAGCAACCCAGACAGATGGACACTTTGCCAATGAACAGATCTCTGTTGACAGCTATGGCAGTGATGGCAGGCACAAATCTCTGCTCCAACTCCAGGCTCTGAGGAGAAACAACAGGCGTAGGTGGCTTACGAGCCACGGATGTTCCCAGCCATTTGCTCTCCTTCCTTCCAACCCATCCTCGTCCCATTCCTGCCTGCTCTTTGTTTCTCGCCTTCCCACTCTGCACTTCTCCAAGCCTCACTCCACGTCCGGTCTCCTGGGTCTGCTTCTGAGAGTGGTCACCCTGTCCCCACAGGTGAACATGCTTTCCCTCCCATTTTCCTACTAACTTCCAGCTCCTGTTTCCCTCCTTTCCTTATCTACTGCCCCAATGATTAAAGGTTAGCAAAGTTGACACAACAGAAAGGAGTGCTGCTATAGGAAATGGCAGGTGACCTTTCACAATGGTGCCCGCCTGCCTGTTGTGTATTTGATACTAATGAAGCTTCGCCAAAAATAAAAAGGATTAAACAATAAGGCTAATTAGTTTAAATATTTAGTAATCCCGTAGGTATCCATATAGCTACCCATACTAAAGTAAATCCCCAGTAGCTTCTCCAGGTTCAGTGAAATTATTCTGTTTATAGGCAGTAAGAGCAACGCAAGGGTCCTGCAGAGTGATCTTAGCTCACGAACCAAACAGGAGTCCGGGTGCTCTGAGGGATCTACACTCAAACAATTGGGACCCTCCAGTGACTGCAGAAGTTGGAGGTAAACCAAGCTTGTCATTTATTTTTTGGTTTGTTTGTTTGTTTTCAAGCACAGGTGTTGTGGGTTTTTTCTTTTCTGTTTTTTTTTTTTCCCCCAGCAGAGTAGTACACTATTCCTTTAAAAGCTTGTGTTATTTTAGTGCAAAAGGGTCTCTCTCCTCCGCTCTGCCTCTCAGCCTTGAGGTTCACATTGCACTGATAGCACTAATCTCTGAAGAACCTTTTCAGGATCAATGATTATAGTACTGCTAGCCCCTTGTTTTGCAGACTTTTAAAAATAAAATAAAATAAAAAAATACCCAGCACAATCAGGACACATTCCTTTTCATCTCCGTCTTTCTCATAATTTTCCATGGCAGAGTTCATGTCAAAAATGCTTGGTTTCCACCCTCCGCCCAATTGTAAGCTCTTCAAAGGGAGAGAATAAAAGTTGGAGCCTGAATCCCAGAGCAAATGCTCCTGCAGCCATGCTCAAGCCAGCTTTTGAAGTCTTTCGGCTCACCTCTTGATGCCAGGCAGGCCCCTATTATTACCAATGTTGTTAGCCATTTCAGCTCCATTTCCAGGCCTACATGGACAAGAGAGCAAGGGAGGCCCTTTCATGTCAGGTTTTGCAAAGCTGCTTCACTGTTTGAAGGATGAAAGTCGCTCTTGTTTGTTCTTGCTGCGGTGCACAACATTTGGCTTAAAAAATAGAGGACGTTGCCTTTCTTGAAGTGGACCGTGCATTGCTGGACACAATCAACACTAATGGCAGTTCTGCAGTCAGGGTTTTCACGGATATTTTTTTTTTCCCCTTAAAGAATGTAAATAGCCAAGTGTAGCGGCAGCAAGATCTTTTTTAATTTAGAAAAGAAAAATACATTTGTGCAGATATCAGGGGAGAGGAAGAGAGACAGAAGGGGGGAAACAGCCATTTCCTCATGACACAAGTACAGATGAGAGATTATTTTAATGAGGTCCAAGTAATGAGAGCCCTTAATTCAGGGATACCAAGAGGAAAAGCTTTTCCCCTGTCCTAGAAGCAGCCAAAACAAAGCTGACTTATCCCAGACACAGAAGCGGTCTGCAAATCCTGCAGAGAGCCTCTGCCTGGCTTCGGTGCACGACCTGGGGCTGGTATGATCCCTCTTCCCACCTTCCAAGGGGAGGCTGGAAGGGGAGGATTAGAACTTCCTCTCTTTGACATTGTATCGACAGGTAGACTTTTTCATCACGCTACGCTCTTTTTCCAGGCTCATTATGTCTTCTCTCGGTCCATGAGTTTCTGCCCACGCTTGTGTTTTGAAGGCAGTAAGGCAGGGGAGCATAAGGAAAAGGAGAAGGGAAAAGAAAGCCCCTGAAGCTGAACGTCCTTTTCCAGGGAATGAAACCCTGAAATTCTGTGGCTCACACCATCCTCCAGCAAAACTGCAGCAATGAGGTTGCCAAAATAAGAGAACCCCAAGCAAGCAAGCAACTAAATAAATAAGTACATGAAGAAAGGAAGTTTTTGTTTTGATTTCTTGTTAGTCATGATATTTAGCCTTTTATCGCAGTGATGTTCCCATCCACCCCCTTGAAATCCAGTGCTATATATTCTTCACCAGTAACAACAACAATGCTAAGAAGTCTGAGAGCAAGGAACAGGCGGTCAAATGTACTTCTTGGTCCAGCTGTGTTTAGTTTTCAGATGCCCATGTGTTCCTTGTTAGGCTGTCTTCCAGCCCTCCTCTGCCTTCTTTTCTATTCTTCACAGTCCAAAACTATGAACCAATTACAGACCACAGAGTCAGCTATTTACCCCCTCCTGCCTTTACACAGCTATTTCCTGCCTGCTATCAGCAAAGTTAGACAAAGATGACAACAAGCCCAAGGTTTTTACCGTAAGTTGAACCATAAGTGGGGACCTGAAAACACCCTAAAGCTGTTATATTTTATGTAGGGGAAAATTTGAAAAGGATTATCTGAGGAAAGCAATCAGCTCCAGACTGAAATCTATCTCACTGGTGTTTATATGATAAAATAATTGCCATTTAGGCCTCTATCACACTTGGAATATGAATCATATGTCTGGAGGGCTCTCCTGCAGAGGTTCGGGGGCAGAGCTTCCTTCTTCACCGTAGTAGCCTCTCTGGAGGTGCACATGGGTCTCCGGGCCAAAGAAAACAGTTGTGATTACAGAGTGATAGAGGCAGCCACATGCTGATTCAAAGACCTATAATCTTCTCCCTTCCCACCCTCCCCCTCCCAAAAGCAACAAGTCTGTAAAACTCATTCACTTGCCAGAGGCTGTTTATTCTGTTTAATGGCCACCTATCACCCCTTCACTCATTCTTTTTAGATTTACTAGACAAGCACAAAGCAAATTAGTGCAAAATGCTTTCAGTCAAGTGTCAGGTGGAATCAGACTTGATGAATACTATACTGCTGGGCTTTATAACTGCAGGAACACATATACTGACAACATTGTCTCCTTCAATTAAAGCTATGCTGCCTGTTTTCTGAATCCCTCGTAGAATCCTCCTTTCCTCCCCAAAAGTCAAACCTATAACTTTTTAATATCTTATTTTAATAAAGACATTTTGACACGCACTGTGATGGCCCAAATGGAGAAATCTCAATGCTAGAATTTTTATGATGTGTTTCAAAAACGTATTCTTCAAAGGAAGTATTTCAGTGACACACTGATCTGCAGCAAAGTGTGGATATGTTCGAAAATAGCACCATGTCTGAACCTTGTAATGTAATATTTATAGTATAAATCTTGCTAACTTGCCATAGAAATGAGTCTCCATTGTTGCTCATCCATAAATACACAAGGCCACAGGGGTGGGGGTAAGGGTGGAGAGGGGGCCTGGTTTCTTCTTGACAAGGCAGGGCAGAGGTGTACTCTCCTCCTTAAAGCTAATGCGTGGAGCAGTCCACACACATCAGGGGAGAGCATAACCCCAAGGGGAGCGCATGGGCTTCTAGCAGCGCGACTCCCATTAAAGTCAATAGGAGCCATGTGGCTGAAACCCACACACAGATCTCAGAAAATTCACCCCCTGAGCCAAAAACATTCCTCTGAAGATGGATTGTATCTGATGGGCATAGCTCAGAGTAATGAGCTGATGATGCCGCACTGCCCCGGGGATGCTGTCTAATGCTGCTTGTTTTTGCTGGGACACTCAGCTCGTGTAGCAGACCAGCACGGAGCACAGGACATGCCAGACCATCCAAACATGCTCAAAAAGGCTTGCTTCTGGTTTCCCCTGAGCTCAGGGACCGTGATTAAAGCAGGTTCCTCGGAGCACCGGGACATCAGCCACTGTAATTAAAAGGAGCTTGCAACGGCATCTGGGAGCAGACGGCTACACCAGAAATAGGCAGCGTGGTAACAACCCCACCAATGGACCGGGATAACTGCTTTGAAGAGGGAGACACTACAAATTGCCTGGAGGAATGATTTCAGTCATATCACTGTGCCCACATAGGGGCCACCCTGCTCAGAGCCTGTATGACAGCAGTGCCAGTGAATGCCTCTACCAGTGAAAACAGAGCGCGACGCTGCAGACTGCCATTTGAATACGTGCTTTTTCCAGCAGGTAGAGCAAGCTGATGTCTCATTAAAGGCCATGGTTGTAAGAATTTTCATAACAACAATTTTGGAGAAAACAGACATGTAGAGAAGCTATAGGGAAATGACACATGTTTTGAGGCATTCTGATACCATGGTGATAAGAGTGGTATAAACGATGTAGCAAGGAGGATGGATCCAATCCTCTGTATCGAAACCATCTTATGTCCCTTGTCAAGGCTTAAAAAGATTAAACAAAGATACTTCAACCGGATAATTTAAATAATCAAAGCATCACCATTTCTTGATGATATGTTTAAATTCCAGTTAAACTGGTGAAGGACTGTGAAGCTGGAAGGTAGTCTTATAAATAAAAAGTAGTATTATTCTCTTTCCTCTTCAGGGCACTGGATTTCACAGGTAAAGTCTGGTTCTGCAGTATATTGTAATGCCTAAAAGCAACCCTAAACAGGGATGAGAGAGATAAATAAGGACCTTTATGCAGGTGTATTCCATGAATGTCTTTTATGGATGCCAAGCTGAGGATAAAATCTAATTTACAGCTCTAAATTGGAAACATGCACAGACCCTTTGGAATGCATGTTATTAGTAAGCCAGCTTAGAAGTCTCCATTAACTCATGCCCAGTTGCAGTAAGGAGAAGAATATCATAATTATTTCCTCTACTGCTGTTTGCTCCATCTGAGAGCAGAAAGCGCCCAAATGAATCCAAGTTTAACTGAATGGGGCTGACCCATTCATTTTGTTCCAATTCCCCCCACCCCCATAAACTTAGTGAAGGGCAAATAGGCAAACTATTTGCCTCCCCTTGGCATCTGTACTTTTTAAGTTTAACATATCCTTTTTTGCCTTTCCAAACCTACTCTTAGCACCTGGTTCCTTAATAAAACTTCCCCCATGGTGATAACCCATTCAGGATGAACATGTAAAGTAGGGGAAGGAGGACAGAAAAAAGACCATCTTTTTTTAAGGTCTTGCCCAACACAAAGCCTCTCTCTCTCAGGCCACAAACAGAGAAGTGAAACTTAAGGCATAAAGACGGGGTCAGCTGTGACAGGTCTGCTACGTACAAATGCCCTGAAATCAGAAATTTTGATACATAAGACAAATGTGTGCTTCATATAGGAAGGGAAAGGCTATTCTCTCCCCCACCCCTTTTGTTTTTCTAGAGGAACACACAGACACAAAGGATAGTATTCATCAACCACATTTCAGCCATCTCTGTAAGTTTAGATATGTGTAAGTCTTAATTAGTCATCTAGGCTATGTCTATAGCCAGTGGAGGGAGACACGCTAAAGGTTTTTTCATGCCATCTTATTTTTGATATCTAAATGAAATATATCACCTACTAGAGGCTCCACTTCCTCCATGGTGGGTCCTAAACTACTGCCTAAATTACTGTTCCAGATTTAGCAGAGGCACCTTCCTGGACTACCGTCTGTCCTCAGTGCTGGGTTCCTCCACTGAATTCATTCAACCACAAGGTGGCAAATTCTTTACCAGAAAATGTTGTTTTCCTTTTCTCAGCAACCTGCTTCAGCAGCACACACAACCACAAATCCTGCAGCACAGTTTCAGCAGATATAAATCGGAATAGTTTCACCCACCAGCCTAAGCCTTTTGAGTGTTTCAATCTTTTTCTGAGGCTAGTGAAGAAAATTTTTGTAAAAATTGGAAAAATGCATCATGGAAAAGTCTACCAAGGAAACCTGTGAAAACAAACCTGTAACGTTTACAGCAATTGTCTTCTCTCGGCTGTGGTTTCATTTCCTATAGTATCTATCACAGGGTCTTACTAATTCCACAGAGAGCTGAGAACTTGGCATTTAATCCTGCCAGGGAAAAGCAGCTAAGAATGAAAATTTCACCTACAAATCAAAGGTGCAGAGTCATCATTCCTACTAAATAATTCACCAAGATTTAATATGCTAGCTTTAAAAAACAATTATGGAAACAAAACCTGTTTCAATTTCCTCTTTCATTTTAAGACGTGACTAATATTAAACTAGGATCAGAGGCTCATATCTGAGGTACTTAAATCAGACTCCTTGTGTGTCACTGCTGTCTCACCTGTGGGGTCCTTTAAGGTTGGTAGAAGAAATGAATGTTGTTGGCTTTAATTACTCTGGCTGAATGGTTACACTGGGAAAAGTGGAAGAAAGTTTCAGGAAGCAGGTTTTCTGTTAAGCAAAAATGCTTTCCAAAAGTGAAATAAATAGGATAAATAATAAATAAAAATAAAAAGCAACATAAGGCAGTTATTAAAATAAAAATTGCAACATCTAAAAGAATGAGAAATAGAAAGCATTCTAATACCTAATTGCCATGTATGTTTACTTGCTCTGGTTTGGGTTATTGTCTGTGTGGACTCCAGAAATGTTTTAGAAAAAAATCTTCTTTAACAGTTCCCTGCCTTCTTGACTAAATAATGAAAATGTAATGATAGATTTTAATCCTCCAGCTCTTTTTTCTTGTAACATAAACAGTCTGACAATAGTTCAATTAATAATAAACAAAAGCCCAGAAGCCCAACTTCTCCCACAGAAAGGATGTCAAGCAGAGGCTACAGCAGTTTACCTCCACATTACTGGCAACAGAGATGTTCTGACCCAAGATATTCTTTGCAGATGAGCTTTGAGAACTGGATAAGAAAGAACAATCAGCCAATCTTTTTTTTGGAAACCAAACAACGATGATTCAGCATCAGTAACACAGAACAGACAAAACAATAATCATTGGCAAAAGCCTCCCATGTTGTCTCCGGTGACTGTAGGGAGTCTCACCACACTAATGGCTGGCCCGCAGCCCACTGGAGTACAGGAAAAGCCATCGGGGAGCTCGAGCTGTGCCAGGACATGCACGCTGCTGCTGAGGGAGTACCAGGTAACAGGAGAAAGTGGCAGTTCATGTGCCAGAGGCCGAGAGCCAAAAGTCCCTGCCACCACTAGAGCAGGAAGGTCTGCACTTCGTACTGCTCTCTCTACGAAGGTGCAGTGATTGTGGCTCGCCCCCGCGCCGCAGCTCTCCTGAGCTGTTTCACCCTTGCTAGGTTATCACCCCGGCACATGCAGCAGTGACTCGTCCATCCCCGCTTCGATGTACTACACGTACATTGACAACTGTTTCGAGCCTTCACTTCCCATTGGCGCAAACGAGCCATGGCGGTTCCTCCTCGCGGCTGCCCTCGATTCATACCATGCGGAGGGCACATCCCCAGCTAAGCGGTGCCGGTGAAGAAGTTACTCAAACGAAAGCAATCAGAGGGAAAGACGGGGCACAATCTAGCTGCTAAGACTGCAGCTGCCACCTGGCGAGGAGCAGCAGAACAAACCTGGGATCAGAGTGAGGCGACAGATTTGCACAAAAGCTCAGGAAAGTTTCCTCCCTTTCCGTTTCAGTGCTGGGCTTTATCAGCTATTGACCTGCAGGTCTCTGCAAGGAAAATATATGAGGCTGACTGGGGAGGAGCACAGGGATTTCCTTCTCGGCTAGGGAAGGTATGAGACTCTGGCAACTCAGCACCAAAGACAGATGCTGGCAAGATCGACAGGAAAGCCGCAGGGACCTCAACACAAACCACTGAGGAACCTGAAGGAAGTCAAAGGAGGACAACCAGTCTTCAGGGAAGTGGGGTGGGAGACAAGAGAACGTACCCAGATGGATCAAATCCTCATATGGACTTTGCAGCCTGTGACTGGTGGGAAGAGGCCATGCTCTCCCTCCTTAGTGCAAAACTACTTCTCTTGTTATATCCACGTCACTGAAATCAGCATATGGCTTGCTATCTCCAAAGGTTATTATATTGACAGCATTTTCTAGCGTAATGTGAAGCCATAATCTGCTGCTGACTGGAAGTGAGGAAAAGCCAATGCTTTCTGCTGGCTAAACTGCAGAACTGAGAGTCAGGAGTCTGAATAATTTTTCCAGCTCAGCCAGTGGTTCGCTCCGTACTGTCGATTACGCCACTTGGACTCGGTTCGCACTAGTGAAAGAAAAGGGTAACAACATTTTTTACTGTGGGGTGACTTGAAACTTAATTAATGTTTTCTATGTGTGATGACCCTCAAAGGGGAGATGCCAAACATCACAAAGCACTTGGCACCTCTTTTTTCTCTCTCAGTCTCGAAGTCAGCTAAGCGTCCTGATTATCATAAAATCACACAATAATCTGTGTCTTTTCTGCCTGTTACTGCTGGTGGATTCATGACAAGAACCGCATAAAAATGATTCCGCTTTCCCAGACTCTACAACTCATGTGGTAGGCCAAGAGAGAACCTGACAAAGAGGTGAACTCTTCCGCACCCATGTCACTTTTTTCCGTATTTTACAGCTTCAGAGAAGTGTGTTGAAGCTCACTGCCTGCTACCTGGCTGGCAGGTCTTGCTCAGAAATTATTTCATTCATTATCAGTACGTTTTCAGAACTGGATGCTTTTACACTGCCAAAGAGTAAGCGCCATAAAGTGGTTGTGAAAAACGCGTTGGCTGACATAAACCAGCCTCTGTTGGATGCACTAAATATGTCAAAGCAAACTCAGATGGTCCTTTAACTCAGTAGATGCGGCATCATGGGGAAAAGCGCATTCTTCTCCCAGCAAGCAAGAATAACAGCTCAAACACTTAAGGACTCCACCTGATTCCTCCCTTGTGAAACAAAATGTAGATTTTATTACCCACTATGTAACTCACTCTATTTATGGTTTGCATAATTTTTCCTCTTTCCAAATACATTTCACTTTTATCAGCTTCAGCGGCTTTACACCTGATAGAACCAAAGTCTGAACCATGTCATTTAAAGATGTCTCAGAAACCACAAGGCTTGCTATCATGTATATTTTCAGGACAAGTTTTTACCTCTGTTATTACTCCTACAATACCTCCCTGGGCCTTCACAGCTCTCATTTTACCTTCAGTACAAATTAGGATAATCCCTGGTTTTGGACAAGACTCACTACCCAATCCAAACAGCCCATATAATAAATCTATTGCAAAGTATGACTTCCTGAACATTTCAAAGTTGGATTACAATACCAGTTGAGGACATGATTTAAAAATAGAAGGAAAAAAACTTTAAGTATGGCCATAGAAAAACGACACCACATCTTGCAATGTTCCTTTAAAAAAGGGAAGAAAAGAAAAAAGCAAATAAAAGATGGCTGACTGCCAGAGTTTTGTGTTAACTTGAAGTGCAGAGGTGATTTTTAATGCTTCAAACATCATTCATGAAATATTATATATATAATTTGTACTCAAAATAACATGCAAGCTCTCCAAGGAAACATTAAAATAAATAGCTTCTTTAACTCTTTTGTACCTTGATCGTATCTTATTTTGATGAATCAATAAAAGAGAGACGTAAGATTGATGTAGGACAGATCAGTAGGGCAATCATGTACTTTATTACATATTTATGAGTCTGAAAGATCAAAGGATGTTTTTATGCACATAACTTGGCAAATGTGTTTCGCCACGTTCAGATATATTCCAAGTGACTTTAGCAGGAATGTGAAAGAAGCTGGCATGCTGCCCACAGTGCTATTTGGTAAGACTTTGAATGATGGTGGGATTACAAACCATGATAATAAAAACACATACAGCATAACATTGATGCATGTAAACAGTATATACAAATGCATATGTGTGATCGTATAATGTGTGTATATACAACATATTGCATTTTCTACCCACGTGCGTACATATGCAAACTACAGCCTTGATTCAACATCTCTTTAAGTCGGCTGGAAATCTTTCTTTTTCTTTTAGCAGACACCACATCAGGCCTCTAATGCAAACAAAAGAAAGGAAAAAGGATGCCCTCCAACCAGAAAACATTAGGTTACGGTCTGGCATGCACAAAAATCAGGAAATGACAATGTCTGCAACTACATTCCTTCATCAGCATGGCACATCCATTCCTCTTTGGGTTACTGGCAGATGCTACTGCTGCTATACGGGCACTAAGATGGAAGAAGTACCTCCATTACCACCAGAACCTGTAATTCTGCCTTCTCCCAGCTTTTGCATATGGACATTTCAAATCTTAATCTCACACTGACCCTGGTTTTATACATGAAATGCCTCAGCATAAAAGGGCAGAGAACATCCTGCTGTGGCTTAATCAGGGCCAGCGGCAGGTTGATCCGCACACATGCAGTGTCACCCAACTGATCGCATGCCCGTGCAGCAGCAGATGCTATCTGGAGAACGGGGTGAACAGCTTCCTCGTCTTTCCCCTGCTAAATCCATGACTGTATAATAAAGTGGCATTCAATAATTCTCATTATCCCTGGTACATAGAAACATTGAATATATCTGCACTACAGCTGGAAGCAGATTTGCAGCATAGTTAGAGCAGCCCAAGGCAGGTTGAAATCTCATGTACTACTACTAATAAAATTGCAGTGACAGGGACTTTGAGGTAACGAGCGTATGCCTGGAAGGGAGAGGCTTACTGAATTTCACTAGGACCGATAGGTACCCGTGATCTAGAAGAGCTTAGTTTGATCCCCAAATCTGCTACAGGTTTCCCAAGTGATCCAGGACAAGTCACTTTTTAACATGGTTCGGAGAACATCAATTTCCTATTAGTTCAATCTCAAATATTGCTGTTTTCAGAACTCCTCGTTACTAATAACACATTATTAGTGTGTAATTATTAAGGTGGGCCTCAGATAGGGCTAAAATATTCATGCACCCAGAGTCATCAGATCCCCTTTTTATGTCCTCAAAATGAAACTGTCACTCATTTCTTATTTGCAAAGTGATAATAATACTTCCCAGACACAGAGGGGATTGACTAAGAACATTAGCTCCTGTGAAGATACAGAGATTGACAGAAAAGCATGTATCTTCCCAAAAGCAAGAAAGCAGGACTGGTACCATTCTCCTTTTACAATTTTCTTACTATTATTTAAAAGTTAATGGTAATTTTTTATTAGATTTAGCAGAACTTGATTGATTCAAAGATGCTGTAGAGGCCTGTCAAAACGTGCTAAAATATACAGTACCTGCCAACACCACATAGGGAACATCAGGATATTACCTGCAGCTCCAGGAGGGGTGGGCCTTGGGATCTGTCACTGCTTGAAAGGTGCTAGCAACATTTAAAACAAAAAGCTAGTGAAAATAACACTACTGATTCATGTTGGTTATTAGAGTCCCCATGCAGAGGTATTAGGTGTGGAAGAGACAACCACCTTCATCTCTCCTACGCCATTCTCGATTCAGGTAAATACGGCATTACTCAGGCTAGGTTTAAGTGTGTTAGCAATGGTACTTCCTCCACTCCCTTTGAACAGCTCCTCGACGGTATCACAGATCACACTGGGAGATTTTGTCTGATCATTAGGGTTGTGATGGATTCAGGTTGGTGGGTCTGGCTATTAGAAAACAACACAGCAAGTTTCTCTTTCCTTCTGCTGCTCCCCCTCCTCTTTGCTCCTCAAGGCAGGCAGGGCTCCTCCACTCCCCTTTCGCCTTTAGGACTTTGTTCCAGAATCCTCACAGCTACCTATACGTCTGTGGTCCTTCATCTATGTGGGCATTATGCATTTTCCAGCACAACCCCACTGACCGTTGTCGTGGTTTAGCCCCAGCCGGCAACTAAGCACCACGCAGCCGCTCGCTCACTCCCCCTCGGTGGGATGGGGGAGAGAATCGGAAGAGCAAAAGTAAGAAAACTTGAGGGTTGAGATAAAAACAGTTTAATAGGGAAAGCAAAAGCCGCGCACGCAAGCAAAGCAAAACAAGGAATTCATTCGCTACTTCCCATGGGCAGGCAGGCGTTCAGCCATCTCCAGGAAAGCAGGGCTCCATCACGCGTAATGGTTACTTGGGAAGACAAACGTCATCACTCCAAATGTCCCCCCTTTCCTTCTTCTTCCCCAGCTTTATATACTGAACATGATGTCATGTGGTATGGAATAGCCCTTTGGTCAGTTTGGATCAACTGTCCTGGCTGTGTCCCCTCCCAGCTTCTTCTGCACCTGGCAGAGCACGGGAAGCTGAAAAGTCCTTGACTAGTACAGCAGCAACTAAAACATCTCTGTATTATCAACACTGTCTTCAGCACAAATCCAAAACATAGCCCCATACCAGCCACTACGAAGAAAATGAACTCTATCTCAACTGAAACCAGGACAACCGTGAACCTCAATTTTCCGTTTTTAATTTTTTTTCATGTCACTGTGAGTTTTGGTACCCTGAGTAATCCTTTGACCTTGGTGTTTATACAACTTCCAGCATCAGCAAGGAGTACTCATGGTCTGTGGTAGACATCAGTTGTATTACTGTATTACTCACTTCTCATTTTGTTCATCCTTCGTGTCATTCTCTCAAGCTTCCTCATCTATTTATTTCTCTCTTTTCTGAACTATCTTCCTTTTGTCGGCATCATTGTCACTGAAGTGCCCAGAAATGAAGTATTCCAATATCTGCTGGATCAGACCCTACATGCTGTGCCTACCATAAGTACCATTAAGGAACGTCTCATCCTGGTATGTTCCCAAGTGGTCACCTTAATGGCTCTCCTAGACAGCCCAGACTCTGAAGTAATTTCTGCCGTGCTATCCATACTGGTGGATTTGTTGCTCTTTGCTTTTTCCCAAAGTTTTACCTGTGTTTATCAATAGTTACTCTTGCAAAGGTCTCCTTAGTGTCTCAGGGGTTGATTCAATGAAGCCTTTAAGCTGCTGTTTAGAGTTAAGCACATGAATAAGCTTCCATTTGAAGACAATAGGACTAAATGGCTCACAAGACAATATACATTTAAGTGTTTTTGTAAATTAAGCTGTGACTGTTCAACAGTCTTGTGGGATTTTTCTTTTTTTTTTAAGGAAAAAAAAAAAATCCAACCAGCTCATCTCTACATTTAAGACTGCATTTCTGGTTACCTGCTGGTAGCAAGGCTGTTATTTTCAAAAACTGCTGATGGATTCTTTTAGTCCAAATGTTTATTAAAATAACAATGATTAAAAACCCCACCCCACCACATCCCCAAGCCACACCCGGGTCCTTCTGTGTGCAGAACTTAGCAAACAAGGGTGTTACAAGACAGCTGTGATCTCCAACAGCACTAGGCAACATTGAATTGCAGCAAACTTAACAACTTTGTTATTCCTAATATTAGCACTAGTGATGAACCTTTACTCTGTTTCAACAGACACATAATTAATTCATTTACAAGACCTGCAGGAGAAGGTTTGTCTCCACAGGAAGGGGCTTTGGCAGATTTGCTGGCAGCATTTCAGGTGGGTGGGTCCAATTTATAGCCCTATCCACAAGCTTTTGTTCACATTCAGGAAAGTGCCCTGAAGTTAGTCTGGGCTTAATTATTCAGTTATAAATCCTTTGACTACAAGCTGATTTAGCCCATATTCTCTCTGAGCTTCATCAGGGTGACATTAAGTAGGGAATGATGTAACGAAAGCATCCCTGCTCTCTCCCACCCTCCGTAGAAGCCACCAAGGGCTGGAATAGGGACGGACCCTGCATCACTTCACTCCTACATGCCCCCAGAATGGTTTTGGAGGGTGGCAGGCAGCACGAGCAAAAGCATGTCCAGGACCATTCTCACAGCTCTCCAGGACAGGTGATCCTCTTCAATTTACTAGTACAGGTGTAGCCAGGGGAAGGCAGTGAATGCTTTCCAGTTATGAGATACACACACATCAAAATGCTGCACAAAGAGCAGTGTGAAGAATGCTTAAAAACCACTGAATCTGGCAGAGCAACATGTTGTCAGCAAACAACTATATAAACAGGCTTTCCTGTGGCTCTTTTATTTAGACACAAAAAGAAAGGAGAAAATTAAAGATGGCAGCACACTGATATTGTTCATGGATGCCGTCATCTGTCACACTCTCTAGCCTCATGCTCGGCTCAGCTAGCTAGAAAGCTGTATCCACATAACTTAAGGTGAGAATTTCAAGTGAGAGTTAGACTGGTTCACAAAGCTACATGGACATGTTTATTGCAGTGTAATAGTGGCTTAATTTGAATTAGTTCAAGTTAATTTGAAATGGATTTAATGAACTTTGAGCAAGTTGCCATTATGCCAAAGCAAAATTATCCATACAGCCTTTTATTCAGCTTAACTATCTCCGTTTAAAAACTCTTCAGATCATGCCAGAATAACTTTTTTTTGTAGAGAAATTCTTACACAGAAAAAAACCACGCTCACTCAGCTGGAAAAGACAGTGGCCCGAACTTATTCCTGATGTAATCCCCATTGTCAATATGTTTATTGTCACGTACAGCTCAGGATCAAAGGACATGCAGCTAGAAGATCTAATTAAAAAGTGAGGATGTAATAGACAAGCCCCATCTTCTGCTCAGTCAGCTCTTACTTAGTCCGGAGATCTGAATTTCACATAGGCTAGCATAGGCCTAGAGGTCAAGAGATTCATCTGAATCTAGAGAGGCTCCTTGTCCTGTCCTTTGCTTCTGAAACAAGATCACCTGCTTTGCACAGCTACCCAACCCAGCCCACCTGCAAACCTTTCATGTTATCCAACTGCGGTATGTTTAGCTATGATAAAGCTTCCTTTGCCTTCAGATGTGTTTTTGGGTTTTGGTTTGGGCTTTGATTTTTTTTTCTTCTTTTTTTTTTAATCAGAGGCCAGGTATAGTGGGAAGTTTCAAACTGCGGACTGGTCTTTTATGTCATCAAGTGTTACAAAACTCTCTATTACAAAATATCCACAACATAACAAATAGTTCCTTCTTCTAGTTGTTTCTGTACAAAAACAGTAAGAACTCATACCTGGCAGACCTGGAAATAATGATAACTCGTTTTCTTCTGGTTTAGGGAAGACTGTGGTCCAAATAACAATGTCTTATTTTGCCTGGCCTGCAGGTAGGGTCTGAGGTAGGGTCTGAGGTAGGATCAGAGGATCCTCAATGACTGAGTTTAGACTATAAAGCATTACTGCCCCTCACTGAGAAGGGTACCTGAGTGACCCCAAACAGTTTAGATGAACTTGGGATTTTTTGCTATGTGATAGACTAAGATCATACCTGTTCTTAACCTTTAGGATCTCGTGTGCATTTCCATCAGAGTTGCTTCCACTTAGAACAGTGATCACAGAATTATAGACTAATTAGGTTGCAAGGGATGCGGGAGGGTCAACTGGTACAACCCCTGGCTCAAAGCAGGGCCAACTTTGAAGTTAGGTATGAAAAACATTTGCAGGCCTATGAAATAATCTCTCTGGGCTTTGTGAATACTAATCAAGAGAGGCTGATACCAGACCTGTGAAGTCAGTATGAACCTCATCAAGGGTACAGAAGTGCAGAAAGATGAAGGTTTCTGCCTTAAAGTTAACAGAAAAGCTTCCCATGAGCAGGAGAGGAATCCGACTCCAAGCCCACAGTTGACCAGGAAACATAATGCAAGACTTCAGTTACAATGCAAAGCTCATTTATTTTTCTTTGTCTTTCTTACAAGCATGTTTCCTTGAGCCTTAATTTGCTGACTAATTATGCTCAGCTTTCCACCTGAGCTGAAAAAAAAGCTTAGATTTCATGTGAGGAAGTACACATTACTTTTTCCCCAAGTATCTGCCTCACTTTCAAATTTAAGAATTAATTCAGAGCAGAAGTATTGAAAAGAGATGCAGGAGTGACAGCATGTCCACAGTGAAGGTTGTTTCCAGTAGACTATGACTTTTTAATGTCTGTTTGAGCTGTTGGTTTATTATTGCTTCATGGTGAAAAATACTGAGAAACTTCTACAGAACAGTTCAGCCATTTCTAAGAATAAGCTTCAGGAAGAACAAATGATCACACCAGTTGTTTTGAAAGGCTTAGAATTGTTTTACTGAAACTCCACTAATGTGCATTGGGGGACTGTCTCAAAATGTGGTAGAGGCCAATGCAGGGACAGAGAGGTATCGTTCACTGTCCTCATGAATATTCAACAAAACGTGGCCAAATTATAATCCTCTGCAAATCACCATCTGCGTATGCTCAGTAGAGGTTTGTTAGAGGCTAGCAGCACAATTCCCAGAGCATTCTGTCTTAATTGCATATATGCCATATCTCCCACAGGGCTGTATGCCAACCACATGGGCCTGCTCCATGCCCACCTCATCCACTGACCTAGATTCTTCCACAAATTGCACCTCAGGAGGGGTTGCAGCTCAGCTTAGATTTATACACAAGGAAAAAAGTGGGTATTTCCAGAACTTGAGAGTTGTTATGGGAGAGGAAGAGGCAAGTTCTAGATGCAGCAAGAAAGTACAAGGGGAAAAAGAAGGTACAGTTAGCACGGTATTCAGGTTACACATTTGAATATGAGATTAAGATGGTAATAAAGTACTTTACCCACATTAATTTTGCCTGGTGATAAAGCATCTGGGATGAGATGTCAAAGAGATGAGCAGATGTCTAGTCTTGGCTGCTCCGAGGCAAGCCAGTGCAGCAGTATCTCCATCAGGAAAGTAGCTGAGGTGATAAAAGCCAAAATTATTATTACAATGGAAACGATTTGGATGCAGATGAAGATGAGTTCAGAGGACACTTCCCTGAAGAGTTAAAAGAAAAAAGAAAAAAAGTGTCCCAAGAAGGTCATTGAAGGTGCAATAAGAAAGTTAGCAGGAGGAACAGGTTCCAGGACAGAGTCTTTAAACCAAGATTTCAAGACAGAGATTATAATCAGATCTGTCAGACGAAGCCAAAATGTCAAGGAACATATGAATGGAATAATGGCCTTGAGATTTGGCCCTGAAGAGGTTACTAGAGACCTTGGCAAGAGCAGATCCAGTGGAGTGGAGAGAACAGAAGCTACAATGAAATACAGAGTAGTATTATACACCACAGTGACTGGCACCAGAAGGATCTGTTCATCTCATGGGACACTTACTAGGACCTAATGGGCTAAATCCTTGACTGGGCTAAATTGTCTTAGCTCCTCCAGAAGTTTCATCAGTTTACATCTCTCAGAAATTTCATCCAGAGAAGAAAAGCTAAAACATGGTTTTTTTCTTTTTTTCTTTTTTTTTTTTAACCAAAGAAAGGAATTTAGAGTTTATTTTTGGCTCTCCTATGTGAAGTAATCCCCATGTCCTGTAATGAGGAATCCTTTTTCCCAAAGATCTCAGAGCAGAACACTTTCTGTTTCTTTACGTTGTCTAAACAGTGTAAAATTAGGCAGATCTTAAGCTAGCTGCTCTCATTACACAGTTTGATGAATCTGAAAGGGTAACAAACTCCAGGATGAATGATTAGTCATTTAGTCTTACAATAGCTTTCTTCCCTTACCCACTCCTCTTCCAATAAATTTCTTTTAAAAAAATGAAAACAAAAACCCACTTGCTATAAATTAACTGAATTATTAATCTCTTGTCCTTTGCAGACTTTGCATGTTGGACAATAGCCAGGGGATCACAGTACAATGTGCTGTTGCAGGTATTCCCTTTAGAGATAGAAGACATATATATTCTTAGACATGCAATAAAACTCGGATCTTTAAAGTACGTATGAGATGATCTCCCTTGACACTTTGTTTTTAAATCATCTATTTGGTGATTTAAAACCAACAAGTTTGAACAAGTCTGGAATCAGATCTATTTGACCATCTTCTGTTCCAGTGACGTCGGAGCTAGAATTATATGGAAAATGCAGTGCTTAGACTTAAAATTAGCAAGAGCTCTCCAGAAGGAACAAAAAAGGTATAAATTATGTCTGATTGAACAAACACAACTCCACTGTTGAACAGCCACTCAATGAAGAGGGCAGGGAGAGGCAATGGAGCACGGTAATGTGTAATATTACTAGTCAATGGGCTGTGTGCAGCAGTGGGCTCCCAAACGCTGGAGGTGTCAGGGAGATAAATAGCAGAGTGTCCTCCTCAAAAATATGATTAATACCCTCCTCGGTCCACTGCTGAAGATGTAGTGGGTGCAGCTGGTTTGGACAGCAGTTGCATAGAGGAAAATTCCAGGACGATTGCAGCAGAGCAGAGAGGGCAAAGAGTAGGACAAGTAGTCAACTGAGTGGGAGTGCTGAGCCCCAACAAGGGGAGAAGTAGGCCAGAGCTGGCAAAGGTCTTTTGGCTGCTGTTTAAGTAATGTTTATAGAACTTTCATGCATGCACAACTGAGTTTCGAGTTCGTGATCTTTGGAGGAAAAAAGGGAGAGAAGCATGTTCGAGTTCATTGTCTCTTGTAATAGTCATGCCAGAGGTGGCTTTCAAGGAGCCGTTCTTCTCTCCTAGCCTGCCCCCCTGAAAAGCCGGTACGTCACAAAAAAGCAGGTGGAAAACTGAGAAACATAAAAAATAGACTAAGAAAGCATCATTTTTTTTCTGCAGCCAACTGCAATTTCCTGAAAAAGTCAGGAGTGTGTCAAGTGGGGTTTTCACACTGTATCGTTTTCAAGGAATCCTCTAAAATTCTCAGAAAACATCCTTTCATGCTTCTGTTGTCACAGCACTCAGGGGAGACTGTCCAGAGCTCAAATTCCCAACATTAGAATCTGAACACACTATAATGTAACTAATGCTCCTGAAATCAAACAAAGGCAGAGGGCTACGGATGGCTTTATTTCTTAGGGCAGTGATCCCTGCCTTTGTTGGTTTGCAGGCAACAATACCAAGCAAGCAATATATTACCAGCAGTGCCATATTATCTACCGTCTTGCATCCACAATGAATGTCTCAGGGTCCCCCCTGAAAGCCTTGGGTGGGGATGAGTGCCTCGGGCAATCAGTCTCCAATCAGCGAGAAGGTGCTGCAAAAGCTGCAGCCACTAGGCTGATGCTGAACGGAAGGACACACATGTTATTAAACACACAAACACAACACAAGCAGTATAAATACTTCTGTTTAACTTTAAATGACAAAAAAATAGGATGGGGGAAAGGAAAAGTTCCAGTGGATTATTGATCTGAAAGACAGTGATTAATAATCACCAGTTTAGTATTCTGCATCACCACTGCCTGTCACACTTCCCTGGCAACAGGATTAATATAAGAAGATATTATATATGTGAGCAAGGCACTAAGGTAGCACTATATTGATCTGAACTTTAGAGCTGTTCAGTGCCATTAACAAAAACAAAAAGAATGCAGGCGCTTGTAAAAAGGAGGATGGTTGGCAAAAGGAAAGTAGTTGTTTTTCCTTCTACAAATTGCCCGCAGCCTGCTCATCTCTTCAATTAGATTCAAGAGTTACCAGCTACAGATCCCTGGTAAACCCAGAGTAACCCACACCAGATCAGTCAGCACAGGCCCAAAGCCTTTTCCTCACTGTGTCTGCAGGGTTGGTCCCTGCCTTTAACATGGAAAGTTGATGTAAGAGCTTACATACCCCCAAGGACCCACTTCCAATACTACAGGAACAGCATTGCTCTCCGAGAGAATTCAGAGAAAGATACACTTTTTGAAACATTACACAATCCAGAAAACTATACTATTCCTTTAAAAAAAAAAAAAGTCTAACCTGACATACACAGGGTGTTTTAAGAAAAAAAGGAAAGTAAAATAAAGCCAGTTAATATATTTAAAGACACTTTCCATGAAATGAAAATCATTTAACTGCTTTATTAAACTACTGTCTCAAATTCACATTGTTCTTCTCCTACCTTTTTGTTTCTGCATAAAAAGGGGGCACCGCTATTTGTTCAACATAATATTAAGCATACTCTGCTACTCAATTAGTAAACATGTCAAGAGGTGGGTTAGTTATTCATGGTTCAGGGGCACAGCCCCCTTTCAAAAAGAACTTTTTTTTCACTCTAATGAAATGATGGATAATCTGGAAGTAGGTGCTTTAAGAAGATATTAATCATTCTCTGTGGTAATGTTAATCATGCGTTCCATCATCTCCAGATGCTGTGCATCACCTTCCTCGGAGATAAAGGGCACCCAAGCCAGCAGAGTCCTTTTGATCACCTTTCTCACAGTAACTCTCATAAGGCATTAAAAGAAGTCTTCACATTTCAGGGCATCCTTAAAAATGAAATAGAAAGTGGGAGAGTGAGGTAATGGAGGGATTCATGGACTTCAATCTTGACCCTGTCATTACTTATGCTGCCCAGATGGGAGGTGCATAGTTCTTTCGTCCTTTGTCCTAATCTTTGACACTTTTCAATGCAATGTTTGGTATGAATGAGGTATGAGAAAAACCCTGATCACAGGAAACAGAAAATTAATTCACAAAAGATTTCAGGGAGGGAGGTGAGGGGGAAGCAAAAAAATCAACCCTCACTTTCTGTGAAGAAAAATCCAGCAAAATTATTCCCTCACAGCCTGCTATTCCATTCTTAGAAAACATTAGCAGAAGTCGGGTCAGATTTATCTCAGCATACTGTCTGTGATGTCTCTTCCAGTTAATAAAATGCCCTGCCACTGGAGAGACTTCTGGCCAATTAGACCGTTTTTATGACTAATCTTTTATAGTTTTTCTTTTTTTTTTTAAGTTACGTATAAACCTAGGGCATATCTTAGATGGCTGAAATACCTCCTTTTGCAGATTTAGATGCTTCAGAGACCCCAATGCCTAGAGAAGAAACTTTGAAGGTCTCCTAAAGCTAAAAAGTTACTTTGTATAAACTGTTGAATAAAGATAAACCACAGGGGACCATACTCGGTCAAAGGCAGGCGGTGTTTCTGTCACAGCATGTAAGTGTTAAGGAGAAAAGAAGTTGTGTGAACTTGAAATAAAATAATCCAACTTTCTTAAATCCACGTTTAAATAGTAAATCCGTATGCAGAGGAACTGCCTGCCTCTTTAGACAACCAACGATCCCCACTGAATGTCACTCACGATGTACTACTCTATGGGGTAAATTAAAAAAAAAAAAAAAAGTCACAGGAAATTTAAAAACCCTCAGACCTATAGATGTTTTTGAAAATATTTCGACCAAGTTGTTGTCGCCACTCCTTGCGGTTTAGATGAAATTATGATGAAATACCTTTTTCCCCAGAATTTAAAGTACACTAGATAGACAATTAGCAATGCCACAGAATTCACACAAATATAGTTTGCTTATAAAAAGAAGGGTATTTCCTAGAATACTAAGCTTCTGCTCAAAGTCCCTGCAGCTTGGTCTGGTAAAGAGTTTGCTCTTGCTATTTCTCAAAAATGGGTCATGTTGTGAAGCCCCATTTTCACCTCTTTTGAGTACCCTTGCATCTTTGAAAGGAAAAGCTAAATCACAGGGCTGACACTGAGTTAGGTAGGTGGCACTACCCTGCCGTCAGCGTCCCTTCAGAGAACAGGCAATGCGAACCCTCGGGCAGCTGCAGTAAGGATATTCTGGGCAGTAAATAACCTGCACCTCATTGAAATTAATAAAAGTACCCTTTCACACGTAGGAAATATTCAATAGTCTTATCTGTGAGACACCAAAGGAAAGACTCACCGCCCAGATGCTTTGCCACTAATATTAAGTAGTTTTGTTATGCGCACTGAGTTGTGTGCATGCTACACTCAGTCACCCTGGAAAGCATGGATAAACAGCATTACCCAATACCGTACAGAATATAAGTAAATCGGTCTCTTATTTTTTCATTTTCCTCCAGTAATTACTGGAAAAACAAAGCCACCCTTTCTCTGATATAGAGCTGCCTCACTTACAATATGCACTTATTTTTGAAGCTTTAGACAAATTATATCCTAATGTATTGAGGAACTTTGCAGTGAATTTATGTAGTGCCAAAACTCGATTCCATCTTTGCAGCAATTCATGCTCTATTTTGCATTCCCCTGTATTGCCTTCCAAGTAGCACACACTGTATTAACATAAGATCGCTGGTACAGGCCCTTTGTAGACGGCAAAGCTGAGAGACTAATGGATGTCTGAAATGCGAATGTTTTTTCGTTCCTTGTGATCTTGTTAACATATGTGTATTTAATGGTGGTAGCATTATTTCTGACTTACACCATTACACTACATTACAGTTGCTATTAATTATGCTTGCTATTGGGAATGGTTGCATGTTTACAGATTTTTTTCACAGTCGGTTCTAATTCACTTTTTGTAAAGACAACTATTATATTATGCACAAGTTTTCATGGTCCACATAGAGCCACAGGAAATGTACTTATATTTAAGCGGGCACAAGACAGAAATTAAAAGTATTGCCAAACTTAGGAAAAGAAATAAGATTTACAGAGCCTTGCTAACAAAAGTTCTGAATTCAGAACATAATACTTCACTCTTTTTGTAAAGTAAAACACTTTAAATTAAACGTATGTGAAACACAGTAACAATAGGCCTGAATTTCAAAGTGGCTTCAACTCTTCCTTCACTCAAGTGTATACAAATCTGTTTTGAACACCGTAAGAACTGGGACATCGAAACGCAGGTACATTAAAAGGAGCTTGATCAGGAAAATTAGCAGATACAGAGCTGAAGGGTATTTGGTTGATCCAAGGTGAATATGTTGATATACATCCTTTGTGAAATCCTGGAGTGGTTTCCAGGAGAAATAGGTATGTAGTCTCCCACTTTATTTCTTCTGGGAAGTGAAGTACTCTTTCATTATTGGTAAGATAGAGAGCTGCCTTTTCTATTCATTGCACTCAGCTCGCAGTGATAGATGGTATATAAAAATTTCATTTTGGATGGTAGAATTCGAGTACAGTGATACAAAGGTGCTTTGTGGATAGGATCTATAAATCTTGGGGAAAAAAAGGAAAAAAATAGTGCTTTCTATCATCATGGATAGCAGATTTAGATCATGAAAGTTACCCATAATGCTAAGTCAAATGCATTCACCAAGTATTTTGGTTGATAGGGTCAGAAAATAGAGACTTTGCTGAAGTTCCTCAGACTTCTTTTGCCAATATGTGTGTATATGGAAAACAGGAACTAAAATACCTTCCAAGGCATCCTGGAACCTATCCAGGGTGTTGGTGAAGAATCTCTTTTGGAATTTACTGATTAAAATTTTGCATGCAAAATAGATATCCTCATCCATATTAGCGACTCTGCAGAGTGGAAGACTATTTATCCAGACTGTGGGCCAAATCTGGATTCTAAGTTGTTCCTTAGGCAAAAATCCTATTATTTGTCAGAATTAATTTCCTTGAACAGAGAAGAAACAGTGTGCTAAGGCCACGGAATTTCATTTTGATACTTTGATTTCATTAATCTTGGAAATTGCTCTCACAAGAGTTTGGCTCTGAAAGGTGGAAATTTCCTGAAAAGTTAATCTGAATTGATTGTTCACTACCTTGAACCAGCATCTTACAAGAATGGATGTCTTCTGTTTTCAAAGGCCTGTGATATTTCTGTGATAAAATATAAACTTGACAAAGAAACACAAAGCAGTCTGCTGGAACCATGTTGGAGAGACAAGTGAACAAACAGCTGGTTAAAGGATTAAAGCCAAAACAAAGGGCTGTTTGAAGGTCTCTATAAGTTTTAGATAGCAATGGGAATCTTTTGAAATGGGGGCACAGGGGAGCTGCTGTAGAAAGGGAGAAGTTTGGGACCTTTACCCATTTCAGAGATACTGAAACTCTGCAGCACTGTCTGGTGAGTCTTCAGCAATGACAGAAGGCAGTAAGGATAATAAGTAGATGAGCATTACACCTTGATAATTCCATTTCACACTTTTAAACAAAAATCTCCAGTCTTTGGAAGGACCCAGTGCGTTCTTCTTTATTAACCGATTGTCATTGTTGTGTTACAGTTTATATTACCTTCCCTTCTTTAGCCCACTTTACCATTAGCTTTAATGAATTACTACTTTTCAGCACAATTAAGTGTTTGAAGCAACCAGGAGGTACAGTTTAAGCACAGTAAAAATGTCCAATTGAAAAGGCTAAAGATCAATATCAAAGGTCTAAAAGGTTAGACCAATCCTATCAGCTTCAGGGAAAAGCTGGTGCTAAGCTACCATTGAAGAAAGAAATAGCTAACGGCCCACAGATGATCTTTGTTCAACCAGGTTACTCCTGTTTAAAAAGAAATCCTCTCTTTATTGAACACTGTAATTTTCCCATTGCTGAAAATGCAGAAGCTTTAAATTCCAATTGTAGTTGTGCTGAAAGATGGGAAATAGTTTCTTTTAAATACTTTTCTTTATGAAAGAAGACAATAAAGGCTGCCTATTGGCCTTCATTATCCCCACCTCGATTTGACTTGCCTACCTGCTCCACTGCACTGGTTCAAGACAATTAATCCTAATATTCAACCCTCCTGGTGTAATTTCTCATCTTGGCAGGTCTCTTTCTATAATGACTAAAGGGGAGTGGCCAAATTCTCAAAACCTCTGGGGTGAGCCAGATACACTTCCACAAACACAGACAAGAATTCGATCCTGATATGTTAATGGAATGTTGTGTTATCAAACCAAAGTGAGCATTTAAAGCCACTGCCCAAATAGCCTGGGTAATAAAACACACAGTACCGGTCATTACATTATGGACGCAATAAAGTACAAACAGTGAATTCTCTTGACATGGAAAAAGGGCATTCTAGGCAACTATTGTTTTATGTTTCAGAGACAGCTTATGTTGAAGAGATATTTGTATTATTTTCCTAACTGCAAAAAAAAAGGCCCACCCGCAACTCACCAAAAACTCTGCACAAGACTGTCAGCTGCTGCTGCTAACTAGTATGGTTCCCCAAACTTGTAAATTGGCCTCAACAGAATGATGTCTTTCATTAGTAAATGAGTCACATCTATTTGTGAAATGGATGTTATATGTGGATTATGGTCAATAATCAGTTCCTAGATAGAAAGATGTTAATCTGGAGTTACTCATCCCACTGACAGTAACAGAGTTAGTCCAGTTTTAGAGATTTGCAAAACAGAGCAGAATGGGACTGGGACTCTGCTCCTGTCCCCAGTCCTGTTGTCTTCCTCTCCATCTTGCTTCCTCCCCTGACACACCAGAAACGCTGCCTGACCAAGAGAATAGGCCATTGATCGCTTTTTTCCAAAGCCAGTGCCATTTAATGAATTGAGTCTTCATCTCCCAAGAGACAGGTAGCCCCACAGAGGTAACTTGAGGGTAGAATACTGTATTGCTACAGTTCTGCTATTCCAGTCACTCTGAGCATAAACTGACACTTAGGTGCCGTTTCTTTGCTTCTGGAAAAGATTGGTTCTTACTTGCATTAGGTAAGTTTTAGAGCTGCAGTTGTACAATACATGAGGAAAACAGAAGTTGCAGTGAGTTTCGTAAAAGTTTGGAATCTCTGTATTTACAGACTTACGACTAAGCTTAATATTCCATTTTTTTTTTCTGTCTGCAAAATACCTCGCAACAATAAAGCATATCTAAGGCCGAGGAAACCAAGATTCACCATAACCAGCGATAGCTTCTCTGCAGCTAAAGCTCTCAAGACTATTTGAATGGTTCTGCATGGGTAGGTATAGGGTATTTCTCCTATTAGGAAGGGAAACTCCCATGATCTTAATCAGAGGCAGCACTCGCATCTAACCATGGAAGATCTACAGCACGTATCAGTTTTTGAGTCAAAACCTCAGCAGCGTAATATACGAGTAGTCGTGGGTTTGCATTAATTTACACCAGCTGAAGAGCTAGCAAGCTAGCTAGTAAAACTGCTTTAACTTAGTTTAAAAAATTATTATCTTTTTCTAGCCATTTTTTCTATGGCTGTGGTTTCACAGTAACAGCTTATACAGACGTAGCCCACTGCCTCTTCTTTGTGCCACGGCTGTCTATAACTGCAAGGTGAATGGGATCAGGGAACTGATCCATCAAAAAAGAAACTAAACCCAAGCTCTTCTCTTTTATGGCTTTTTCAGGCAAATCAGCTCCTCAAGTCAGGTTACCGCATGGCTACACAGACAGGCACGCTAGCTCAAAGCAGGGTAATGCATGGAATGGAGAACAAATAAATGTGGGAAAGAGGAAATGCTGGATTGTTAATTTTGGCATTGTGACTGAATAACTGCAAGCTACATCTCCATGCCTTTGGGCACATATAGGAAGGTAAAAGAGGGGGACAAATAGAAATACAGTTCCATATAGTACTTATAAATACAATCTAAAATATTTTTTAAAAAGTCTTATTGGCATAACGTGAATGTAGTAAATATTTCTCAATTCCATCCACATCTACATTCTCTTCAGATCTAAAATAGATACTTGGAAGTTATAACAATTTCCACTGAAACCAGCATTTAGGCCAGTAGTAAGCTCATTTCTTTAAGGAACGATTTTATTTTATTTTATTCTGTTTCATTTTTGCCTGTTAATTCAACATATAAGAGGTAACATGTCAGTATTACCAAGATGCTTCTTGCCTTCCCTGAGTGTGCTTCAAAAGGACATTGGTGTTTTATTAGCTGATATTGATCATGAAGCAAATGGCAATAAATTGGCTTAGCCAGGTAAACCTAGCCATATCCAGTAAGATGACACCTATTTTTATTTTAACTAGAATTAGGCTCTATATAACTACCAGGACAGAGTCAAAGGTCATAGGGAGCAACAGAAGTGTTTATCAAAAGTTAGGACATGCTATAATAAAAGTTTGAGCTAAATTAAGTAAAACAAATTCTACCAAATTTTTGGTGTTATCAAAGGGAATAAAATCTCCCTTTCCTTCACACATTATAAATTTAGGGCAACTCAGGAAATCGCTTATTATAAGATGAATTTAAGTCATATGTGACCAAAGGCAGAGAGAGCTACTCCTGTTCTGATTGACTGGCTCGGCTATACCACATAACCCGCACAGTGGAACGTTTGCTGCCGTTGTCTGACAGGCCTGCAGATCGAGAACTGTTTGCTGCAAAAATTCACAAATGATTTCAAGTAATTATTAGACTGGTAAAAGTTGTGATCTGTTCTCAGAGAATTTGTGAACGGGAAAAATCAGAAAAGTTAATTGAAGAAATTATTTGGTAAATTCTTCAGTCACTGAAGCTACGCAAGGTGCTTTGAAACCTCATATTAAAGAATAAGTCCTTAAATATATTAGCCTAATAGCTTGATTTCCAAATTAGCTGCTATGAACTTACCTGGGAAAAGTAATTCTCTGGTGAGTACTCTGTAGCGAGAACACTATAGTACTGTCTCCATCTGATAGCTCTTTTGTACCCTGAAGCATGTGGCTTGATTTAGCCTAGACACTAACTACAAATGTCATTTTCATTCAGATGGCCCTAACTCAGTAAAAAAATTAAGCATATGCTCAAGACCCTGAGAAGTCAACTTCTTACATGCTGAACATCAAGCACAGTCTTACGTCCTTCCTTAGATTCTGGGCAGAAGGATCGGGATTATTCAAGTGCTTAGAGCTGAGCATGTTTTTATTTGCCTTGCTCAATTAGGACTATAATGATCTCATTCTGTTTTGCAAATTCCTAAGCTCCCTGCTTCAATAACCATTATGGTTTTTTACTCAACAATGAAAACTAGAAAATTTTGAATTCTCCATCATTTTAGCGGCAGTGGTTTACTGTCCATCCATTCCTCTATTCGAGGCTGCTGTTTCTATAGCACAGATGAATGGGCAGCAGTAATTCTGGATTACAGAAAGATGCTGAACAACCAAGCTCTGATGGCCAAAAGCTCTGATTCATAACCATATTGGATTAATCATGGTGGTGCAAAAGGTTACTGCCCCAGCTGTCTGCCCCCCCTTATCTTCAAGGTTACTCTGTTGGAAGTTATCTCTTCAGTCATTGCAGCTAAGCCCAGCAAGGAATGGGAATTAAACACATCTGGTTGTTCCTGAGGGCAGGAAAGTGTAAACATGATGGATCCCTCTCAAGTCCTGAAAAAAACTCTATTTCCAAAATCCTGTGCTCTATGTCCCAGTCCAACTCTTATTAAAGGATGCAGGACGCTGACTAGTTTCAAAGAGAAGTGGAAGATCATGGAAGAGCAGGCAAAATGAGTTCCACAGCTTAAAACCTTGTGATTTTAAAGATTGTTTTCTTAATTTTAAGCACAATCTTATTGTTCTATATGCTTATGTCCCACTGTTACCTTCAGAATAAAAAATTTCTATCCAGTTAGAGATGTTTGTATTATAGAATCATATACTGAGAATAATATAATTATTTCAATTCTCAAACAATTCAGCTAGCCAGAAAAGATTGCAAATAAAACCTGCAGCTACATTTCTGCACAAAACTGTTAGTCAATACTACTACAACATATTTTTGTTTCTGTGCTTTGAGGTGTGCATCCTTTGTGCTATTAGAATAATGCAAATAAGTCTGTTTCTACCCTGCCTCTAGAGCTTTATCCTCTGCACAGCTATTCCCCGCACCTCACAGCTCATTGTGCATCTCCCCGCTTTGCTTCTGTCTGAAAACAGTAGGTGACCTCCCTTCAAGCTTGCATGCTGGTGTTAGTGGCAACTGTTCAGTGGCAAAGTATCACAGGTTATGTTGTCTCTAGCTCTGGAGTGACTAGAGGCAGGGGGAGCACGCTTTGCTGCCTTTGCCACACAAACACGCAGAGCAGAGAGATCTTCTGGTTTTCTCCCTCAAATGGCTGAACATCAGTAATAACTAGACTGAAATCAATGGAGCTTTACTGCTGTGCGCTGTGTTAACACAAGATGTGAATCTGCCTTTGGGTCCGGTTTCTGCGGAGCTGAATGGTAAGCAGGAATGTTCAGATTGCTTTGACTTCACTCACCATTTGCTGATATTAACTCTATATATTTTAAGCAGACACTTGCAGTTTCTCAGATGTCTTCTCTTTCTCATTTATTAGTTGAGTTATATTTTAACGGTGCTGAGAGATTTACTGTCAATGTATTAGATGTATTCATTTTGGTTAAGGCAAAATCCTTGCGCTAGGATCCAAATGTTGGACACATCTGTTAGCAGGCCAAGGAATGACCCTGTATTATTATTATTTTTTAAACCTGACAGCTCACACATTTGAAAATTGCATAAAAATATGTAGCTTAGCAGCTCTGCCTTCTCTTTGTACTATTTGCTCACATCCGGATCCATTTTTTCTCCTGCCTGAAGCGGGGGAAGGACAACCCCATATCAATCGCTCCCTATGCCAGCTCACATTAGGGAAACCCCCAACTTTTCATTTCAAATCAGCAGCATCTTTCCTTTGATCCAGAAGACCACAGCTGGGAAGCTGACATGACTCTGCCTCGTGCTCTCCCTGCTCCAAGCCCCGCACCCGCGCTTTGCTCTGTGCCTCTAACGAATTCTAGCAGAATCACCTCTGCTCAGTTTTAGCAGAACCTTTTCCTCCCTGTCACTGAGAGAGCAGCCGAATTAATCACACTCAGCCCAACTAACGTTAACAATCCGTCAAAGTGGCCTACGAAATGCTTCATCTACTGTAACTAGAAAATTCACCTGAAGACCTGCTGATTTGTCCTGCACTTCTGCCTGTAGGACAAAACAGACAGAAACCACTTTTTCCCCTCATTCTCTTTTCAATATTTTCCACCTCCTCTTTTGTTGTTGTTTCTTTTTTTTTTTTTTTTTTTTTGGTGTTTTATTCCCCTACAGTAGTTCAGAATTCATTGAGCGTGAACAACATTTTTGCTTAAAGAAATGCTTACCCAGTGTTATCTCTTTCATGGTACATGGGCCTTTACTGTTGAGGATATCAGACTAAGGGTCATTGGAAGTTCCTTCTTTTCTATTTTTTACTTCTAGCTATTTACCTAATCAGACAAGTAAAGTACTTTTAGCTGGGTGCTGTGGGTAAACTCTCCCCCATAAGTGGATCTGCCCTACGCAAGCAACTGCAAGGGAAGTCCCTGTTACCTGTCTAGGACGATGCTGTAAATCATGGGCTTCACCTCATAAGAGTGGCTCTTGCAACAAAACATCTAGGTTGCTCCAGAAAGTGATTTTTTAATGTTGTCTTTCTAAACCTATTTGATTTAGACATTTTTTATGTATCATACAAATGGATTCAAATCACCCTTGCACCAAACATTTTGCTATGTACTCCTGAGTAAAAAGGGGGTAAAATCCGGTACAAATTAGAAAGGCAGCTTTTCCAACCTTTTTTAAAAAGGCATACATGACTATACAGTGCTACTGCCAGAAGCTTTTGCCAATTATATCAGTACTCAAACATATTTTGTCAGATTTTCTGCTTTGAAACTGATGAGGGATGGAATTTGCTTAAATAATCCACATGTCTCCGACCAGTCACCAAGGCTGTCGGTACTTATAGGGCAGTTCAACAGATCCCAGTGCTAGTTTGAGTTTAGTCTCTGCAGTGGATTCCCTAGCACTATCTTGTCTTAATGACACTCCCCCAAGTTGCTGTCCCCAGAGCAGGACCCAGGACGAGCACCTACACTTGAGCCACTTCTCTGCTAGTGTACTTGGACTGAAGTTTAAAGTTGAATTTAGGCTATGAAGTATACATGTGCAGGCTCAAGTATCAAAACTGCTTCTCATTCCGCCACCTATGCTGGAAGGCATAAACGCTAAGGAGAAGGGCGGGAGGACAGCTAAATCTGCCTGTGAAGATGAATCAGATTCCTTGTACTCAATCCTACAAAGATGCCCATGAAGAGCTGAAAAAGGTCAGCCTTCACATTAGGACAGAAGTATGATCCAGAAGGCCAGAATAGGCAAGGAACTATTAAGTTGAGTAGCCACTGAGTTTTAATTTTCATTCTCTTTGGCTTAGCTTGTTTTCACTCCCACATTGATTTTTTTTCCTCTTTCTTGCAGTAATAGAGATACATGAAATAGACCTCCAGATGCCAAGCTGGCTTCTAGGCTCTTCATTCAAGACCATTGTACTTGCAGGAAATGGGGACCCTGGGATCCATCCCTGAATCAGCAGCTTCAAAAAGCAGATCCTCATGATCAGTTTCAGGCTTTTAAATGTGCTCTAGTTCTTCAAAACATTTTCCTGGATTCACCTTCCTACAGACAATCTCTAAAAAACTAAAAGAGGTTTTTTAGTCTAGTTGTAGTTCCCAAAAGCTTTCTTTTTCAAATTTCCCATCTCCCAGAAATTCTAATGTGTACCCTTCTTCATTCTAAATGCTCTTAGACCCACTGATTTCAGAACACCAGGAGACCAGCAGGAGGCTTCCAAGATGTATGTGGTGTTACCTGGCTTACAAAGCTGGGCAGAATCACAACACAGTATCATTCAGTTATGGCAGGAAGAATACAGAACAACTATTTCATTGTTATTTTTAACAGAGCCAAAGTGCAACATATTATTGGCTAGCAACATCAAGTGGCAAACTGTTAATGCATTTAAGGCCCTTATTCAACAACACCCATAAACATATTTCCAACATCTGTAGTTAAATATCTGTTTGACTTCAACAGGTTTTAAGCATGTGCTCAGAATTAACCCCTATGCTTTTCCTGACATGGGGCTCTATGTAGGTACAATATCTATTGTATCAGCATGACCAGGTTCAAAATCCAGGTCTTCCCAACCTCCAGGTACTATTCAATACGTAAGACTAGAGGTAAGGAGGTAGGTATGCATTGGCAGAACTTGGACAGGCTCAAGATTTTGAGGTTATTGTTGGGGGCTGATTTGTGTTTTACAGACTTCCAGATGTTTAGAATGAAAAGCCTTTGTGCAATTTCTGAACATCTCAATTTCATGGCAAAATCCACCCTAAATAAAGTACTTGTGTCTGTTGTCACCTCTCAAACAGCAGTATCTGAACAACCTGGTGTTCATAAAGACTTCCCTGGCAGTCCGAGGCGTGACACTGAGCAGCGGGGGGACTGAAACACCAAGAGGGGAACTGCTTGCTAGGAGGACCTTGGGTCTGTGGAGAGAGATATGAAGAACTGCTCTGTTACATGACAGAGAACTGTAAGATTCACTTTTATCCATAGCTTTGTCTTCAGAGGTCCATGCATCAAAAGAGAAAATTAAGCTTAAACTGGCACTAATATGTCTAGTCATTAATCAGAGAACTACATATAGTCTGAGCCATAAGAAACATATTCAGCCTTTGCTTACTCCTGGAAAAAGGATGTGCAGTTTGAACCATGAGAAACTAGTCCCTCTTATTTGCATGGGTTTTTTTCTGCTATGCTATTAAAAGTAAGCAACTCATTACTACGGCACAGAGAAGCAAATTAAAATACCCATTTCCTATTGGAAATTGTCCGCCTTAAAATGAAAACCAAACCACGCCTTTCCTCCCCAGTAAAATACTGCCACTGCAACTGGAACTAATTTGCTGGTAGCCTCAGAAAAGCAGCAAAAGGTTCAGTTACAAGGAGGGAAGACTGTCCCCGGCTAGGTCAAAGCTGTGGTAATACAGCAAGGCAATCCGGGAGAAGCTTGCACAGCTCTTGGCTGCACATGGTGGGTAACAGTAGGCCTTTAGCTCTCCAGGCTGTCAATCTGGCACTATTCACACACACTAAATTCACTTTGGTATTTAAAGAAGTGGCATTATTGATTCTTTTCACTTTTTTTTTTTCCATTCCAAGGCCACTACAGGCCACTGAAAAAGAGAGCACACACATACACAGACACAGACAGCAAAACTCAGAGAGCGCTTTAGCAGTAACAAGTACTAAAAATACTGACCTCGCTGCAATTTTTTAAATCAGGGGATAGTAATATATGGCCCAGATACCACTATATTTTCTTTATTACCCTGAATTGTACTTAATTGACATAGCTCTGTGGGAGGATTAGCTTTTCTACAAATACCCACATTTTGTTGTATTGCCTTTCCCTAAGGAGTGCACTGCTCATATATTTCTCTTAATGTGACTTTGCAAATAGGTCATTGCACAGTCATGTGCTCAGCAACAGTACTTAGATGTTTAGAATTCATTGATTATTTTTTTAAATGCTGAAATCACTAGAGTGACGGATGGTTGCTTAGATATATAATTCTTAACCATTGACTGCTAACATCTTCTGACTCAATTATAATTATCAGATGTATTTTGTTACTTTATATATATATATATCTTCAGTTGTGATGTGGCGATGGAAAAACATACATGATGAATTGAGACAGAATGACGTGATCCTTAATTTAGAGGGCGAGCTGCTTTCTGAGGTGAGCGGAGGAAGACCTTAATGGAAACTCCAAGGCCTTTCATTTCCTTTGGGTGAGCTCTCCCCTTGGGGATTTACAGACTACCTAAGCGTTAGCACAGTTAGCAGGTTCAAGGCCAAATTTTGTCCTGAAAGGAAAGCAAGAGTTGTACCTGCTCTGCTGCATGAATTTGCAGTGAGAGTCCAAATGATGTGAACAAGATATTCAGGAATATTCTAAGAACATAAAATCTCTAAGCAGATAGGAAACACAGCGGATCTCAAAAGTACCATAGCGTCTTAATGTCGTAGTACGTCAGGAGTGGAAATGAGAGTCCCCGTGCCAGGACAGAAAGGTCCCTAGGAAAGCTGGATGCAAGGTTTGCCAGACTAACTCACAAAATTATTGACTCAGTGATGCATATATCCAGGGTCAATTTAGGTATGCTATTCACATGTTAAATATGAAATGCAGGCTATATTTCAAGTGACACAGACTAACTCCTGCCCTAGATCACCAAGCCATGACCTGTACAGTGCAAGACTAGAGGAAGCACCGCTGCTTCATGAGACAAACAAGAGGATAACGTGCTTCTCTCCATTCATACTGTCTCGCACTCCACAGCTTTGAGGGAACACTGTGTGCTAGCCAAGGGGGTGACTACATCTCTTACTCCACTCCAAGCATAAAAAGTGCCATCTGTAACATTTGCTTGAGGAAAGTGCTAGCTGCTGCCACCACAAAATGTACATGAAACGTAGCCCACAAATATAAAACCTTAGTTAGCCACTAGACATGGGCAAGTCTGCTAAAAAGGCAGTTCAGAAATCCATGCAGTGACCAGTATCCTGCTCTGTCTCCTAAACATAAGGATAAAATTATTCCTATATAAGGGGAAGAAATAGTACTACTCAACAGCATATGAATAACCTGCAGTGGTCTGCATATTGAGAGACAGATTACACACATGGAAACAAAACATCATTCATTTAAGTGGCAGTATCAGGGAATCACATCAACTTCGGATGGTGAATCACATGCCTACACGGAGCTCAGAATTGCAGGCTTACAAATGTTATCACTCTATTAGTGATTTTCTCAAAGTCAGAGAATCATAGGATTTTCAGGTTGATTTTGAAAGACCAAAACCTACTTTTCTAGTCCTCACAGCTACAAAGGTAACAGAAAACATCAGATATTAAAACATCAGTCAAGTTTAAATGTAAGATTCAGAATCCACAGGGTAAAAAACCGATGACTATGATAACTGTTAATTTTTATAGCCTACTTTCTGAAGAGAAAATGTATGTTGTACTGGTTTTGGCTGGGATAGTTAACTTTCTTCACGGTAGCTGGTATGGGGCTATGCTTTGGATTTGTGCTGAAAACAGTGTTGATAACACAGGGATGTTTTCGTTCCTGCTGAGCAGTGCTTACACAGAGTCAAGGCCTTTCTCTTCTGCTCCTCACCCCACCCCACCCGCGAGGAGGCTGGGGGGGGGCACAAGAAGCTGGGAGGGGACAGGGCTGGGACAGCTGACCCCAACTGACCAAAGGGCTCTTCCACACCACATGGCATCATGCTCAGCATACAAAGCTGGGGGAAGAAGAAAGAAGGGGGGACGTTCGGAGTGATGGTGTTTGTCCTCCCAAGTAACCATTACACGTGATGGAGCCCTGCTTTCCTGGAGATGGCTGAACGCCTGCCTGCCCATGGGAAGGAGTGAATGAATTCCTTGGTTTGCTTTGCTTGTGCACGCGGCTCTTGCTTTACCTATTGTAAAGCAAAATACCTATCCCAACCCACGAGTTTTCTCACTTTTACTCTTCTGATTCTCTCCCCCATCCCACCAGAAGGGAGTGAGTGAGCGGCTGTGTGGGGCTTAGTTGCCGGCTGGGGTTAAACCACGACAATGTGATCAGAAGGTGTTTATGCTGGGGAAAGAGGAGGACATACTGAACAAAAATAATGATGTTCAAACAAGCCTTGTGAAAACAGGTGGCTGCATAGAAGTGGTTGTATATGTTCTTTCTATCAGCGGTCTAAGGGAAAAGCACAAGCATGGGGACACACAGTATTAGGCACAAGAGCATCCACCAAAGAAACTGCAGCTACAGGAAAATCTGTTGAAACTGGCAGTCAATTATGAAAAACAAATCATAAGGAACGAAGTGTTTCTTTTGTGCCAGAACTTATGAAACTAATTGCTTTAAAAAAGACTCATGATTTCTAAGCCAATCTCATAATTTTTGAAAGTTTACGATTGGCAATGATACTTAAAGCAATTTGCAAATATCACACTGAACGGTATTGCTCCAATGCAAGTGAAAGTTGCAGGACCAGACCACTAAACCTTTAGATTACCACTACAAAATGATTCCTACTGCAGTAACCTATAGCATCTCTGCACATGCAAGTACAATACAACAGGTTAGGGTGAGAAATAAAACAAGGGAATCAAAGCAACAAGAGAAGCCCAGGAAGGCACGACTGTGGATAATCAGAAAGATTTTGCTGCTAGAGAGACTTAAACACATCTAATTGATACTGAATCCATGGGGCTTAAATGCAGATAGCGCATGTAAATAAAGACATGTCTGTTTTCCATCAAACTCATCCAACAGAATTCATGCATACAAGAGTCTCATTTGTCTGCAAGGAATGCGCACACATAAAATCTAGCCTGTCTTCAGATTACGTTCTTAACAGACACATGGTCAGGATCTCATTTCTGGTTTTCATAATCCAGTGTGTGCATATTTATTTATTGGTCTCTGGATACGCCACAAATTGGATCCTTTCCTCTGGTCTAGAAGCTTCACATAGATCTGTTGGTGAAAGGCCTTATGTAGAGTTTACCTTGCCTCAAGTGGGTCTCTCTGAAGCTGAGGAACCACCAGTTGGTGCTGGGGACATCCTAATGTCTCTTTGTGTTCTTACAACCTGGCTGAGGATCCCTGACAGTCATGGCTACCCTCTAGCACGCTTTGCCTGCCATGCTCTCCCCGGTGACCTGCAGGCAATTAAAACATGTTAGAAAAGATTGGAGATTCCTCTAACACATACTGTTGGGTTATCTTGAAGCCTGGCAGGAGGTTAACGTGGATGGCTTCTATGCAACACCCCTGTTTTTCTTGATGGAAATCTCTTAATCACAAGAGAGTTACAGCCAGTTTACACCACCTGCAGAACCAGTCTGCCACCAGGCTGGTTGCTCCTTGGACATCACTAAGGACATGACCGAATACATTGTATTCCTAAATTTTAAATGGTTTTCCTTTCACAAAATTTTTGCAGTTCAGAAAGTGATTGGAGAGTTCAATCCTCAATCCATTTATTTTACCAAAAAGAATCAACAAAAATGCCAACAGCAGCAAAAAAACCCCAATTAAATTAAGACAATACCAAGCATCTGTGTGGTTTTCTTGTCTCCCTTCAGTGAATCTGGAGAAGAGTCATTCCCTGTTAGATATACTAGAAGTCTTTTGTTGATATCATAGTGCTGACAAGTGTAATAGTGACAGCAACATCATATGAAATTATAACAGGAATCTTCCTTTCAGCAGTAGGTCTTGATAAATTGGACATACTGATTCCTGCTATTTGTTGCAAGGTAGTGTGGCATCTCTCTTTTTTTCTTTAACAGGCGCTAATTATTGAGCATCAAATAGCGTAAAATATAACAGCTGTGCATACTGTCAGTGCTATATGGGCTGCTGAAGGTGTCTGTGCGTGCATATGCCAATGTGTGAGCAACTGACAGTGGGTGGTTTTGCTGGTTGCTTTATAAATGCATTTGAATAAACCGGATTATTTTGCAGGACAGTAGAAATTCAACTGGGTTTACAGCTGAGTTAACAAGAAGCCAGTTTCTAGAATGCCTGTGATGACTTTGCCGCAGTGCTGGGTGAAGAACTGTATTTCAGGCTGCTGGGCCTGGCTGGGGAAGCAGCTAAGGTACGTGGAAGCTCTTGTAGACTAATGACGTTTTGTCCTTTTCTGTATGCCAGTCTCACAAATCCCAACTAAATTATTAACGTGTTTCAGGAATCATGAATAGGAAGTTCCAGCATTTGAAAAACAGGAGAATAAAAGAAGGGGGGGAAAAAAAATACATCAAGAGAAACCAAAATCCTGATGTGCTATTTTAAGCTTTTATAGGCAAGCTGTGTCAAATAGCGGGAACAGTTCACATAGCAGGTGAAAGTTTGCTGCCGAAAGCTTTCAGTCCAAAGAAACTTTTTCCTTTGTGAGATGATTTAAACTGTAAACCATAAATACCCTGGTACCTCCCCGACCAAGATAACAACCTCAAAAAAAAAAAAAAAAAAAGAAACCCCTAAAAATATTACTGTGACCTGTTTTGTGGTAAGGTCAGGCTCTTAATCAGTTTCGGGGTATAGCTCTTGAAACGAGAATGAAAGACTTTCTCCCTGAATAGTTTGCTCTCCTCAGGTTATAGTGAAACAAAATATGTAAAGTTTTCTGCTTCTGAGTGTTAGAGCTGCTCTTTTAACTTTCCTTTTAAGTTGGAAAAATGCAGTGAATAGAATCATTCTTTTCAACTCAAAACTTCTTCATGAAGGGTTGAGTCTTTTTTTTTATGGTTGCACTGGTACTAACACACCAGCTTCAGATGACCTTTACAAGTATCACATGGAGGCTTTATCCTGATTAAAATGGTTTTCTACACAGAAGGGGAAGGCCTGTGACACCACTCCGAACAAAACCTCTGCAGGACAAGGTGTAAAAGGATAAAATATATTGCTTCCTCTAAGAGGAATGGAAAAAAGGACCGAGCGATTCTGAATAAGAGAGAGACATGAAAACCTGTGTTTCATTTTGATTAATTCTGCACAGTTCTTCTTTAAGCAAATGACTAATGTGGCCTTTGACCCACCAGGAGAATTCTTTTAGCTCCATCCTTCAGGAAACCCAAAGAAACAGTGCTAGGGTTACACCTAATGCTGACCTACCTCATCCATCTGCTTTCAGTGAGCAAATGTCAAGTTCATATTCTTTTCCCATCGATGAAGGGGTGGGGAAGGGAAGAGAGAGGATAAAATTGCTGTAACCTAATACTGGCATCAAGATTTATTTACTGTTGATCACAGCTGGTGAACTTTTTGTATCTTGCATATGCGCAAGGTTGTTTGGGTCAAGGTGCATATGCCAACAAGAGAAAAGCAGGGAGAAAGTGCAGGAGAAAGGAAGGCCCGAGGATGTAGCAAACCAGCAAGGAATGAGAGGCTCAAGGGTAAATTTATAGTTATGTGATCTGAGCCCAGAGGGAGGCCTAAGCAAGAATGCTCCCTGACCGTAAAAACGCACTAGCTGGTAATGGCTGTTAATGGTGCAGGGTGATTTTACGGAGTTAGACATTGTGGGGGTGGCGGGCGGGGGGGCAGACATTTGGGAAGTGAGACGATAGTGGGGTAAATGCAGCAAAAGAATGGAGGTGGTGAAGTCCTGCTCACAACAATTGTGTGTGCCCTGCTTCCACAGTTGCCTTCTAACATGCATAGATAGAAAAATTTAAGAAAAGACAAAAATAAAAAATAAAGGAGAAAGGAAAAGAAATGTGCAGGAAATATGATGAGGAGCCCAACTGGCATTTTGTGCTGCTAACGTGCATGACATTTCAAGAACTGTACTTTGCATTTTTCCTTTTAATTGTTCTGCCCTTTTGCTCTCCGTTCACAGTGTGTGCCATAGCATCCTGCCTGTCTGAGGACAGCAATGAGCAGGCAATGGACGGCCTTAGAAGCACTTTGGGTTCACAAGTCTCCCATTTTCAATTAGCAGATGAATAAAGGATGTAGGGCAGGGTTTTATTTTTGATTGCATGTTTTCATTTGAAATCTTTTCTTTCTCTCTTTTTTCCCCTCTTTCTAATAAGTCTCCGCTCTACTGAACCCACGCTCAGACCATAATACAGTGCTTCCAGCTCCAGTGCTTGCGCTAATACCTGCTGGACTTGGTGGAACAATTGCATTAACAGGCATCTACGGCTCTGACTATCATCAGCAACTGGAGATGCTGGCTCAAGGATGCAAGGTCACTTGAATACCAACCCCCATTACCCTGCGGCAACTGCTTCTCAAGGAGAGCCAGCTACTCACCATAATGAGATCACAAAACACACAAGCTTTCTTTGATTGTGATTTCCAGCCCAATCAGCAAAGAAAGGAAACTGCTGTCCTTGAGTAGTCTGGAACCTGGGCCTTTCTCTTTTGAGTTGAAGTAATGGTCTAACTCAGGATGCACTGACTTAAGAGACCACTGGATCAGGCCCAAGCTAAGTTAGTTAAAATGCAGGTAAAAGTGGCTTCTAAGGAGATAGGTTTATTTTTACCAATTCCAGTATGTGTTTTCTTTTTCTCTTGTTTACTAAAGGTTCATTCAAATGCTTAAATCTCATTCCTTTTCAATGAATATCTGATGATGCATTTTAACTGAGTCTCAGCCAAACCTGCATTTGATCAGTATGGGAAAAAACCAAATATGCTACAGCTAAACAGGCAATTTTCCCTGGACCATATTGAACCATAGATTCTCTGTAAATGAACAAATAGAGTAGAAGACTACTGAAACAGTTATTCTTTTTGCACAGAACCACTCTGTTATATAATTACTAATACAATTAGTAGCCCAGTGTTACTGGGAGTGTAGCTGTTGCATTCAATGTACTTTAGGGCCAAAATACCATTCACAGATTTCGGCACAGATGTGCAAGAGTCAATTAATGAAGAATATCTTCCAATTTTCAAAGTTCTGAGACTTCCCAGCTTTCTAGGTAGAAGACTATATATCACTCTTCTCTCCTGTACTATGTTATTATTTGTTGTACATAAACATTCCTGAAAAATGCTAGATGCATAGACATAGTTTGTATACATGTATAAAGAAGATGTTGTACAAAGTCAGTGACAACTTTCAGGGTTTGTGTAAGAAAGAGTGTCTATAAAACACTAATGAAAGATTGAATGAATTCTATCACATTTACTGTAGAATTTTTAAGGGAAGAGTATATGACCTTGTTTTAAATACAATCACTGGTTAAAAATGAAGACAATTAAAAAAATTTCTAAGCCATGCCAATCTATACTATGCTGAGTACACTTTACTTCTTTGGGCACTGCTGGGACTGTCCTGGATTCCTGATCTTTGGGCTTTTATGACAGACAGAATTTTTTCAACCAACATCAAACCTGTAAGCATAATTAACAAAGTCAATTTCGAACTAGATCTTTTCAGCTAGGGCTAAGGCATAACTTACTATCAAACCAAGGTTGTTAGGTTTGCCTTCATTCTGCAGAACTACCTAGTTCAAACTATTTGCAAGCGACAATCATACTGAGATTCATTAAAGCAGGAGAGAATGTTTTGTCTGAAACCTGATGCATGGGCTACTTTACAAGTTCATTTGGGAGCTCTGAGGTTTCTGCTACAGGTTGAAAAAGAATATCCCCTTTAAAGATAAAGAACATGTTATGCCTCTAAGAGAGTCACCTAGAATAAGTGCTGCTGGTATTTTATCCACACAATTGCACTCTTTTTCCTTTCCTCCTTCCCCCCACCCCCCCGCAAGCACACTGGTCAAACATACCAAGTGCCTCTTGTTAGAAGTTATCACTTCAGAAACAAATTTGCAAGCTGCAGCATTGCAGCGCTTGGATCGGATCACGAGTTCCTAACCGCCACAGGTCTGGCCTTTGAGCAGAACTTGAGAGGAGGGGGCGAAATGAGAGAGAGAAAGAGAGAGAGAGCAAAAGGATGAAGAAGAAACGCAAAATAAATCAAAAGCAGCTTTCTTGGTAACACCAACATCTCAAAGGCCAAGTGTAAAAGGACCAGGGCTCTAATGATATCAATTAGGCTCAATCCTCTATGTCATTTTAGATATATTGTACCCACTGAGTATACTTAAGTCCATATGTATAAGGTCATTTACTGGGTCCAGAACATAACAAATTATCAGCAAAGGGTTTTTTTTTTTCCTTTTCTCCCTAACACTTTCCACTTTCTGAAATAAATTACAGCTCATAATGGTTTCATGTTGAGAAGCTAATTTTACTTAATATTTTTCCTGCTATACCAGGGAAATGATTATTATATCATTGCGTATGTTCATTGCACAATGAACAAAAAAAATACTTGTTAGATTCTCTTGGATAACTTGCCTCAGCTAAGACAGGTGACTTCCTTTTGAGATGTCATGGTATAATTGGTATCAAAGATGCCAAAGAGATAGTCTTTACAAGACATTATCTGCCTTGGCTAATCTTTTTCAGTGTCCCTCATTACACTGTGGGTTTCTTCACAGCAGCATAATTGCATATTCATTCTGAAGGGAAATAGTAAACTGCTAAGAAAAGCAGAATAAGAGTCTTCAATATTGTCTGTTTGAATCTTTTGGCAGGCCTTCAGAAATGTGTCATCTAGTCCTATCAGCAGCATCTCAGGATGTGGTGACCACCTAAAGGCACACTTGAAGGCTGACAATAAACTTGTGCTACTCCCTACACTTCCTATAACAACAGGCTTCATGCTGGATTTGCCGTCATTTTTCAGTCCCTTGGAGAGGAACTATGCCAATTTGGGCAAACACAGCAGAATCTTGTTACATAAATTGAGTCAGTTCAGACTGTAGCTCAACTGTGCTTTTCATGATTAGGCAGAAATGTGGTCTTTACTGAAGATACACAATTATTGCTTATCATGTCAAATGACAATGCCATTTCCACTGGAACAGTTAGAGAGAGGTTCTTTGATGATATGCAAGATTAGATATCTGAAGCTCTGCCAGACACGTACGTCTCTTATAGAGCAGTGTTTGTTATTGCTACTGGATAATACACACTATTATTTTCATAGGGGTTACATATGTGTCCTGTTCTTACCAGGCATCCCGTGGGCACCCCCTATGCCAATTAGCGCCAATGAGATCAATGAAATATTGATCAGTTGGGATAGGGAAATCAATAGTGTGGTGGTCAGGGCACTCACCTCAGCTGTGGGAAACCCAGGCTCAAGACCCTGCTCTAATGAATGCTCAATTATTTATGCAAAGTAGAAAGCTCCAACAGAACAGATTGAGGAAGCCTACCCCAGAATAACTACCCACTTGGGGTCAGAACAGTCATTAGGGACGGAGAAGGCTCTTAAACTTGAGCCTCTGGCTGAACCAGAAAGTCTCCCCTGGAACAGAGAGCTTTTTTTTTTTTTTTTTTTTTGTAAAGTGGCAAGTTTCCAACACAAGTTTCAGTTGAAGTGAATGGGCATTTCAACTAGCTTTGTATGCAGGCCTGTCCTACCAATCCCCACTGCACAGTGTGCCATCATGCTGTTTGGGGAGAAGCACGAGACAACCCATGCTGTGGAGGCAGCTTGCGAAGGGTGCAAATTCCTCCCCACTCTGCCACGGCTCCACCAGAGCTCCTGGGTTCTGCTGAAGCAGCAAGCAAGGGTCGGGTCAGGGCCCTGGGTGTATTGATGTGCAGCCAGTAACAACCAGACAGTTGGCCAGGGGAGTCTTGATTACAAGCCTTACCATAAAACTCAACTGCTATGAACTTTTTTATCACCATTTCTTGTCATTAAATCCTGCTTTCAACTCCCAGCTTGGCTTTTTCCATCAGCTTGATAAATGTTATGTAACCTAGAATTTACTTTTATTCGCACTCTCCTTCCTTTGGTTCTCTTCCTCATCGAGGGGCTGCACATCTGTTTCATATTTATTAAAGGGGAAAAGAAATAACTCTGTTTACCCTCCTCTATATTTATTACAGTTTATATGTTAGAAGTAAAAGGAATATACAGGAAAAAGAAAGAAAACAGCCTTCAGTTTGTTTGGTTCTTTAAAACATGAAGTTTCAAAAATGGCCCCTTTTTTCATCCAGAGGATTTCCTTTTATATCCCTGTTGAGTAGTGATGGCACCCTTTTGCGCCTTGTGTCTACTTAACCTGCAAACTGCTCAGGTTGGGAACTGGTCCATCCCCTGCACCTACTCCTGGGACAGCACGGGGAGTAAAATTACAGGACAGTGCCTGTTTTCAAGGACTTACAGTATAGTTGCTATCAGGTTGCAGTAAAAGTGTATAAAAGCATTTGGAAGAGACGAGGGAAAGGGGTAGGGGAGGAGCAAGACTACATAACATCAACTTGCTAAGATTTCAACCCGACTAATAGGTGCAGAGATGATGGTTGCTCGTCTAAGAGATATAGACAGACAAATTAGACAGGGGTTCAACAAGTCACCACTGATCATTTACCTGGCCATTATCACTTGTCAATGCCCGCAGCCAGCACATTGGAAGCGTAGCACAGGAATCAGGACAAGGTAGTGACTTCCCAGACCAAAATAACCCTGCGCATCCGTGGACACAGATGCAGCCATGATAATTACGGGCTTTCAAGGTGGTGCCAGTTCTCCCCTGTTAAATGATGAGCTGAATGTCCTGTAACAGTTATAGACTGTGGATGTGCTTCTACCTGCCTGCTAAATCTACCTCTCATCTGTATTCCCCCAGTACAAAGGGATACTTGCGTGACATGCCTAGATCAGTCCAGATTTATAGCTTGGCATAGTTTTCTTTCCTCTTACTGTAGGGAATTAAATAAGGTCCCTAACTGGGAAGTTTCATCACCTTAAACTCCCTAAACACAACGGCTATTTCAGCTCATGTAAAATCCAAACTACACTCTGCAAAACCATCTACCTCAATTAATCTGGAGAGCACTAGGCTGCCTGGTGGCTCCCTAGTTAGGTCCTTCATGGAAGTGTCTAGGGTTTGATGAAAAAAGGGATGAAGTTTAGGCAAGGTGGGAGGGCTCTTATTCCTTGTAAGCAGAGGTATCAGTGGAGAGGAGGAACTGGACCTTAGTTGTCAACTCTAAAATATAAACCTTTACCAACTTGAGTTAACTAACTAACTGCACTAACTGTGAAACACAGCAGCAATGGAGGCATACTTAGCTATGTTGTTTTCCAAGCTACTGCTTCAATACATCTGTCCTCCATCTTCTCAGAAAGACTATACTTCCTTCACTTACATACATGGAAGAAAATGAAACATCAGGTGTCTATCACTCAAAGACCAGTTTCTGTTCCTTTTTTCCTACACCACATCTCCAGCCTGTAAGAATATTTGGTTCCTGTACTGCTATTTCCACTAATCGAATATGAATACTACAAAGTAATGTGAAAGCCAAGCAGTGAAGGGTCTCTATATGCCTTTTAATTTTTTTTACTATTTTTTAAAAAGCTTTAAACTGAAAAAACAATCTGATAAATTAATTCTCAGGTGTGAGCATAAAATAAGACATCCTTTAGGAGTTGGGAATTAGCCCAAGAGCATCAGGGATACAGTGGCAAAGGGCATGCTTTAAGAATACCAAAAAAGATTTTGTAACAAATTAAGCTGGGGATGAAGCTGTGCCTGATGTTACAGGCCATTATTATGCACAGTTATGAAACACTGGTATGCATTAATAATAAAGATCAGTGTCGCCTTCTAGGGAAAAATTGAGCATTCTTTTAATTAACTTAAATTTTTCATCAAATTGATTGAAAAGCTCTCATCCTGTTTTACTTTCATGTAGCCCTACATTTTATGCCGTAGGCCGAGAGCGGTTTTATCTCAAATACTTGGTGTTTTTGAAAGAGTCCATGTGTTACGAGTTTTAAAAAAAAAAAAAAAATCACAGCAACAACCTAGAAGCAAGCTGGGGCATGAAATGAGAAAAAATAGGTAGCAGTTTCAAATAAATCACTTTTTAAAATTTTGTGTTTATCTTAGAAGGGAAGAAAGAAAATGTCTTTTCCCTCACACCATGGCAGGGCTTTGGAGCTGTGCTCAAGCACAGGGGTTGACTAGTGTCACGGAGGTAAGACCTGAGCACACGGCATCCAGTTGGAAATGGGGAGAGCTGCTGATCTCTCAATAACCAATGGCTTCTACTCGCTTCAGTTTCTTCTTTCAGTGAAAGTGCTGAAAGCCTCTAGCTCTGCTCATGTAGTATGAGGGTATGAACCCTTCCCAGAGTATCTGGATGGGATATTGCTGGACCGCTTTTAGGGTATTGTTTGGAGCATTTGTACGGCATGCCTGGAAAGTCACAGCAGTTTCTCTGGTGCAATCTCACTCCGCTGCAGTGATGCAATGGGAGAATGTAATGCAAAGAATTTTGACTTTCTCTATCTGGAGCCTCCTCACAGAAATTTTCAGGTTTTTGTGCGTAGAAATCCCATCCCCAGGGCAGATAATCATGTAAGAAAAATGTATTTCACATACACTTGCTCCACTCAGAGATACTTCTGCACAGCAAGATCTGGAGGTGACACTGTGCCACTATGCCCAGCTGATGTTGGGCAAGCATATCCCCCAAACCAAGGGGATCCATAGCTAGTCATTCAAGAAGACTCAACCCTCCATTGCACCATCCCAGATGTGCTGAGGACCCTCAGGACATGTCTACAGTGACAGGCATGGACACCCATAGACTCTCTCCGTCCACACTCTGGGCTGGATGGGCAGCTCAGGTTCAGAGGGTTTGGCTCAGAAACCACGTAGCTGCAACAGAGTAACACCATGGCAAAGTCCCAATGTGAGGCAGCGAGAGCACGTGCCTGTAGATATGTTCTTGGTGGAGTGGGAGACCTGGGCATATACTTTTGCACATTTTCTTCTTTTTTTGCACTTTAGGACACATGTCTAAAGGGAAGTGAACAGCTCGCAGATTGCTATTTGCATTACACAGCTCAGTATCTAAACCAAATCAATAGAAGATTTTCATTAAGATTAGCATTAAACCCTTCTGATACTGAAAGAAGAACTGAGGGGAAAAAAGGAGGGGGAGAAGGGGAAAGGGGAGATGAATGGATAGAATAAAATATTTTCCTTATTCACCACAGAAATATATTAAGCTTCACAGCTTATATTTCCTGTGCATCTACGCAATCACAGTCCTTTCCTCCCCATTACCTATTAACATTCTACAGTGACCGACAAGAAACATTTGATATTTTAAAACATGGCCTACAGTCATAAAACCTTACCACGTGAGATCTGACAGGATCAGCACAGCATAGGAGCTATCAGCCTGGGTACTTATATGGGAAATTACTTTTTTACTGGAAACCTCCATGGAACAGCTGTGTGCGTCAGGCTGATTCTGCAGCTGACATTTCTATCTGAGCTGGAATGAACCAATATCCCACACTGGTGGGAAAGGCCACAGGAGATGCTGGATCCAATTCTCCTCTCACTTTTACAGGTGTAAAACAGGTGCTTAACAAGATTTCATAGCTATAACGCTGGACTGAGGATCAAGCCAATTCTTCTGGAGGAGATGAAAAAATCAAGATCCTGCAAACAATTCTGACTACAGTATTTCATTAAACTTTTCATAAAGGTAGAGCTATGAGAGGAATTCCAACCTCATTTGTAATCAACAGCAATGTTCTCATTGACTCCAATAGGGCCAGGAATTGCACCTATTAAATATATTATTCTCACAAAATTCTAATTGAAGCAATTACATCCTACCATCCTAAATCCCACCTGGATTTTCAGCTGGATATTGTATTCTTCAATTTCTGGCCTCATACCCTTGTCTAGTGTTTCTGTGCACCATTAAACAACTGCTGCATTTCATATCTGAAGCAGGTGCAATTACATATCAGTTTTTTACGTGTGAAAAGTACTTTAGGATATTCTAGGGTGAAAGGTACAATATGACTATGAGATATTGAGACTTTCTCACAGTTAAATTCACTTTACGGCTCTGCACTTTTCTAAAGCAGTATAACTTAGGATTCAGCATATACTCTTTAGCGTAAAAGAATCTCTAGGAAATAATTTTGATTAAAACAGGTACAGTGCAAGAAGACTTTCATTATATGACTGTTTTAAGCAAAATTTTCAAGCTGCTTTTAAAAAGAATTTTGTTGCCATGTTTGCAGTTGCTAATAAATAGCTCCTAATCTATATTTTTATCCAGGCCCATCCCCTCCTTACCTTGCCATTCTTTTAATGTGTACAGCACCTTATACAGCAGTATCCAAGATTAAAGTTCCTCTCATTGACATAGAATGAAGGCAAATTATACCGTTTGCAAGAGAAGAGATAATAAAGGGGGAGTCTATAGAAATACTTTGATGAATTATATAGTGGCAATTTTCTGACATTAGTAATGTAGGGCAGAAGACAGTGTTTCTGATATATAGATGTAAATTCATCATCCAGACTGCATTAAAGAAAACTACATAAGATTCCTTGATTTTTGGATTGCTTACAAGAGCAATCAGTAAAATGTTATAGTCTTCTCCAAGGAAGCTCCCTTAGTGCAAAAGGTGAAGAATTACATGGATGAAATAGCTACCCTTTTGTGCTAACCATCATAAAAACAGAGCCAAAAGACTTACAGCAGCCTGCACCTACATATAAAGGGAAGGGCTTTGTACTGTAAGGTGACTGACTAACCGCAGCTGGAAAGATCAGATGGCAGTTCTGTACTTTCTACATACATGTATATATACGTATACACACATATTTATAGAAAGAAATAGATATATAGATACTATATATGTGTATATACATATGGATTGTTTTACTCGTTTGCAAAATAAGAGAGTATTCAATTCTCTGTTTTTAAAATAACATATGAAAGACCAGTTTGTGGAGAAGGGCAGGAGGACGCGACCCAGATTGCACACAGTAAGTCCTATGAAAGGGATCACAGCCATAGATCAGACAAGTTTTGTTTACAGGTTCCCTTCTACGGAAGTATTCAAAGTGCTTCATTAGTTCAGAAAATATATTTTAAAAGGATAAACTACTCATGTGATAAAATTAACCATTTTCAACCTAAAATTCAGGAAGACCAAGTATACTGCAGCTTCCCTACTTGGCGCCAGGAACCCGGTGGCCTTTTCATTTTTGTTAGTTAAAATCACAGAGAGGAAAATTTTGAAAAGCAGTACTTTGGGGGAACTTGCTTAGATGTGGCACGTTCAAATTTTTATTACTCATTGAATTCTATCAGATTGAGGCAAGGATGGAAAGTGTAGAGAAAGAGGAAAGAATTAGGAATGAAAGGGTATGTCATAAAAGTTAATAAATTAGTTTTATCAATAGCATGAAATGAGCGGTTACAAAAAGCACTGAGGGTTCAGAGCAGCTTGAAACTCCCATCGGACACTAGAGCTTCACCAAAGCTGCTGGCAAAGCCTGTCTTAATCCCTGGCTATCTCTACCAAGTCTGCGCCCCTTTAAGCGCTTCAGTGGCTACAGGGTGACAAGCGGAGTGGGACATTGTTGGTTTATTTTTCTCTTGGACCATGTCTCCACAAGTACATGGCTCTCGTGAGCATATCCATGATTTGGTCTCACCAGCATAGCTTCATCAACTTTTAAGACAAGGACAGGAAATAATTTCTTGTAGACCAGAGATTTCAACTCAGTCTGACCTTCAGGGCCTTCAGTGTCCCCCTTCTCAGCACACCGTGTCCTGGGTACAGTGTAAACATGGAGCTTAGGGTCACATCCTGATCTACATGTCCAACTGGGTGCACATGCACTTTCTACAGTGCAGAGAACAGTCCCAAAGCGCACAGGATTTTATTCTTATTTATTTTTTTTTTATTTCATTTCTTTTTTCCCCCTCCTACATCGGTTTTGGCCGTTACAGAAAATAATGGGTTCATGGGTGGATTCAAGATGTCAGACAGAGAGAACAAGCGCTGCTGTTCACTTTGTAGTAAGGCAGGGAACAGTATTAAAGAAGCAGAAATCAAGGAGTAGGGCTGCAGCAGCAGCAGTAGCTCATCCAAAGCAATAACAACGCACGAAGGCAAGCCATGGCAACTGAAGGAAGGCTGGAATCTAGCATACCCATGGTCTTGTTCTTATTATTACAACACAGCGTGACTAAAAATATCAAACCAAACAAAAGAAATTCCTGCAGGCAAGGGGTAAGAGAGGAGGCCGACCACTGCTGGAAATGGAACTTATTGTTCACCTAAGTAGTACAGCGGGGAACAGAAATCACAGAAGCAAAGGCCAAGATCAACAGCAGGAGCAGCGCTGAAAGTAACAACAATGTTCCTGAACAAGGAGCCACAGACTCCAGAAGAGGCAAGTTAGAAAGGGGCTGCCCACCCTCTCGATCCCTCCAACAAATCACCCAGACTGAATGCAGGCTAGACGGATCGCTCTGCTTTATGGCGGTGGGATGCTGTGCCAGGGACGGACCTGGGAACGGCTCAGGGGTTACGTGTCCTTCAGGAATCAGCTCTCAGGCAACCCAAAGAGCAGATTGCCCTGAAAGGTGGAATCAAAATCCCCACGTGATCCTGCTTAGCCAGGTACCCTGGAGCTGGGGAAGGCCAGAGCTGCCAGGCTCCCAGCTGAATCAGCCTCCAGGGCAGGCTGAAAAGCAGCTGGATGTTCCTGCAGCCAGAGGACCCGTGGGGCCGGGCCGACAGTAGAGGGGTTGGGGACCCTGGGGGAGTTTGCCCTCAGGAGCTGGGGAGCCCAAGGCTTTCGATTCCCTGGACACACTGCTGGCTTTCAGAGCCTGGCACAAGGAGTACTGAGGCACCAGGATTTTGACTCCTTGCTGGGTGGCTGGTTCCAGCAGAGAACTGCTTAGTTTCTGTGGTCAGACCATCTCCATAAAACACTACCTTTTTGCCCAGTCGGGCCTTTTCTGACAGAAATCTTTCCATGGGGTACTGTCTGGCCAGCCCTAGCTCAGGGCAGCTGTGCGCACAGAGAGAAGGCTGGATTCTGGATGTAGAAAAAAAAATATGCAGGAATTATCTGTAGAGCTAACTTGTAACAAAACTATTATTAATGGCCATACTGTTGCTTTGCACTTCTGTGATACCTTCTAGAAAATCCCCAAACCTTTTCACAAGTTAATGAGCCAAACTCCCCTGCTGTACTGCAAGGCAAGAATTTTTACTACCTCTTTTTCTCTCCTAACTCCTCCAGCCTTGATCAGTTTTCTTTGGCCAGTCTATTCACCAGCATCACACATACCTTACAGGAGAGCTGTTCCTTCCCATTTCATACTCCCCTCCATAACTCTGCACAGAGATGTGAAGGAAATCTGGCTTGCAGCTGGCTCACGGGATGTGAATTGAGTGGCCAGTCTAAGACCCAGAAGAGGAAACTGTGACCTGCTGCGGTCAGAGTGAGAGTTTTATAAGGTAGGGAGCTTTGGAGGATTGCAGAGACTGAAGCAGAGGCAGCTGTTTGAGGCAGCTGAGAATTGGGAATAGGTGTAAGGGGACATGACGGCCTGTTGAGTCAGAGTCTCAGCTGGTATAAACCAGCATAGCTCTGTTCACTAAAACTACGGTGCAAAGTTCATTTCAAGAAAGAAAACAATGGCTGGATAATACAGTGCTCAAAAATGCATCTTCCTTTCATTTAAAAAGGGATGAACTGTGCTGCGAGATGGTGACAGGCCTAGAATTTGATCTTTCCAGGATAGAACTGCCGTCTGTTTTCTACATCTGCATAATTGTCTCTTTTAGATTCTCACTTAGTAATGAATAAATATTTGTTTCCCATGCCACAGCTCCTTTTCCATTCCTTCAATTTCTCCTATATCAGGCTGTTTATAAAGGATGCTCCTGGGATGGAGAAACGGGCCCCGAGATCTCAGAGATGATCCCGTCTTTAAGCTTCTACTGCTGCTCCACCTGCTTCGTTCCTTCCTTTTTAGCACTGCACGATGCATTGAATACATAATTTTCTCTCCATCTGTCTGTCAAACACGCACACATACACACATTTTTTTCTATGCCTGTATATCCCAATCTATAGAAATTCCCCCAACTTGTGCATACATCAGCCACATAGTAAAACAAAGGCTTTTATGTATTCAAACAGATGATAGATGGATTAGAAAGACGTAGTTAATGTGACTCGTACTTTCAATGGAGCTTTAACTGACTGAAAACACATAGTTCACGTTAAGTCTTTGTTGAAATTCCTATCAGTAATAAGCATATTGAATAATGAGAATAAACATAAAATGTCACAAGCTTTTTTTTTTTTTGTGGTGGTTGCAATTTCAATATATTTGTTATAATCAGCGAAAGCAGTATGCCACACCGGAATAGCTGAGCCTCTGATTCATTTCTGAGGATTGGTGATAGTGCAAGCTACAGTCTGGAAGAACGTTCCTTGCCACCAGGCTGGTATTAATTTCCTGTTCAAAAGGGGCTATATTGTCAATGTGACACTTTAATCAGCTACCAAAGTGACTCTGGGAATGCAGACTTCACAATCAATGTCAATGTATTTCATGTAGTTTCAATACCGCTTAGTCATTTTGCTTCAGAAGTGCGCAAGGAGGGTCAATACATTTCATTAGTTTGTTTCATCTAAAGGACAGTACAACATCAGAACTTTGATTATATTATAAGAATTGCCTTAATGTGACACCAGATTCCCTGATTGTGCAATACCAGACACTGGAGTGCTAGAGGGCAGTCAAATTATCCTTCACCCACACATACCCAAGAAGCACCAGTGAAGCATGGTACAAATGGAAAAAAAGAGAAGATAAGAGGATGCTGATAATTTGCATAACACACAGTAGATTATAGCTCCTCTAAATATATAATGAAACTTGAAAAAATATCCTTAATTTTCAAGGATACGAGTTGCCATAAATCAACTATTTGTTACTGAGAATTCCACTCTATAAAAATGCTTGGCATATCTAAGCACCGCATCATTTTCATGCAATTATTTTATCATTCAAAGAAACGTACACTAAGCGCAAATGTCCATCTGCATATAAAGAATTCCTTTAAAGACAAAACCTAAAAAAAATACAAATTTGAACTTTCATGGAAACATCAAAGTGAACTTATTCCAAGGTAAACACATGCAAGTATGCAGATTCTTAGTATTTCTACAACTATTTTACTAGGAGCCTGATTAATAGGATAGGAGACAGGTGCCTCTTATTATTTAAGTAACTTAAAGAGAAATGTAAGAAATGACAGAAAAACATGAGTAGGAGTTTGGCTGAGTGAAATTATAGGAAAATCAGTGAAGAAAAAGAAAAGTTCAATATTCAGCGTTTGTATGTACCACAGAGAAGGACATGGAAGTGGGCTTTACTTCAAAACCAAAAGAGATAAGCCATACTGAAGGCACATTATTGATCTAATTTCTTGGTAGATGTAAGCATTTCAGGTTTATAAGGTTTTTCTACTACATCAGATGAGAATGAAGCAGTTTGTATGTTTAGGTGGTGGGTTTTTTTTTTTCAGATTCCATATGACAGATGTCATTTCACAATATGCTCAGCACTGACAATTTCAAATATTTGGAATTAAAAGGCATATACCAGTTTATCCCAGCCAAAGATCCAGCCCCAAAATTTCACCCTCCTCAATGTTTCTCATAGCAAGAATTGTTTCCAAATAAATGAACACCAACAAGGTACCACAGCGAGTGCAGCCACTAATATCTCAGAGGAAATTTGCTGAAGTTTCTACATTTCTGCCCACTACTTAGACTTCTGGAAGTCCTTCTGAACTTTGTATATACAAAAAAAAAAATTATATTCAAAATAAGAATGCTATGCTTCGAAATCCAGCTTACATAGATCAGTCAGAGTTTTTCAGTTCACTCTCTAAAATCAGGTAGAAGGATGCTTCCTCTTCAGCCACAAGGTCTCTCTTAAGACAGCAGTTTTCTTAATAGTTTTCTCACAGTACCAGAAGCCACCGTGGAGAAAAACAGATATGTGGTAATGAAAAAAACCCCAACCGACACAAAAGCTCAAGGAAGCACCTCTCATACATCATCTCCCCCCATCATAACCAAACTGGAAATCAAAGAACAAGAATTATACAATGTATATCGCTTACAGAGATAATAAACATCGTTATACAAATCTGATCACAACTTCACAAAATCTGCTGCTTATTCTAGTTATTGAAAGAAAGAAAAGACGACTAAATTACTTTGAATTTTTTTCTCTCCCATTTGAAATAACTTCAGCTGAGAACAGGCAGGAGAGGAATTGCAAAACATGGTGATGACTCCAAAACAAGGATGGGTTAACCTCAAAAGATTCAGATGTCTCAGTTCAGAGAAAGTATCAGGGAGGGTATTTCAAAATAACTCAGTGTTGATCTAAACTTACTTCAACTGAAGTCAACAGTCAAACTCCCTGTGGAAGAAGAGTCCAGTGACTTTGAAAATGATACTCACAAAGTCGCACAGGAAAATACTTGTAGTGTCTTTGATCATGTAATTGAGATAGGAGTTTAACAAGATCAAGATTCTCAAGGCTTCTTCTTGGACTTAAATATTGACTCTTACATTTAATTACTGACTAAATAACCCCTATACTGCCTAATTTATTAACTGTAAAGTTCACATTGCCAATAGATGTTGCACATAGACTTTTCATGTTTCATCTCCACAGTAGTACTAATCACACCAACTCTGTGTGGACTTCTTCAAATAACCAGATGGGCCAGCCCAGTTGGTAACTCTTGAATGTTTAAATATTGTAAATTGAGAGTTGAAAATGTTACAGCTTAAGACACAGTCATGTTTTCATATTCATAAAAGAAATTAATTGGTAGATTTGGGAAAATTCATGCTCCCCAGTTTGCATCACTTAAGAACCCAGAGTTCCCCCATCTGACATAATTTGGCACAGTTAAAATGACCAGTCCTCAGGGGGACCCATAAACTGCTTTGGAAATGTTGCTGGTGAGGAATGAAACGTAACGTCACTGTGAATAAGCCTAAGAAACATGTGGCTGAACTTGCATTACAGCTTGATCTCATCAGCTCACTTCAAACCTGAGGGTTCATTAAAAGCCATCCTCAAGGAAATTTTTCTTAAGCCTACAGCTAAAACCCACTGGTAATTCAGATACTGTTTTAAGTTATGCTCCTTGCCACTCAAGACAACAGTTTTCCATTCAGTTTTGTTACAAAACTTTCATGCGTCCGCGCTTGTTCCATGTACCTGCCAATGCGAGGCAAAAAATGGCTTAGCGTCTCACTGTGTGGTCTTGCTATCAGCAATCCTATTCTACTGACAAGCTCTGGACAGACTTTTAGATTATCTTCTCATAAAATAGTTTTACAGAGACAAGAGTCAGACCTCGTTTTTTAAGAAGTGGTGTTGCACAGAAAGGGCGGTTTTGACATAGAGAAGGACAGACAGTTTTATTTTATGTTTTATTATAGTACTAAAAAGGATTTCTGCAGTGTGCAATATCTGTGCAACACTTTCCATTATTTTAATAAACCCTAGTGCCATAGATGTTAATTTTAGCTGGATAAGAATTTGGTCCACGTGTAGAAATTTATATTTACAATGTAGGATTTTATATGGGGTTTTTTGGTAGGAAATTTAGGAGATTTTTGTAGAAAAATAATAATGTAGTCTTGCATTTATGAAGGATCTTTTCTTCCATTCAGTTTTACTGTTGGGATATCCTTGGACTACTATCTTAGTAATTTCAGTGAATAAAAATACAGGAAGATATAGAGGTCTACACTAAAATAAGCATCTTCTGTTATCAGTAAAATTATAGAATTTGGGAGGAATTAGTCCTTAAAGGATTTGGCTTAATAGAAACAATGAAGACTTCATATTTAACTGCATATTCCCTTTGACACATAGAAATTATGGCAAAATTCCACTGGAAATAACAGCCAAATAAGGAATGTTGAACATACACACACACACTTAATATGTCAAAATAGAAATTGAGATACTTAACATGCAAAATTAACAGTGTAGGAAATTTTTTTTTTCCTTGAAAGCAGGTGTAAAAGATTAAGGAAGTGAAGCTAGTACTTAAAAAGAACCCCAAAACCAACACTGGAAGAGGGGTATAGGAGTGGAAAGAAATACTCCTAGCAGAATTCATCAAATATTTTTAATTACAAAAAAGAAAAAACACATCAAGCCAAGCAATCGTTACATGGGCTGAATTAGCTTTAGAAATACAACTGGGTTTAACAGTATGATTTATAAGGAACATCAATAATTACAGAAAGAAAAGGAGAGAGCTGCTTTTACAAGTTGGCCCTTTGCACAGGTCTGATTTTCTGAATGGTGAAATACATCCCACCCCACGCAACCATCTGCTCAGGGCAAAGAGCTGAGGCAAGACCTTTTCCTAAGCTGCCCTTGCAATAGGGCTCAGGTGTTACCCTGAACCTCCAGGAAGCTTTTAAAGGTGAGAGAAGTTCTCCCTTTTTGAAGGACCCATGAGTCATAGCCGCAGTGCTCCAACAGCTGTATCTAGCTATTAGTAATTGCAATCAAGCAAAGGGCTTCAATTGGCTTTCAATAGGAAAGACCCTCTTGAAAACAGCATTGCCTAGGAACAGATGCCTGAATTTAATCATCAAAAAAGCCTTAAAACTGGTGGGATAAAACAAGAGTTAGGACACATGGGAAAGATGTGTTCTCTCCAGGAAAACAGAAAACTGTGCATCAGGGATGTGAGGGGAAAACTACTCCTAGGATCAAAAGCTGAGTCCTGCAGTATTAAAACTGAAGCCTGCCTTGAAGGAAACGTATGTCTCCATGCTTATAGGGACCAAATGTATTTTAATGCACTAGATCTTGAAGGCAAAAGTCATTTAAAAAGATAGGACTTTTAAACAATACTTTAAAAAGTTCCAAAATATCAAGCAGCTGTTGATCACAAAAAAACTTTGCTAAATTCAGCTATTCCAAAAAGTATCATTAGTACAGAGTAGAGACATTCTGCCCATCTGAAAATCTTTGACTATATATATATTCCAGCCTGTGAGAAATCATAGTAAAGGTAAGTTGCACGTTTAAAATGTTTTGAAATGATGTATTACATTGTTGTCTTCCCAAAATAATAACTACCTAACATTGACCGGGCACATATTTTAAAGTGGGATGTTTTCAACTGTCTTAAATAACTTACAAATAGTTGAAGTAGATTTGCTTCATTAAAAAAAAAAAAAAAAAAAAAAAGCATGAAGTCAAGACCTTTCTTGCCAAGATCTAACCTAGAGAATATTTTGACAGCTAAATCATAAACTATGAGAACCAGGGGAGTTGTTATGGACCATCAACTATAGTGAAGCCAGGGAGTGTTATTCAATTAATCATTTTACTCATTAGAGGTAAGTAAAAGCCAAAATAAAGTTAATCAAAGTCTTTTATACCCTGTGTTTAGAGCAGCTCCCTGTGTCTTGATGGATTCTTCCTGTAACAGGAACAATGTTTCAAAGACAGATCAATAAACAGAAATTCCTGAAGTCCTGAAAATTAACACCTTCCTCGAGTTAGAAGTCAATCAGGAAATAACACCCAAAAGAAACGAAGAAGCCAACACAAGTTCAGTGGGACTTTAACATGTGTGTCCCAAATTGCTAGATTTAAGTTGTTATATTTTTCTAAGCATCTAATTTTCCCTTTTTGAAGTATTCACAGAAGGTCAGGACCAGTTCAAACATCAAAGCTTTATGAATTAAACGGTTTCATGGAAAACAGAGAAACTTGCCTCAAGTAAGACTCTACAGTGACGGAACACGGCTCACCTTCTGTCCAGGACAAACTGTGCGTTTGGAAATCAGTCCTAGTTTGCATTGGCACGTTGGAGCAGAGCTAAAAGCATGGCTTACCTTAGACACACACGTGCACACACATACACACGCTCCCCACCCCAAGTGGTTTTTGTCCCTGAAAAAAAACCCTCCCTGCCATTTCATAGCTTGACTAATTCTATGTTTTCAACTATTGACTGAATTTTTATGGATTTCTGTTGACATGTGCTATAATGTTTCAAAACATGGTAGGAAAGACAATACATGAAATATGAATGTTAATTGCTAGAAAATAATCCAAAACTCAGGGTCTTTGGAAATTTATCAATAAAAGAAGCTCAATGGAAATAGCTCTCCTTTAGAAGAAACAGGACTTTTTTTTTTAATCCGTTTCTAAGACAATGCAGGTTTGACAACTATCGTTAAAATGTCTCTTCAATATTTGTTACTGTAATTTCATTTCTGCTGGGCAGCCCTGAACATAGTATATACTTTTAGAACAAAATTAGTAAGAAATTAATTCTGAACATAAGGGCATTTATGATTAATAACATGTTCTTGTGATGAATAATAGAAGACTCCCATGAGAACTGCAGTTTTGATTCCTTTGGGAATTTTAAGAGAGAGCACTTATCAGAACATAGCCAAGTCCCCTTGGCTTAAAAACTGAGCCAGAAATCTAGCAAAATCAGATTCACTTCTTTAACCAAATCTAGCAATCTTGTGATAATGATGAAACAAAAATCCTTGTGTCTTCCTTCAGTATCTGCAAAATCTTCAGAAAGTACAGTAATGGGCAGAATAACAGAACCTTGCTAGAACAAAGAGGTTAAAAATGGTAACTGTAAACGTGTGGCTTACCTGCTCCCCTAGACACTTCTTAAATTTGTTTGCCAGAATGATTGCCTTCCATTTGCTGTTGCATCAAACAATATAAGAAGCATTATTCAGCAAATCAAAGGTGTGTCTAACCACTGAAGATAAACTCCCGTCCACAAGCCAGTTGATGCCCTTGTCATGCTGAGCTGATACTGAGAAACATTTCCCAGAAGTACTCAGCCAGACTCTCAAAGCAAAATGCCTCGGCGTGGCTCGGCACTGCATGACTTGTGCTGGTGGGACTCCACTAATTTCACTGGAATTGCATCAGCAGTAAAATCAAAGAAAACAGTGATAAATCAGATTTTTTCTTTACCTTTGCCATCTCTGCTGCTGTGCTTTAGTAGCATAAATGGTAAAAAAAAGGTGCAAATTTAATACTATCAAACATATGTGGAAGATATGTTTCATTTTCCACAAACAACATTTGTTTCAAGAACTGGGCTCCAGGAGTTACATTCTTCATACAAAGGAAAAAGGAACAGAAAAGGAATTGTGTGACTTATTTGACCATTTCTAACATCACAAAAGTGCTTTCTCAGTTTTATGTTACAGGTTAGAAAGTAAAGGAGATTTGAGAAAATAATAATTTCATAAATATGTCCACTCAAAAAATGTTTGGTAGATGCTCCAGTGGAAGGAAGATACGCTATACCGATCAGACACGTCTGGTGGTTCAAGCGGTGTGCTCAGCTCCGTCCATGACACCATCTTTTAAGTGGGTCTATTGCTATTCCAAAACAAGCTGTACTCTAAGAAGCAGCAGGCAGAAAGCAAAGAGATAAAAGTAACTAAAGTCCTCCATGTATTAATTCACCAATGCATTTTTAAAACAAATAACTTTCTTAGAATGCAAGTTGCTACTCCCCTGGCACTTGGGCTACACGTTAAAATATCCTGCAGAATATACTTGTTTAAAAATTGTGCTTAAAACCTAAGTAAAACTACGTTCAAAGTGTATGTCTCAGGCCAGTTGTCATTTGTTGGGAGTAATGAGTTTCACGAATTTCATGGCTATCTGACATTCACTCCCCTCTTCCTCTGAATTCTGAATAGCAATGGCTAAAATATTATTTTAAACCACAAGTGTTGACCTTTCAGAGGTGGGTCCCCATATGGAAGGTGAAGGGCAGGTGCCCTGCTGAGATAATGTCACTCCTCGGCTTGCTGAAAACCATTGTGAAGTGCACTCAGAGTATGACGTTATCTCAGCATGATCCACGCACCCTGGAGTGCCCTACTGCTTAAATGACAATGCTGAAAGGTGGTAGAAGGATGGCAACAAAAGAAAAGTTTTACATAGGGATGGTGGCTAGATGTAGTACAGCTGGTTAAAATAATTAATAAATACAGAATTGACAGAGTGACCAAAATTCCAATCCCACCCCAAGGGCAGCTTTCAGAAAATGCCACAGGTACAATATTTCATCCAATATCTGGTCTAATATTCAATGCTTGAATCAGCTGCTTGAATCATATGCCAGTCAGAGCCGCTCATATGAGAGTGAAATCTGCAAAACTTAATAAAAGTCAAGTGGATGTCAATGGGACTATCGTGAGCTATTATGAGAAATATATTCAAGCTATGATACAATGCCAATGGACAATTCATGACTAAATTATTTGCTGTGATTTATTTGCTGCCGTATCTCAGTTTGTGGCCGGCATGAAGAGCTGAAAGCTGGGAGATTTTCCAGGTTCGAAACTAGTTCTGGAACAAACACAGGCTGCCTGTAAGCTTGCATTAGACCTGGAGGGAACACCAAGACAATTTCTTGATCAAACTAAACCCAAACTTCTTACCTGGTTTCCTTAAGGCCTCCATCCAAAATATTTCCTAATGGTATTAAAACACAAAAATCACACCACCAACAAAACCATGTACCAGGCCACAGCTGCGTAAGAGGGATAGTTGGGAGGAGGGGAAAGGCACCCCGCAAAGCTCAGGATGGAGTGCTGCTACAAAAAAAGTGCAGCTGTTGGTCTGCAGACAATACAGATGCTTGTAGTGACCCAACAAAGTCAGTCACTGGTCACTGGGAGCTGAATTTGCACTCTTAGGCTTGCAGGGGCAGAATGGAAGAAACAGCAACATTTATACGGAGAAGCCTGATTTTCTATATTCAACCTGCCCTTCCTTTCTCAAATATGGTACCCCCTCTGCAAGGAGGTGTTTGGCCTGGCATTGAGATCAGATAGCTCAAACTGAAAACCTGAACCTTTGGCAGCAAGCATACGCACAGGCAGCAAAATACAACACGCCCTCCTCGGAGACAGGCAAAATCCGTATGGCTGAAGGTGCTAGCACTTTTCTAAACCGTTTTAGTCCATCTCTAATGGAAATCTAATGGAAATCATAAATTACTGAAAAAGGTCCACAGGTGCTGAAATTTACTACTGTGTTGACTGCTGGCAAGGTCTGAAAGTGAGGAACAATGCAAGATGTGCTATGAAAATGAAATATTTATGACATTCATATTCTCCCTCAAGCTTAAAAAAAACCCAGCAAACCTTTTGCTTAGTGACCAAATAATAAAGCCAAAAAATGAAAAACAAAACAAATGGGGAAAAAAGAAAAAAACCTTGACCCAAGTGGGTGTTTTTAGAACTATCTTTGCAAAGGGGATACTTCTTATAATAGGTCATAGGTTTTATTTATTTATTTAGAGTATTGTAACATTATCTGAGTGTAAGAATAAATTGGTCTGAAGGAAGAGAAGAATGGAATGGCTCATCATGTTAAACTCTGAATAATCAATAACATTTCTCAATATGCTATTCAGTACAGTACACTGCTAGATATTATATGCACAGAGAGGAAGTTGAGATAATTTTTTCCTACAAGTAAATGCTTGCCATAGTTATTGTAGTTTGCATGAGACGGGAATGACTTGGAGCAAGGACAATAAAAAAGCAGGGGGGAAATTACACTACAGATTTGATCTGGCTTCCACAATCGGTTTGGCAATTGGTTTCACTGGGAACAGCTTCAAGCCTTGCAAGAATTAATGAAAAATAAAGGTTGGCTTTGAGCAGAGTCGGCACAAAAGATAATGTGAATGGCATGGAAGGTTTCGATTTTATGCATTAGACATGGGCAGGGGGTGAAGAACAATCACTTTTAGATTTTCCAAACACAAACTTCGATATTAACTTGGTGGCAGTCCTGTTTTAAACAGTTCACACCTAGTCGCACCTTGAAAGCTTAGCAATCACACTGATGTCTACCATATGTGCAGAACGACAATTTAAAAAATGGGGTGACACAACAGCTAGGATCTTTCTCGTAAGGTGCAGATATATTTCTATAACATACTTTGTTTTTTAACACTAATTCTTTAAAGGTAAGTCTATGATTGAGAGTCAAGGACAGGTTGGTTTTTATGAAGCACAAAGACAGAAAGTGTAGCCGGTACAGAGATACAAGTAAACAACCCCACCATCAAACCCACATGCAGAGAGCCCGCGGGAGACTGCGTGTCCTTCAGCACGAGCTGACCGTCCCTCCAAGCCCGAGAACATTTTGGATTATGGCTCTTGTCTTTCTCTCCCTGGAACGTACGGTGCATAACGCATCAAGCCTGATTTCTAAATGACTCCACAAGAGGTCACCACAAGACGAACAAATTGTTATCATGGATTTTGTAATGTCATTACTTAAATTTCACAGACATTGATATGTATCTGCTGAATTGGACAGGAAGGAATTCAAGTGAAAAAGCAGCGTCATCCTTGTGGTATCCTGCACTCCAACAAGGTCAGAAAGGCAATGTTGTTAGAGCCTAATTGTGCAACAAACTACATTACTGAGTGATGTTACCTGTGTGTCACGGGATCAACCTCGTATCGCTTGTGGAGTTTGAGCTTTGAGGACACACCTGCACCATGCTATGGTGTGTGCCAGGCAGATGCCCCAGTTAGAATGGTTTGAGCTACCTCTGAAACTGTAAATAGTATAGCCATGTATACAGGCATATAGGCACACCACCTACACTAATTCGCTGTTAAGAGGCAGAACTAATGAACATGTTGTTGTTGCAGCCAGGCTGAGCTGGCGTCTCTGACCATGCTGTGAGGACATGCAGCTCTCTTGAGGCTAAGTGGGCTGTGCAACACACGGTGCTGAGCTCTGTGCGTGCGGCCCTGGCAAGGACCTAGCTGAGCCTCAGAGAAGTATCGTGGCAGTTGGGCATGTCCACAAGCTGTCTCCTCCAGCCCACTAATGAAACCTATCAAATTAAAGTGAAGAGCAGGCGCTTGGTAAGAGTTCATATTTTAGACAGCTTAATGAGAAACTGTTGGAGGTCAGAGTGACATTAATCCCTGACAACACAGGGATAGACTTAGAAGTGGCTGGAAACTTCCTCCAGCCCCCACTCAGCAAAACATTTAAGCATGTGCTCACCTAGAAGCATTACAGCTGGCTTATTCATATACTTAACACAGAGCAGGAGAGAATCATGTGCCTTAAAAAAAGGCACTGTCCGGGATCTAAAGAGACAGATAAACCAATATGTTCATTTTTGATTTGCCTGTGACATTCTAAAGGTTCAGGAGCTGTGAAATTCTGAGTCTGGAAACAGTTTCCAAGTGCTGTTTTGTGTGCTGATTTGATTTGTACAAGGATCAGCCTGAGACAGGTCACGGAGAGCAAATCACTTTAGTAAGCTAAACAGTAGTAATAATTTTAAGTGCTATTTTCCCCTAGAGATTAATTTTATTTTCTAATATAACCAGAGGCCAGTCAAAGAAAGAGGAGAAGAGAATGACATTTGCCTGGACCCTAAAAGAAAGCTTAATGACAGAGATGGGGTTCAAAGATAATGGTAAATAGGGAGAGGCAACTGTAATAACACAGAAAGACTTTACATTTATGGAGGATGAAATTCACCCTTATGTACAGGGCTAGTACAAGGATCATAAAGTTTAAATGTTTACCCAGCGCAGAGGTGAATTTCACCCATGGTTACCTGCCTATCCTCCAAGTGTGCACACACATAAGTAAGCAAAATAAACAGACCCAAACCCCATGATAAGTCTCTCAGAGTAGCAGGCTAGCACAGTGGTATTTCTATTTTATGCACAAAGAAACAGTGTCAAAGAGGTACTAGATAACAAAGATTGCTTTAAGAGTTTCAATAGAAAGGTGTGTGTATAAAGAGAGAAGAGGAAAGGTGGTTTTTAATCAAATAAACCAAGAAAATCGGCAGGAACGTCCTTGCTTCTGCACGACGCAATTAGCTGGATGAACTATGAAGCTCCGCACAGTCCTTCCCTGGTCACTGAAAAGCAGCCTATTCCCAAGAGCCACAATAAAACCTGACTTCTCCGGACAAAAAGCACCGTGATTGATCCCTGGGTGTAAGAGCTCAGTTCTGCCCCTTCTTCCTGTGCTTCACCAGTCCTGAAGAATGCATTTTTCTATCATAGCTCCTCATAATGTCTTACCCATGCCCATTTACTAATTCCTGTATAAACACAGACACTTCCTCAAAACATTCATTAAATCCATTGTTTGCCAGCACTGTCATAAACTCTGCTCAAGGGCTGAGTAATAATTGGTGGAAAAATCCTACAGCCATTGTAGATCGTGTGGTCCTACAGGCACGGTTATAACTGAATGAAGAATTTTTCATATGAAGAATTTCTGTATTTCCTTTAGTTAGGAGTCCTATAATTTGTACAGGATTCAAATCAGCTTTCAATAGACTTACTGAAAAACTCTTAGTAACTTCTGTGGGGTGTGGGTTGTGTCCTACAGGCTTTTATAAAAAGCAGTGATGTTAAGTTAAAGAAAACCGTCTGCAAATCGATGGTCATTTTGGTAAAACGTTGAATGAGAAAAGGAAAGATTACGATTATTTTTTTAAAAGGTAATTTTGTATTTCTACATGTCTTTCACTTTTACTTAGATATTGAAGCTGAAAAAGGCAGAATAGAAAATGTAAAATTTTGTGAATTAAATTCAAGACTTTTTTACTTCTAGGAAAAATAAGCCAAAACAGCAACATTTATCGCAAACTAAGATGTCCAGTTTAGAATAAAGTAGCTTTGACTTTTATTTTTAAACTTAAAAAAAAAAAAGAGCATCATCTGAAACTTAAAATATAAAATCAGCCTAACTAATGAACCAAAAGCTCATTTGGACACTCAGCTCCTGAGGTACGTCATCTGAAACTCCCTCTGGATTGCCCATAGGACCGCATAACCATGGAGGATTAAAACGTTAATCAAACACTAACTACAGTTTTAATCTTACAGGCACTTACACACATAAAAAACTTCCTATATGCAAGTAGTCCTTTTGAGTTCAAAGCATTTACTTACCTATATAAAGTTATTTACATGCACAAGTGTTTGTAGGTTCAAGGCCTATAACCTGAAAAGCAACAATAATGTTTTCAATAGTCCCTCTTGAGCTACTTCTTGGAAGCAGTTTGCTCTAGGAAGGAAAAGAGTTTCTGAGTATCTATCATTTTAACTAGTGTTCTTCACCAGGCCTCTCTCTGATTCTTCACAACTCACAAGATTTAAAAATACAGTATTTTCTACCACAACTGTTTTACTGGAGATGCAAAGCATATGGTAAATTTTGAGTAAACTGTGCACCCTTCCCTAGAGAAAAAACATTTAAAAATAAACCTGCTATAGAATCTAAAAAAAGGCATCACATTTACAACACGCAACTAAGCCACTGCTGTACAACATGAAAAATTAAGAGAGCTAGAACGAGTACAACTTCCCTAAGCAAACGAGGGGAACAACAGGGAATAGGTGCAAAAGAAATCCGAAAATTAAACTGACACTGTTAGCAACAAAATTTTCCTCCATTAAAGTCTCTTACTGTCATCTTTCAGGAGATTTTGCCTTCTGCATTGGATCTCACTTCATGTTTATCCTCCAGCCTGTCTTTCCTGCATTTGAAATGGACAGTCTGTCTCACTTAGGAGTTGATTCAGCAACTGGATCTACAAGGATGCACATCTGCATTGTTGTGAAGCCCAGTTCATTTCCAATATAAAACGCTCTATACATAGCAATTTTTTCCACCATTACTAAATATAATGAGTCCTGGAGTGGAACTTGGCAGCTTTTTAGCATTGTACAGCAATTACTGGGAAGAAGTGAAGAACACCATCATTTCCAAATGAAAGAACAGGGAATTAGATGAGCATAATGCAATTCTCCATTGGAATAAGGATGGGACACTGGAATTATATAGGATCTTTTTTACATACACAAATGGAGATTTCGGAGATGCTCGATACAGCATAAATAGTCTTTTGTCAACTAAAAATCAGCCAGTCCCTGAGCTGAAGTCAAAGGAGTTTACACTACTTGAAGAAAAGACTCTATTTCTTGTCATAAATATCCCGTTCGGATTTGGAGAGCAGGTTTTAGAGAGGGAAATGAAAAAGAGCTGTTCCTACCAAATAAATAAAGCAAAACATACGGCACCAGCTATTTAGATTGCCCCAAAACCAACTCCTTTCTCCTTTTCTCCTGAGCTTGAGCCTACATGAGAAAAGAGTGACCCCTCATTAATACCCTCCTTACAGACTGCTTATTGTTTTTACTTGTTTTATTTCCTTGCACTTGGAAATAGAAGCAATAAATTTCCAGGGAAATGAAACTCACTTATCAGATTTTCCAAGCATCAAGTTTCATATTAGGAAAGTAAAAAAAAAAATAAAAAATCATTCTAACTGGACTCAATATAGCTGTAAACCAATATATGGAAGCTCTATCAGAGATTAAACCTTCCTGGTAGGCTTGCTGTTATAAGCCTCAAGTTTCAGTCACAAATTTTCTTGTAAGGGACAACAAATTTACAGAGCAAGTATTTAAAGATTCACAATCTAGGCCCCTCAAATCAAATCAATGTAGCTGACATTTAACAAGATCAAATATTGTCCACATTTGAAAGAAAACGTGGATGGGCAGTGATCATCCTTCACAAACCTTCTTTCCCAGCTTAATTGCCTGGGTATTCAGATTCTATTTTCCTTCCAATAAGCAATTTTTTTTTTTTTTCATCTAACACTCTGATGGGAAAAAGGAATAAGAAATTTCTCAATTAAAAAAGTTTTGTTTACTCCTCCAAAATGCCTCTAATTTTTTTCTCTTGTTTACTAGTAGACAGATATTTTCCCTAATGCTATTTTGCTAATCACCGCCAATTCTCTTTCTCAGTATCCTTTCAACTGACCTCGCTGAGATTTGAGCTCGCACAGAGACTAGGACAGCATCAGGCTGACTGAGAGAAAATCTTGGACCAGGTTCTACCATCAGTTATAGCATCATAAATCAAGATTAATGCCACAAAACTTACTGCAATGAGTCTCGAATTAAATCTTTTCAAGCAGGAACTTGGTTCACACAGTGAAATCCTCCCACAGGGGTAAATATAGATATTGGGGTGGGGGGTGCAGAGCAAGGCTATTTCAAACCACCGGCCAAAGTGAAAGGAATTCAGAAGCTTTTTAGAAACCTTTTAAAAGGCCGCGTCTGGTATGAAAATTTCTGATTGCATGTGTTTATGTACAATTCTATGTAGCTATACACGATGAAAGAGCTGTTAAATATCTGAGCCCGCGCAGGCAAGAGCGGCTCAGCACGGGGCAGCAGGCAGAGGCCCAGCTCCCCGGGGACAGCCGGGTCACCTCTCCCAGCAGTTCTGCCTCCAGGACTCTATTCCCTGACACCCGGGACTGACCGGGCTCCCGCTTCTGAGCAGCCATTCCAGACTGTCAGACAAGCCTTAAATACCACATCAAAGTTACTGTTAGATTTCAGTGAGGAGACACTTCAATGTGTCCCAATCATGCCTTAATCTTTAAGTGGGTTGTGTTTTTTGTTTTTCCTCTCTTAAGGATCGTGCTTTTTTTTTTTCCTCTCCCCAAGAGCTCGAAATGAGCCAAAGCAAGCATCGCTAAGCCATCAAAACAAGCCGGAGCAAAATAAGCCCTTTTTTTTTTTTCTCACGGCTACCACGAGGAGGCACTGCAGCCTGCTTTATGGAAGGAATTTTTTTTTAATTATTTAAAAAAAAAAAAAAAAAGGGCAGGAAAGAAAAGAGGAGAGGAGAGGGAGGGAAAAAAAAAAAAAAAAAAGAACCAACCACCCTGGTGAAGTGTCTATTCGACACCAGCACGGCTCTGGTGTCATTCCCTATTTAATGGCTGTCAGTGAGGGGGAAAGACAACGTGGTGGGTAATTAAAACCAAATTGCAGGCAGGAGATGACTGCAGAAGAATGATATTGTCATTAATACTGATTTAACATGCACCTGGGTAAGGTGAGAGAGTGCAGCTAGGGAAATCGCAAAGGCACCGGGGTTGCCTAATTTAAAGATGTAGGGTTTCTAGCCGAAGCATGTTTAAAACCCGAATAAAACCATCATATCATGACAGCGGATATAAAACTGAAACAAATGCGCTACACATGTCTGTTAAAAAGAAAAAAACCCTCCAACCCTGCGTTCACTGCAAAGCAAGCGCTGTGTCCTCTCTGAAGTTCAAAAGTATTTTTTTTTTAAGGTTTTTTGTTGGGTTCTCTCATATCTAGTTTTCTAATGTGTCCGTTGCTTCCTCTGCTTTTACAAAGCTGACTGACGAGAAGGGACCTTTGTTAGATGGAGTGGGAAAAAAGCACTGAAAAATCCAGTCTGTCTCACAGAAAAAAATTCTGCTCCATTAATATTTCAGTGAGCAAAGATCCCCCACCTAGTATTTAGGGCAGGACTGTAGTGCAATTCATTTATGAAGAAAGGAAACTGTGGACTAGCTACTGAGACAGGAGATAAAACAAGGAAAGTTTGTTAATGATAACATGTTGCAGACTACAGTTTTGTAACATTCAAGCCCTGACCGGATTCATTCCTAAGGCTCAATCCAGATTCAGTAGCTGGGAAAAGCTTGGTGTCTGATCAGTATACAGTTAAATGCAATATAAATCAGCAGCTCTTAATTATAAATCAAACTACTGGACTTTCCCTTAATGAAACAATGTAAGTTCAATGCTCTGACACTATTTTTATGATACGTAAAGGTGAAATAGTAAATTTTGGAAAACCTATACTCCTTTTTCTTTCTTTCTTTCTTTTTTCCTTTGACAATTTGCTCTCTGGATGTCACATCAAGTTCAAATAATTGGAAGGGGGGGTGCAGCCTTCTCAGGCAACATATTGCTATACAGGAAAATGTTCAACCTACAGCTGAAATTGGGGTAGTAACCGATAAATCTCCTTTTGGTTTAATCGTAAATTAAATGCATGCATTACGGAAATGACCATATTTCTGCCTTAGTCTTAAAAAACGAGTCATTAAAGAAGTCATGAAGATATACACACATCCCACAGAGAAAGCATATTCAAAGGCTAGACTTCAAAAGAAAAAGTAAAGGCAAAATAAAAATAAAAGCAAGGATAAAAGAGCTCAGGTAGAGAAAATAAAGGTGAAGGGTCCTGACCCAAAACCTGTTGAAATCCACAGTGAAGTTCCTTGGAAATTCAGTAGACTTGATCAGACCCATCACAACCATTATTATGACAGGATTTCAATTTCTCTCTGTTTTATTTTCCCTTTTTGTATCATTTGCAAGAATCTGAAAGGTACAATTAGACTTTTAATTAAATTGCAAAAATGTTTGTCATCTTTTTCATTTGTACAATTCCTCCTAAGCACATTAAGCTGTAAATAAAACACTCCACTTCCTCTCCCCACACTCAATACAGCAAATAAGGACCAGCAAGCTGTCCCTACTCCTCGTGGGCTTCTGGTTTGGGGGACAGAAGCAAGCTTGCACCGTTCACTGGCGGGAGAGAGTTCCGAAAACGCTCATTTTCTGAGGGTGCTGCAAAAGGAGCTCAGCTCTGGGTCAGAACGTACTCAGACACCTTGAAAGGTAGGTGTCAAGTATGTTGAATTCACAAAACCACATAAAAGCAGGGTGAGGAATGACAGATGTAAGCTAAAGGAACAAGACGCCTGCCCGTGGCCCGGGCTCGGTTTCTGGCTGCGCCACGCAGTCCCACCCACAACACTGAACAAGCCACGGTGTCACCGGGCCCCCGACTCTCTTTTACAAAGCGCTGATGGTAATTCACTGTCTTACTGGGGGGCAGTAAAGATAAAGCCATTGCTATCTGGAAAGCACTCAGATTTTGTGGCAAGAGAGGCCGCGGAAGAACCTAGGCAGGCAGGTGCTGTTTCTCTCTCTGGCTGGATGCAGTACAGACAAGCTGCTGCGCTTCGCTCGAAAAGACTGGCAGGAAAAATCCGAGATCCGCTGAAGTCAGTGCAAGTTTCAGTGACCTGTGCTGAATAGACTTGGAAACCAGTTTCAGTATCAACAGTTTCTAAATTAAAACCTGCTTTAGGTGATCATCGGATCACGGACGTGCTTGCCTGTTTCACTCAAATATCTTTTTTCCAATAGTCTAAAAACTGGAACTCCAATGACACTCACAAACAACATGTGTTGGTCGGATGAACATAACATCAGCTTTTTTTCTTGTGTGTGTATGAATATTTTATGGCTCAGTATTTTCCAGATCCAAGATCAGGATTCAGCTATCAATTTTCTGGACCCTGACACTCCATTTTCTTAATTGATAGTAATTTAAAAATCAAGTGACTTATTTGCAGTCTACTTTCTTGTTTAAGAAAAAAGGGAAGCAGACATCTTTATAATAGCTGCCTAGAGAAATGTCATGACAAATTGCAGCATAGATCAAAAATACTACTTAGTGAAGAGCTTAATACAAGCAGCTTAATACATAAATATGAAAAACTAGGAGCAGGATAAAAAAATAGAATCCTAATCTCTTTTGCTCAACTTTGAAATCTCTAAGGCCCACATCCTAAAATACCTCAGTGCTTTCTTTTACGATCACGAGCAGTCCTCCTTAAGTTAGTAACGTTAATACAGTATGTGTGGCGATATTCACTATGGTAAGACCTAAAGTACATTTTGTAGTTGGGAATATTGGTTGCACTTGTCCCTTCCTGTTCCTTCTTTTCTATCACTTGGAAAATACGTATTATGTTATTATTGCATCTGTCTAAAGAGAGGGATTCAGATAAACTACTTCCACTACTGCATCAAAGCAGGATCTAAATGTTTGTATACAAAACAATTAAAATCTCCTTTTCACTTTGGAAAAAAAGCAAGAGGAATAGCTTTCTTTACATATTAGTTGTTTTGAGAGTTAGAGGGATTTTCTCCATATACAGGTTCCTATGAAAAACCTGTCCAGGACAGTTAATTTGGCAATGTGTTTTTATATACATAATGGATCATTTTGTAATTTGATGATTTTATCACAATTTTGTAAAGAAACCCCCAAATACTTTCTTTCCTGACACACGAGGAGAGGAAAAGCATAAGAGCCTCTAACGTTTTTTATGTTGTCCACTCTGAATTCAGAGAAAAAATCCAAACACAACCGAAAGTCAGTTTCCAAATCTCTATCATCACTACACTTACTAACAAAGGAGTTTATATTCAATAAGCTCTGTGCTAATAAGGTTTCGGATACCATCAAAAAGTTGTGCGTTTCTCAAGTATACCCAAGAAAGGAAGTGATCAGTCTTCAAAGCAATTGATAATTCATTGACAGAAAACAACAATGCTCAACCCAATAAAAGCATCTCTTCTGCAGTGAGTTGGAAATCTGACCCCATTCCCAGTAGCTGACTGCAATAAAGCACTGAAAATCATAAAGCAATTACCTGACACTTAATACTGGGTTATTATTAGAAAACTATTTTCTTGTGGAAAAAAAGATCATTTTCTTGTACTGCTACAAGAAAAAGGCAAATAACATTCCTTCCACCTTTTAAAAATATTAATGCCTCTATATTGAGTTTATTTGCTGTTGAAGTAAGAAATACACGGGACAAATCTTCCCTAGGTGCAAAGCGATATTGCTCTGTGGGCTTCAGCATAGCTATTTTCATTTATTCTAGGTCTGGACCTGGCAGAGGAATTTTTTTTCCCCCCCCAGAAAGGTAACAGCTGCCAGCAGCAAACCCAGAAACATCCAGTTTCTGTTATATTTTGCTTTCACATGAAATGGAATGTCTTGGGGGAACACACAGGCATGCTAATGAGACAGGTTCAATGGAGATAGACATACTGGGCCAGCACCTTAGCCCCTGGTCTGGTTACCCTGTGCTGCTAAGGCACTGCAAAGCGGCTGGATAGTTGCCCTAAGGGGGGCATGGGAGGATTTCCATTGCATAGGGATTCTTGCTTATGAACTTTCATTAACACAGGGTTAATTTCTAAGGACACTGAAGAGTCAAAATGTCTTGCAATCGTTCCAGGACTGCTACAAAGAGCCATTTTTATAAAAATAAAAATTCTTGTTTGGATTCATGCAAATGTATTTTGTTTGCAAAGGAGAATATTGAATGTTGGACTTGTTTTAACTCAGCAAATACTGTAATATTAATGTATTCACTGAGTGGATTATGAAATTTATCTTGTAATTTGTTGCTGCTACTAGTTGTCATTTTTGATTCCTGGAAAAATGAAATAAGATTTAACTTCAAAAAGTTCTTCTTTATTATCTAATTAAATAAAGGTGGCAGATTAATTGACTAATTGGTGCTCATGTATAGATGGAGACATATGGAAAGGATTTAAGATTAGACATATGGAAAGGATTTCTAAGATCTGTAAGACTGTGAGCAGCATTTTATCAGATGTTTTGTATACAACACGTGACCTGCACAAAATGCTGCATTCAGCATATAAGCCAGATTCATAAATGGGTACATCTGAAATTCAGCCTCATGGACATATTCACAATCAGCAAAGATGCAGACTAGCAATTCCATTTTGGACACAAACTCAGCAACAAGGAGGACTCTTAAATACATACTAAAATACTGTGTTAAATAGGGGTTTTTTTAGGGATAGACTCTACCATTCACACTCATACTGAGTTATATACAAATACTTGAAAAATAAGGTACCCATTCAATAGGGTATCAGCACAGAAGTGCCAGACTTTGAGTAAGACCTTAGTTGGCTGATTTTAATGTGTACACAGAGGGATAGGGAGAGAAGGTGTGGGGATGTAAGCCACTCCATTTCAGCATTAATTCACAGGGAGACGGTCTAGACAACGGAACTCAATGCCACAATGTACATACAGGCTATATACACAGACCTAACAGATACAACCACGCTCGCAGCAAAAAAAGAAAAAGACCAAGTCAGACAAGCCTTGCAAGAGAAAAACAGTTACATTCTGTTAGGTTAATGGGTTGCAATATCCCTGCCACATCTGCAATGGTTTTAGAGGATTTATACCTGTAGTGAAGCAAAAGATGACCGCATTGCATTATCTTCTTTCAAATAAATACAATATATTCTTGAAATACTGCTTTGGTCAAGTGCCTGGGATTATTGCTCAACTCTCTAGCAAAGATTTTGGCTGCAACTCAGTATTGTAATGCCTATTTGGAAATTTTAATAGAGCAACTTGCTATGAGGAAAAATGTGGATTCTTTTACCAAAAAAAAAAAAAAAAATCCAAGTCATCACTACCCTGAAAATGACACTTGAACTTGGGATTTATCTAAATGCAGTGATGAGATCTTGAAACTCTGTAAGCATTTATCAGTTAGAGAACTGTTCACACAGGGCCAAATCAGCAAAGATGGCATTCTATGTAAAGCTACCACATGAAAAAGGAGTATTTTTTCTCAAAGACAGGTAGAAAGCCAGCAGTCACCCTATAGCTAATGGAGGTACTGGGCACAAGTGTAGGAAGAGGCGGCCTATCCAACTGCACTAAGAAGCAACTCTATTTATTTTCCAAAATTCCTGACATGAAATAGGAATTGCCTCCATTGATGATCTGGACCAGTCGTAGCTCAGTTCTTGCAATTAGCATTGTCTCTTACAGCCTTGTCCCAATACCCCTATGAAGTTTTGCATGCCAGGATATTTAAAACAACTAATTTCTCAGCTTCCAGTGCTAATAATGTCTGGAAATAAGGAATGATTCATTTCAAGATACTGATTCAGTTTATGCTCTGGAATGTGGGTACCCTGTTATTCTGACTGTACCTTCCCCTGTTTACTTAACCCAACTGTAATAGTAACTCTTAGTCAAAATATGCGCAAGTACCCTAGTGCCCACAAATAATAAATAATGAATTTGAAGATACTGATACTTTCCCTCAATTTACTTTTCTGGAAATAGCAAAATACTGCAGTTCATCAAAGTTAAAAGCCCTAACTCTTCCTAATCCTAGCCATAACCTTAACCCAGACCCAGACCCTGACTCAAATAGGCCTGGGAACCCAGCACTGCCTGCAAATCAAAAAGAATAATTGCTTCAAAGCTAGTGATACTTTGCTCTTGCTTTATCTCCAGGAACTTGCAAAGTCCCACACTCATCTTGGCTGCTGTCTCCCTGCTTTTTCTAACTCACAGCCTAACTCCAGCTTAAAGCAGACAACTACATAAGGTTTCCCCCACAGAAACTGGAACATACCACAGCTTGTCACACTTAACACTTTTCCTGACCCTAACCCTAACTCTAACCTAACTAAGCATGGGAACTGAATAAAGACTAACAGATTATTCACGCTTTTTGTTCACCTGTCTGAAAGTTGCAAAAGACCACAGCCACTCCTGCACTACAGTCCCCACTTTTCCAAACCTGAATCTTATTCCTAACCTTACTTAGGCATGGGAAACCTCTGACAGCCTCCAGTACAGAATGGGAGAACAGACAGCAGACAAAACACCGGGTTTCAAGCCAGCATGCCCAAAGCAGTGCTGATTATGGCAAACATTTTATTAAAAGCATCTCAAATGGTATATTAAATAATTTTGTACTCCTCACTTTAGGAAATCTAAGAAAACAGGTATAAACTAGTCTCACAAAAAACTAATTTTATGTAGTGAACAGTGTATGCCAATTTCCTCATGGTTAGTAGGAGTATAAACCATCTCATAATATGCTGTGAGGGACTGCAACAGTCAGAATACATACAAAAATACACTAATAATACTGTTAATAATTTCTGAATACTACTTACATAAGAACTAAAGAAGGAAAGGGGAAATTTATGTTGGTAAATGTTGTTATTTTTGAAAGGTTATAACCCAGCCTTCATGTTCACTTGCATGATAACCCCAAATTTCCGTATCAATCCTACACTTAAAACGAGAGAGATGTAAAAGATTCAATCAAGACTCTGTGACTTCAGAGAAATACTGTATACATTAAAATAAACAGTAATAATGCCCCAGAGGATCTTAAAACCTGTTGACAGACCCGTGTTTCCCCCTATCCTGCTAGGCTCCTCTCAGCTATGTCTGTGTGCGTTGTTTCCAAATCCGAGCTTTAACTAAGTGTGTCAGGTACTAACTCATATTTTTCTTATTTACTGTCATGTGCATCAGCTGGTCCCTTTCTCTAACACAGGGATTGCAAATTATTGCAGAGGTGACTTGGTTAAATATGTCCCAAAGATGAGTTCAATGCAAAAAAAAAAAAAAAAACTGAAAAGCAAAACTATCCCTCTTTTAATTGTGGTTTCTGATTTTGCAGATCTCTGTATTTTCCTGCAATCCCACCCAGGTTGCCCATTCCCAATTTACAGGGCCCGCATGCCTCTCCGTGCACCAGCTGTGGCAACTGAAAGTAATTATCACTCCAGACACAATAAGGTGTTAAAGGTAGTGGTGAGCATTTTGTGCAAAAAGAAAAAATTAGGAAGAAGGGAACCTGATGAAAGGAGATTAGTGTCTGTTAGTCTTTTGGAGAGGAATGGGGGAAAGCAAAGAGGGGGAGAGAAATAATAAATAACCCTGTTCCTTAGGGAATACTTGCATATGTAGCAGACAATGAAATAAAAGTTTTCTTTGAAGAGTCAGTTCCTTTTTGTACGAAGTAAGCGATACCAAATGAAATCACAATTATGTTACAGTTGATGTATAACTGATCAAAAGAGTCAAACGACAGGATGGAGTTATGACAGCAGAGACTGAGAAAAACAGAATTAAAACAAAACATACTACTTCAGAAAATAACCTACAGCACCCAGGGAACGGGAATAGCCACTGCTAGAGAGCTCACGGAGGCTGTATTTTAGGAGCAGCCTAGCAGACCATTCAATACCTGTCCTGAACTTCTTTTGTGGGGTGGGAGGGAAAGAGTAGAGACAGCGCGCACGGGAGGGAAGATCTTACTGGAAAAGTTGTCAGAGGCAAGGCAGGGAGGGCACAGAAGAATACGAGTTCGCTCCCAGAAACGGCAGAGAGGTTGGATCTGTTCTGACTCTCAGTCTCTTTCCAGGGGATCTAATTTGCAGTGAAGCCCCTGGGACTTCTGTCACCGGCACTAGTAGGAATGAGATCACAGCCTGAGTATTCATTCTACATTTTCCAAGAAAGTAGATTGTAGTACAGCAAAGGACTCACATAAGGATGTCTGTGAATAACTAAGGTATGCATATGCTGAGAAATACTACCGTACAGAAGCTGTAGAGGGAATGGATTATTTGAGCTCTGTTATATTTCTGCAGGGGGTACAGGTTTATTTATATAGGTAATAGCTGCTCATTCTGATCTGACTTTCACCAATTTTTCCTCTGAATTAATCCCTCTGATGATTTACTGCCCACTGAATTGTAGTGTGGGTATTCCCTAGCCTTTTCAGGAGCAGTCAGCTCTGCTACAGGGCAGTGTCCAGCAACTGCAGATGAAATTGGTGATAATCCCTTCAGCTAGCACAACAGCACCTGGAATACATGCTGTAATCAAGAATATTCAGTCTTTACATTGTGTAAATTCACACCTTAGCTGACTACCCACTAATTTCTTTGAGAAGTCCTAGATGCGGATCAGTCTCCTCCTTATTTACTCAAATGAAGCAAAAGTTGAATCAGACACAGAGCAATGTGAAGTATTTCCAAAAAAATTGCACCCGGCTCGCCTGCTTTGTTAGAAGCTTCCAATTCAACAGAGCTCAAAGCTCAAAAAAAAAAAAAAAAAAAAAAAAGCAGTTTACGGAGCATTCAAAGCAAGGACAGTTTTGTACAGCTGTAAACTAATGTACATGTTTTCACATGGATTTTCTGGCTTTGAATAGCTCTGACTTCAAGCTACACAAACCCTTCCACTTGTCTTTTGTACTGGAGATTTTTGAATGCTGTAGAATCCCCAGCTTTGGAAATGCGAGCAGATACATATTTAAGTGAATAGTTGTGATTTGGTTTGGTTTTTGTTCGCAAATCTCTGCAAACCAAACGACACCCTTATTGGCAGAGCAAAAGAGCCTTTCCAGTTGCCCCTCGCAAAACATCTTCCAACCCCATGGAGCCAGAAATTAGTTCAGATGTTCCAGAGTAAAAAGAAACACCCAAAGCCAACTGGAAAGCATCATCACATACAACACAGCAGGCCTGCAGCATTGACTCTTCATGTACTTTCCTTGACACATCTTCTCCCTAGGTGGTAGAAGAAAGGTGGTGTCGACAGGTGACTAAGGGAAGGAGAGGGAAATATATATATAAATATTTTTTATTATTTTTTTTTATATATATATATATATAAAAATATATCTAAAAGAAAGTCTAGTGCTTTCTGAACCAACTTTGTTCTGCTGCCTGCCTTTTTTCTAGTTAGTTCCTTGATCAAAAGTAAGATGATATATTGCCTTAGAAGGCAGTCAGCTGGACCTGAAGCAAGAGTGATGCTCCCTGGACTTTTTTTGGGAATATAGGAATCTACTGATTACACTGTTTCTTTAGAAGTCTGTTTCTTCAGTAAAAATCCTCCCTCATTTTCTCCTCTCACTTTGTAATCTCTGTACCAAGTGCCAGAAACGAACCATTAGGTGTTGGGGCAACAGATTCTTCCACTATGCCTACATTCGCAAGCTGATCAATGTTTGTGTCGCTACACAGCATTATCAGTTCAGTTCATTTCCATGATATACACTGGTGCTAGAAGTTTATGTGATGCATCAGTCAGATATGCTATATTCAATGGCTGTATGGTTTCAGTTTCTGAAGCTACAAAACAATTTAAGCAGAGTTTTAAAAAAGAAACAAATTATCAGGACGTGAGCCAATCTGCAGAATGAAATTTAAGTAAAAATGAAATTGTTCATAGCTTTTGTTCATTGCAAGAAAGAGCTACTTTATATGGGTTAAAGTAGATGAAAATACTGGATGGAGGAAAAAGTCTAGCGATTACATTTCTAGAGGAGGCAGAGGCTACTGATTTTGGGTAAGGGCCTATCCCTTCAAATGCTTATATATGTAGGTAACTCGTGTTCAAGTGATCAGTTACCTTTATATGCACACATTGATACAACTGGCCTCAAATTCACCTTACGTAAGCATGCAAACATTAAGTGACACAATGGTGGGTACTAAAAAAAGTAGCTGTTGTTGGACTCAAAACTGTGTAGCACTTGAAAGCTATAGAAGTGTAACACAACGTAAGCATTAAATGATACCACATTGTTAACACAAGCCATTCCACTGATGCCCTGTAATGCTTCCTTTGATGCTTCTCTTGTATTATGAGAATGTTTTTCTAGATCTTCATCATTCCCTGAAGCAGAAACTGCCTTCTGGAAAGAACAAGAGCAAAAGCATTATATGGCATTATGTGTTCATCCGCAGAGCACACGCGTGGAAGGCAACAATGCCATTCAGCTCCTCCTGACTTGAGATGGGGCAATTAACAGCAGAGCACACTCAGAAAATCTTCAGAGCGATTTCTTCCCCAGCCCTTTTGCTAAATATTCAAATTGGGGAAAAGATTTTCAGAATTGTACAGGGAGGAGTCCAAAATTCAGTTGATCAACAGCCAGTGATTCAGATATTAAATTGTTTGTGATCCATCACTTCATCTTTTTCTGAAATTGCCTCATGGGGAAACACTACAAAATAAAACTTCAATACTACCATAAGCTCCAAATAAAGCTTTTCTCTTTGATTGCCTCTATCTCATCTGTCTGCTTAGATTTGTGTGTCTAGTTAAGTGAATACAGAAGACCATACACTTGAAATGAAAACTACACAGAGTGCACTCTTGACTTGTTACCATAATTTACCTTCTAAGTGGAACCTCTTATGAGCCTACTCAATTATATTTAAAATGACTGCACCTTTATTTCAACACAGTGTACACGCTGAACCTGCGGTCTAAAACCCCGAGCTGATGTAAAATTGCAGAGCCTCATCAAAATTCATAGGGGGTTCCTGATTTACACCAGCACACACAGGGCCCCCAGAACCTATCAAACTGTAACACTTCTCCCATGGGGAACAATATCAGTGTTAAGCAACAAAATGAAGTTGGTTTTATGTCTAATGTTGATTTCTTTTCTAATATGATACTTTAGTCTATGCTTTTTCATGCAACAATACCTTGAATGCATGGCAGGTTTACACTGAAAAACACAGTTTAAAAATACTTGTTAAATGCTGAAGGCTTGACAGTTCCTTTAAATAATACTGAAAAAAATGCACAAGAACACTTTGGTAGTGGAATGAAAAATGCTGCAGTTTACAGCTCTGTATGTCACCAAGAAATTAGTATAGATTTTTTTTTCTAGGGACACTGTCAGGGCTGCCAGGCCTAAAATTAGACATACCAGGTATGCACTTCGCACTGTCCCTCAGGTCTGCCTGTCAGCTCCCTGGGAACAAGATTCCTGTATATTTCAATACCCTTCCTGCTCCGCGTATCCCCGAGAACAAAGCCGACGGGCAGAGCGCAGCACTTCATGACACGCATATCTGCGATCAGGAAACAACCCGTCACCTTGGGGTTTGCTCCTGGCGGGTCACCTATTTAAGAAGCAGTACTACGTTACTCGGAAATAAAGAAACATTTATATGTAAACTGGAATAGTGGAAACCGAAACATGGACGGCTGAGCTATTTTAAAATATTCAGTGCTATTTTGAAGTGATAATCAGATATGAACTGAAAAATAAATCAATGAGTTCTCTAGTGATAAACTATCAATATTAACTAAAGGTCAGGAACAGTCAGATTTTGTTTGTCTTAGGCTTTGCTTTTCACAGTTGACATTAATTCATTTTAAACCTGTACCATTTGCCACTTTTTTTTTTTTTTTGAACAAAAAACAACAGTAGGGTCTCATTTACTACATCATTTACCTTTTTCCAATTACACAAATGACTGAAGTTGAGTGGCGTGTTTTTGAGTATAAATATGATAATTTACTACTGGGAAAGAGATAACATAATCCTCTTTATTCTGCCATACTCTGCTTGCAACGCTGTGCAGAATCTTAATTGAAATATTTTTAAATAGTGTCTAAAACAATGTTTAGGGTTGTGTTTTGTTTTTTTTTTTAAATAACAGCTCTTGAAGCATTTTCTTTTCTTTTGCTATGTGTCCTTTTGCTCCTGCTTTTCATCCATTCTGGTATAACCGACTCTGTCTGGATCATGAGTTATCATTGGCTGCCAGTGGAATGCTACAATGCAATTTGTCTTATTGAAACATGGGCTAGCCCCACATGGCTGCAAAGAATCATTCACTTTCTAATAAATCAAACATTTGCTAAAATTCCTTCTTCTCGGACATGAAACGATGGGATAGACAATGCCGCTTGCGAACTGAGAGGAGATGGTGATAAAAATGCCTTTTTTGTTCAGCACTACTGAATTATTTTGTGATTAGTGAATTGCAACTACCAAATCCAAGCTCACATCCTTGCAAAGTTGGCTGCTATTTTTTTCCTTTCAAATTCCATCACTGTACTGTTTGCCTACTGTAAATAGAATGTTTCTACACTGTACCTAATTATCAACATTGTTTTTCCTTTTAACAGAAACAAAATCCTAGCCACTTTGAAATCACGGCAAATTTTGCCATCAAAAAATGCAACTTCTAAAGCTATGTTATAATGTCTCTGACAATCTTTCAAAAATATTTATCTGATAGAGGCCTCAAAAATTATGGAATATGAAAGGCTCAAAGAACAAACAAAGCAATTTTTTTTGTAATATCACTAGAAGTTTGAAAGTTACCGTTAAGTGTCACTTCTCTGCAGCTGTAGCTCTTCTGCCAAATCTTTGGAAGTCCAGTTATTTGGAGAGGACATCTGGGATTTCCAACAGTACCTTACGATATATTTTGAACTGCGGAAGAGACATTAATAGCTATCATCTACTCAGGAAGAAGCATATGCTGGGATGAATCCTGAGAGTCTATCAAAGAGCAATCCCCACTGACTGCATCTGAACAGTTTACAGTTGAGCGTTAGCCTCCTGCATTAAGTTCCTAACATAAGATCTTTTAGGATGGCTTTATTACTTACTTATCACATTTTTAAAGGTATGCTGTTGTAAGGGTCTCTTAAGGCTGCTAATTCCATCTGCTAGGATGTCAAACATCCCACATCAGGAATGTCTTTTCTATAACTTTCATACTTGTCCACCAAGCCGAAGCTGCCTTTTATCTTATGATTTAGGAAGGGGAGGGAATTGTGGCTCCCTTATATCAGTTTATGATCCCAAGATTTAGAATCTGTATGGAATCTCTACCATATGTTTGACCACAAGCTGTGCAAACTTTGCTAGGAACACACTCCTGTAATGCAGCCCAAACAATCACGCAATGCTGAAAGGTAGCGGGAGGTTGAATTTCCAATCAAAGGCTGGGTATCGCTGTAAAACAGCAGTGACAACCTGCAGGAAGCACGGGGGCCCTTCCATAGTAATGCAAAAACAAACTTGTCTACAGAGCCACAGCTCAGACATCACCGAGGACACAAAGGAAGGCAGGACCCTTAAGGAATCCTACATCTTGCTGTTTCTCCAGCAGCAGAACAGTGTGAGCTGGTCACATCTGGATCCAAGAAATGAAGAAGGACAGGGTTCCTTCACCACATCACAGAGTTTACCCAAGATCCTTCTGTCTGGTTTGAAGACAGGTTCAACTTGTGCCCTAGTTAAGGACAGTGTTTGAGCAAAAGATGTATGATTAACACCACTAAAAACCGTTTAGCAGAAGACCGGATAGGACAGCTGCTGGCTGAGCTGTTGGCATTGACTACCAACATATTAACAAACGGAGCGTCTATTTCCTTTGGCCCATTTCAAGGGTGTAATCTATTGTTTCCACAGCTCTACTGCAGAGTTCAAGAAAATGGGACACAGCGCAAAAACTAACTTTGTAGCTTGCCTATGTCATAGCCACCTGGGAAGTAACTTCTCTTGAGAATGAATTTTTACAGAAGACTTACAAAAGCATGTAGTGCTGACTTGCACGCTGAGATCGGGCAACAGGGAATTCTGCTGAAAACTCTCTTCCCAATCTGGTTTGTCACCATGAGATCATAAAACTTCTTACTGGCTTCCGTAGGCCAGAATCAGACCCAAAATGCAAGAACATTGCCTATCATAAAAAAACCTCCAGATTGCAAACGTGTGATCAAATATTTATCACAACACGGTCTAGCACCTGGGAATTCGCACAGTAAAAACCAAAAAACAAGGCAGTAAGGGATTTTGCAGTATAAACTGCTTTTGCATGGCATTAACTATGGTCAAGGTCAATTTAGGCTGAGTCTCTACAGTACGCAGCCTTTACATGTTTTTTCCCCTCCAACTGCGGTAGCAATAATTATGAACATGTTAGGAACAAGATCTAATCTGAATGAGTTTGCTTTGATTTAGCCTGTTTACACTTAAATCATGCATCTGTCTGGTTCTAATTCAAGCTATTTACTGGCACCTATGTAGGAAAACTTCATTTACTTCCAGTCATTCTTTTGATGTAAACAAAATCTTTGTCCTGCAGCTCCATCTTAACTACGTTAGGAGGCACAATAGCTATGTAACGGTATCGTATGCACTTCTGTCACCGCATGTATTATTTTTGCCGAATTGTAAGTAAATTAGCACCGATAGCAGTCTACCTATAGTGGCTTAATCATAGACGAATTCTTGAGTTCCTATCCCAGTAGTATTACTTATAGTCGGCACGATCCCAAGGCACTAAGGAACCTCACTGACCCCCTTGCCTCATCTGTAAAGTAGGGATAACAATATGGGGTGGTGGAAGGATGTATTGGTAATATTTGTAAAGTGCTTTGAAGATGCTGAGAGTGCCAAGTGTTATCATGGTTTCTAAGCGCTGAAATGTTTGATATGATTATGTGCACACATAATTTTTAATGGTAATTCAGAGTGCAAATTAGAGATGATATTTACATTTCTTCCAGGCAAGCTTAATTTCCAGTTATCAAGGAAAATATCTA